>NW_022107431.1:61864940-61878399 GCF_000313985.2 Echinops telfairi | reverse complement strand
CTCACATGAAACCTGCTATTCTAAAACAATATATTCACTTGCAACTCAGTGTGAAAACGGGTGGGATGTCTCACTGAGACCTATCAGACTCTAGCCTAAATAATGAACTCAGAAGAGCATAAGTGGCCATGCAGCTTACTGGGTCTATGGGGTAAATGTATCTCATCCATTTTCCAAACAAGTCTATCCTTTGGTTTTTTCCCCTCTAATCTTTGCATCTTCCTTTTACTCTGTCTCTCATTCCACTGAACTAAATTGAGTCACCTTCTTGGAACATTACCTGATTATTTAAGTCCCCATTAATGCTTTCCTCCTTAGATATTCCAGATCAATTATATGCCCCCCAAGGTTTAGTCCTTTGCTCTCAATAAATGTGCTCTTTCCATTTCATACCACACGAACACATAAGGTACACACGTTCATTCACAACTCCCAAATGCATACTGAGGAGGAACCTGGTAGTGCGGTGGTTACGCACTGGGATGTGGACTCTAAAGTGAGCAGTTCAAAACCACTAGCTACTCTTCAGGAGAAATATGAGGCTTTCTACTCCCACAAAATGTTGCAGTCTCAGAAACTTCCAACAGTTGTTCCACCTGGAGCCAGAATTGACTCAGTCGCGGTGAGTGTTGAGCTTAGAAAGGTCTACTGAAATGACTTCCACCATAGAAGATAACCGCAGTAAAGCCCCCCAAAAGGGAGGGGGAGCGCCAAAGTCGTCTCCTTTTGTGTCTCTGGTTTATTTTAAGCATCCTATGATATACAAGATCACCTGGTTAAATCAGAGAAATCTCAATTTTCCAGATATTTTCATGTTTTAATCATCTCTAAACTATTTAATAGTCCAAAAACATTTGTCTCTTTAACCTAAACTCTGCAGAAAAATATAAATGTCTTTCAATTTTTTTTCTGAGATAAAAAAGGTAAATTGAAGAAGAAAGATTTTTTTTCATTTTAGATGTTTAAAAAAAGCCAACGATTTTTAAAATACATTGATTGCAAAGCTTGCTTTCTTTACATTTATTATTAATTGGGAGTTAATACATATAGCATATCATTCCATAGTTCAAACACATCAAACAGAATTGTACAACTGCTACCACAATCGGTTTCCAAACATTCTTTTTCTTCCTTTTACCGGCACCCCCACACCCCACCACACCCCAAAATTGTGAAGTTTTATCTCCATTATTAAGCACATCAATTGCCACTAAATATTTAATTAATCTACTCAACAAATATACTTGATTATTTCCCAATGTTTAACTCATCCTCGTCTTTAACAGCATCTGTTATCAATCCAGTCTACTTCACAAGCCTTTTAACCTTCAAATTAGATTATTTAAAGCTATCTGAATAGATAATACTGCTTCATACCCTCAAGATCATATTATACTTCTCATTTTATAAGGTTTTTCCCCTTCCTTTTCACCTTATTGAGAGCCCTGGTGGCATAATGGTTACGCGTTGGGCTGCGATCCGCTTCGTCAGCAGTTAGAAACCACCAGCAGCTCCAAGGGAGAAAGACAAAGACTGCGCTTTCTCCTCCCATAGCCCGTTCCAGCCTTGGATGCCCACAGGGGGCCGCTGTGAGTCAGCATTGACTCCTTGGCAGTGACGTTGATTGGTTGCTTTCTTCTTATTAACTCACGTGTTCCAGCTGCATGTGATGAAGCAGATCATGTTCACTAGAGAATCTTCAGATGGCCTTTCTGAACTGTCAGTTTACTTCTCGGTTTACTTTTATGTCATCTTTTTATCTGGCCGTTCCTACTTGCCTTTTGGTTCTAAATTTAGATTTCACTTCTCCTTAATTGCCTTAGAATCCATTCCAATTCGTGGTTTTATATATACATAATACATAATATGCATATATAACAGATATGCAATACTATATGTAGTATAGTGTGTGTGTGTGTGTGTGTGTGTGTGTGTACTATGTATGGAAGAAAACCTCGTTTACTAAGTAGTGGTACTTTTAAAAAATTATTTCCTCACGAGTAGATATTACACTTTATTCCTGTCAGATGCCCTCTACTTTACACAGTAGCTGACACTAAGTGACCAAAATATGATTAATAAGACAGCAGGTGCTTTTCAATATTTGTTGAAAACTAGAGTAACTATGTCCTCATACAACTTTCTGGCTGTGGAAAACCTAACATTATAACTCCAATGTGTTTTTGGCTAGAGAATTCTCACCAAGTATTATTGCACATGGCACACCAATATCCAATCCTGTTTGTTGAATGACCTAGACGGGCCATAAAGACAGTCAACCGGCCCCTCACCCCCCTCAAAAAAAGAGAAACCCTTCACTGTCATCTCGTGGATTCCAACGCTTAGCGACCCTGTCTGACAGGGCAGAACTACCCCTGTGAGTTTCCAAGACTATAGCTCTTTACAAGAGTAGAAAGCCTCGTCTTTCTCTGGCCAAGTTGTGGGTGGTTTCAAACTGATGACCTCGTGCTTAGCAGCCCAACGTGTAAACATTACGCTACCAGCGTACCTAAAGAAGGTACAGTGAAGAAAATGTCTAGAACTCATTTATATTCCTTGCCTTTCGCTTTAATAAATGTTGCCCTAAAAATGACTGAATTGTAGGCATCTACCCAGCACTGCACCACGTAAAATACGTACGAGAGGGATTGCTGCTATTTTGATTGCAGATTCGACACTGGGGGTTCCTTACAGGCTGTCCAGGCACGTGCTCGACCAATTTGCAGTACATTTCAGGTCCTTTTTCACCGCATGTCGCATTGGTGGTGATGAGAGCATTAGAGGCGAGATTCAACACGGCGGGAAATAAACCTAAAGAGATGGACAGACATATATGTGTTACAAACAAGTGGCATGACTCGGTGCATTTTAAAATGCAATTAAGATATGATATTTATCACATCATTCAATTAATTCCAAGTGCAATAATTATGGAATACATAATTCAGTAAAGTACATAAATACCAGGTGACATCAAAAGAACATTTCTCTCTCTTTTTTAATCATTTTACTGGGGGCTCGTACAACACTTATCACAATCCACACATCCATCCATTGTGTCAAGCACATTTGTACATTTGTTGCCATCATCATTCTCACAACATTTGCTTTCTACTTGAGCCCTTGGTATCAGCTCCTCATTTTTTCCTCTTCTTCCCCACTCCCCACTCCCTCATGAACCCTTGATAATTTATAAATTATTTTCTTCATATCTTACATTGCCTGACGTCTCCCTTCACCCACTTTTCTGTTGTCCGTCCCCCAGAGAGGAGGCCATATGTAGATCCTTGTAATCAGTTCCCCCTTCTACTCTCAGGATTTTGCCACTCTCACCACTGGTCCTGAGGGGTTTATCTGTCCTTAAATCCATAACATAAGACTATCTGTTTAACTTATTAGCATCAAATATTTAATTAGAAAAAGGTCTGGTCTAAACCATACACCTCTAAAAATTCTGTGTTCATTCTATTGGCAAAAGACATATAGCATCTTCCAATGACCTCTTTCCATCTTCCATTTCAGTCCATTGTGTCAATTAATTTAATTTAGAATCATATTTGAAGTTCTTTCAAAAGTATGTTTGTCATCGTTATTTTTATGCTCCAATTATCATTTAGCAAACATGGTTGTTATGTTCATTTATATTGACACTGGCAAAACTAAAGAATGTTAAAATTTTGAAAACTTATCTTTAACTTCCCTCTGTATTATAAAGTTACAGTATGCAGCAATATCTTACAGAATTAAGTCATCATAATAGTCAATAATCCAATCATCATATATTGTTAGTTACATTAATTGAAAGTAATACAATAAAATATCAGAGGCCAATTTCTTTGAAGAGTTAGAAGTCTTTAATTACTCATGAAAACTCAACTCATACTGTTTACATTCCATAAATTTGTTAATTCTGTGTCATACAATTCATCTGGTAGAGCTGTTTCATAAACAATACATCACAGTCAATCATTAAAAGCCCCTCTTGAACTGAAACGTTCCTTTTGAAGAACACATGCATTAGAGCATACATAGTCTGTCACAGTTTATCTGAGGAACATGCTAATAATCTGTTCTATCAACTCAGCACTTGAGCCAACTAGGTGTATATCTAGTTAGCCTCTGGAGAAAGTTTTAATTTTTTACTGAGATACCTACAGATTTGCACTCATATAAGCATTTCACCTTATCTTTGGAAGTCAGTGTATACTGTTATTGTAAGAATGATGAAGATTAGTCTCATGAAACATTTTTATCTATCATCTGCATAAGAATAATGATGATGGTAGCCAGTACTAATTTATGTTTACAATGTACCAGGTATTATTTTGCATTGACTAATTTATGACTCACAAAAACCAATACACCAATCCTATTTTATTAAGAGAGCACCGAGATAGTAAGTAACTTGCACAGGGTTAGTAACCAATCTGTGGTTTGAACTAAAACAGCCTGGCTCTGTAGTCTAGCCTGTTCGCCTTTACATTTTATAGTCTCTTCAATCTTATATGAAACCTATATAAATCTAGTGCTAGGTTGTGAACCTGGGTGACCTTAGACTTGCATTGGAAGAAACAATCATACAGAAAAATAATTAAAAATATGAATTCTTATTGTAATCAATCTCGAAGTTGCCAAAGGAGTAAGTAAATTCACAAAACCAAGCAACATCTCAGCTCTAGTCTCAATCACTCCCAGGGCCTCCCAAGCAAAAATAGAAGCTGTGCTTAATCTTCTTTCCCTTCCTCCCTCCCCACACTCGCAATCTTTACGTGCCTTCTGATACTGCTGCCTCAGTCCGGTCATTAATCATCAGCCTTCGGATTTTGTGTTCTGCTAATAGTTGTGGTATAGTGGGTTTCAAGTTTTTCCTCTGTGCCCAGATCATTTTTTTAGTATTAAATTGCAAGTATTAACTCATTCATTCTTCCTGATTTACTTCCACTATCATCTCTACCCTCAGCAATCCCAGTTTGGAGACATTCTGTAGATGGGGGTATAAGATCTCTGGTCAGAAAATATTACCTATTCATAAAACTATTTTTATTTATTTTGTAAGAAAACAGAGTGATTTTCAAGGCTATTGTCCTTTTTTATTTTGCTTTATCTGTGTATACAGGAAATTGTTTTTAAAATAATTCAAACAGCATTTCAACATTTTCAGGTTATAGATTTAAAAATAATTAGATTGTCGCCAGATAATTATCCCTATACCTCAGACCTTTTATTATCTAAATTGGTAAATATTATGTTATTAATATGCATGTTTCTCTCTTGTCTTCCACATCAGCATTTTGTACTTAAGTCGACAGTTATTCTTTCACAGAATTTGTTATGAGGACGTGTGCATTCAGGAAAACCGTAACTGTAAGCTGTAGGAAGAAAAGACTGTTAAGATAAGCTTGATGCAGGAAGTGGTCTCGAGTTCAATCTTGAAAAGCAAACAAAAATTTACCAAGGATGGAAAATGAATAAGGAAAAATGCTGGGCAAAAGGAACAACATGTGAGCATGGATTTTGTCCTGACATTTTGTGTCAATATTATGACTAAGAAAGTACTTGAATTGTAACGGTGCATGATTGTAGGTGTAGAAATAGATAGGCATGGATCACATAGAATATATATTATGATTCATATATATGCCTACATAATAACTGGTTAATTCTGATTAGTACTTTGTTCTTGTATAATTTGTCCTTGTGGTGTCCAAAATGTAAGAACAAAAGTACATCGTGGACATCTGCTTTTTCAAGATGTCACAGCTCTACCGCTCATCATTGTGCTCTGATTAAACCCGGCTATTTCCAATTCCCTCAAGCACAGCTGTCTCAGGGAAGACGGTCTTCTCCAAACCTGACTCATGACATTTTAAGTTGACTCGGCGATCGCTATCATTTCCCCCACTTGTGCCCGAGTCCTGACTCTGCCCTGGGAATAGGTCTGGGAAAGATTCCGCATGATCTGCTTGAGGAAAGCCCTCCAGGACCCTGATGGTAACTGGCCATACCTGTACTTTTCCTGTCTAAGTAACCGTAGGAAAGGGCCAGTACAGGAAGATATCTAAAAAATAATTTTGCTCTATATCATATATACAGGAAGTATATAAATGAATTACATCACAATTTATCTACAGAATAAAACAAATGAAATATGTGCAAAATGATGTACCTACAGAAATGCTAGGTCCTGAGGGAGTGCAAATGACTTGCATTCCCCAGTAACCTAAAGGTTAACAATTCAACCTACGCAGCAGTAGGCAATCAGCATGAACAATCGCTTAAAAATAATATGATACAGGCTTGGGAGAAGCATTGATTCCAAAATTCATTCATAATCTTCATAGAGTCTATATAATAAAAGCGAGGTATTTTTTGTAAGCCCTTGTATAGATTTTAACTCCTTATTACATTCAAAGAAATTGCAGCTAAGAAAGGATAAACAATGTACACAAAGCTATGGTGGTGCTATCAGGTAAGTATTGGACCACTAACCTCGAGGTCAGCAGTTCATATCTTTCATACATTCTATGGAGTAAAATTAAATTTAAAAATTTTAAATTTTTAAAATTTAAAAATTAATAGCCTCAGAAATTCTATTTAAATGTGATAGGCTGTTTTTTTGTCAATTGGCCAGCATAGAGTATTCAATGGTTTGGCAATAACAACTTATGAATAGGTGCAGGTTCTAAACCGGTACTGTCTCTTTGAGAGGGTTGGCTATTTGATATATATATATATATATATATATTTTTTTTTTTTTTTAAGTATTGCAGAAAATTGGCCCCTCTCTCCTTCTTGCTGGTCTGGATACTGAGTCTGATCTCTTGGGATTCAACCTGTGATATCCTGTAAGGTATCCATACCCTGCCAGAATACCTGATCTACTGACCCAAATCTGCTTCCACAGCCCCAGGCAGGCATGGAAATCAGGATGTAATATCTAACAACCTAGATCTTATCACTTCTACAATTGTATAAGCCCTTTTGCTTGATAGTACTTTCTCTCTGTGTGTGTGTGTGTGTGTGTGTGTGTGTGTGCCTGCTTTACTTCTGTAGAGATCCCCACCAAACACAATAGGGTTTCTATGATTATAGCCAGAATTCTCCTTAGAAGTGAGGATGGTGAGATTTCTTCGCATTTAAGGACACATTATCAGGAGAGGCCAGGCCCTGGAAAAGGCATCATGTTTGGGTAAAGTACAAAGGCTGTAGAAAAAGAAGAAGATCGTGTATGAAATGGCTTGACATAGTGGCTGCCACAATGGACTCAAACATAACAATTGTGAAGAAAGAACAGGGTGAGGCAGAATTTTGTTCAGCTGACACACAGTTTCTGCTACTGTAAGGGTGTCTTCTGGGACTTCTTATTATCGGTAACTCTTCTAGAGTCAGCTCTGAACCTTAGCAACGCCATGCACAAAAGGACCAAATCCCGCATGGTCCTGTGCCATCCTCACAATTGTTCTTATGCCTAAGCCCATTGATGCACCCACTGTGTCAATCCATCTCGTCGAGGGCCTTGCTTTCCTTAACTGCCCCTACACTCCACCAAGCACAATGTCCCTCTCCAGGGACGGACCTTTCCTGAAAATATGTTCAAAGTATGTAAGACAAAATCCTACCATCCTTGCTTCTAAGGAGCACTGCAATCTTACTTCTTCCGACAGAGATCTACTTCTCCTTTGAGCAGCCCATGGTACTTTCAATATTCATCTGCAGCACCACAATTCAATGCATCTTTTCTTCTAAGGTTCCTTATTCAATGTCCAACTTCCACAAGCATATGAAGAAATGGAGAATCCCATGGCTTGTGGCAGGCACACCTTAATCCTCTGGAGCCAATCATTGTTGGGTGATCTTAAGAAAAATTTAACTCGTGTGTGATCAATAAAAATGATTTTGTTCTATAGATTGAACATTCCTTTGGGTCTCCTTCCTTTATAATGGCACAGATATGGAGCGCTTCCAGGCAATTGACCGAGTGTTTCCAGTGTTCTTCCGCTTTTGGAAGCATTTCAATGGGTATCCCAGCAATTCCCGGAGCCATGTGTTTTGTTAATGCATTCAGTGCAATTTGCACATTTTCCTTCACCACCATTGGTTCTTGCTCTATGCTATCTCCTAAAATGGTGGAGTATGAACTAGTTCTTTTCACTACCGTGACTCTGTGTACGTTTTCCATCTTCTCTTGATGCTTTTTGTATCGTTCAGTATTTTTCCCACAGAATGCTTCCAGATTAGGACTCAACACTTGAATTGTGTTCTTGAGTTCCTTCAGTTTCAAGTATGCTTAGCACGTGCTTCCCGTTTGGTTTTCGAATTCTTAGTCTGGGACTTTTCATGATAATATTTGGCTTTGTCTTCTTGAGCTTCCTTTGGCATTTTCTGTTCAGCTCTTTGACTTGATCTTTCTTTCTATTTGCTTTAGCTACTCTACAAATAACAGCAAGTTTCAGAGTTTCTTCTGATGTCTGCTTTGATCTTCTCTGTTTTTCATGTCTTTTTAATGACATCTTTCTTTTTGCGTGACTAAGTTTCTTCATGTTCCCCTGCAGCTCACTGGGTCTTCTGTCATTAGTGTTCAATGGGTCAAATCTGTTCTTGAGATGTTCTCAAAATTCAGATGGGATAGATTCAAGGTCATGCTTTGATGCTTGTGGACTTGTTTTCATTTTCTTCAACTTTATCATGAACTTACATAATGGTCAGTGCCACACTCATCCCCTACTCTAGTTTTAGCTGCTGATACTGTTTTTCTCCTTCCAGTCTTCCCACAGATATAGTCAACTTGATTGACACGTATTCCACCTGGGGAAGTCCATGTGTATCGTTAACTTCTGTGTTGTCGAAAAAAAAATTCTCTATGAACAAGCTGTTGGTTTTGCAAAATTCTATCACACAAACCTCAGCTTCCTTTCCATCACTACGTCCATACTTTCCAACTATTGTTCCTTTCTCTTTGTTTCCAAGATTTTCATTTTGATCACCAATAATTATTAATGCCTCTTGATTGCATGGTTGATCAATTTGAGACTGAAGTTGATGATGAAATTCTTCCATTTCACAATCATTAGCTTTTATGGTGTGCATAAATGTGAATAACAGTTGTACTGATTAGATTCCTTTGAAGGCAGATTGCTACAATCCTCTCACAGACAGCATTATTCCTCATGCTGGGTTTAACAAGGCTCCTTTCTGACTATGAATGCCATGTCTTTCCTCTTCATTGTGTTATTCCCGACTCAGTGATCCAAAATTACCAATACCAGTCCATGTCAGCTCAGTACTGCCTAGGGAATTGATATTTATGTATTTTATTTCATTTTTGACCACTTCCAATTTTCCTAAATTCATACTTTGCACATTCCAAGTTCTGATCGTTAGAAGATGTTGGTGCTGTTTCTGGAGTCCTGTCACATCATCAGCAAATGACGACCCCGACGGCTCCACCCCCACAGGCCACACTCATGTCGTCATTGCTGACTCCTCTCCAGGACAGCACCTCTTCAGCTGCATTTCCAGGGCTATCTCCAACAACGTTTTGCTTCATTCGCTTAGACCTTCCGTCTCTGACAATGTCTGGACGCTATGTATCAGGTTTTCCCCAGTTCTTCCTTGGAATGGGGAGCCGACACCTTCTTTATTGTCAGTGAAGCTCTGCAGAAAACTGTTGACTTTGGATGACCCTGCTGACATTTGAAATTCCAATGACATAGCTTCCAGAATCAGAGCAACACACAAACCACCACAGTACTGCAAACTGTCTGACAAGTGATGGCTCCTGGGACTAGTTGTAATAAGATCGGTTTATCTAAACCTCTTTTCTGCTTGGAATGATTTTAGATTGGGCTCATTAGCTTCAGGGCATGGAATCTACATTTGTAATTAACAATGGCATTGAAAGATAAAGTCCAAACTATACTGAAAGCTATGGTGAAAATCAAGGCTTTAAGGACAGACAAAATTTTAATTGAGAAATGTTTCAATAAATGGAAGCAATGCTGGAGGTGCTTACTCATGGATACCAAGAAATTTGGTGTGTGAGGTCGTTAGTTTATTGTGCCAACCTGGCCAATAAACACATGTGGGCTTAATTGAAGGGCGGAAGGATAAATGGCTCAGGGATAAAGGGCCAAGGGATAAATGGTTTCTTGTCCTCGGGTCTTTTGCTTTGTGATGGTCGCACTGGGGTGCAGCTGGCTTAGCCAGTTCCCTGCTTCAGCTTGCAAGGCTGACTTCCTGCAAGACATCCCCAAGGAGAAGGCACATGGACCTACCCTGATGCAGCCCTGGGTGCTGGAGCAGCAGTGTGGAGTCCCCTGCCAGTGCTGAGATGCTTACATGTTCACTGACTCAGCTTTCCTCCTGAAGTCGGCATCGTTGTGTCTGTTTTGTGAGATGGAGAAGGACTGTGTGGACTGGTGTTGGACATATGGGTTAATGCTGGACTTGTGGGCTTGGGCAGCACTGGGTTGGGATGTTTTCTTGATGTGCACTTAACCTTTACATAAAACTCTCTCTTTGGTGCTGGCCTAGATCCAGTGTCTGGTCTTGTGGGACATGTGCCCACGAACTGTGAGATTCTCTGCTGATCCTGAAAGCTTTTCATGGACTGCCATGATATCTGATCTACAAATCCGAGTACCTGGCTAATCAAAGGGAAGAGATACGTATTTGTGTTCATTCCAAAGAAAAGTGATCCAACACAATGCAAAATATATCTAACAAGTTCATTAATATCAGACACAGATAAATTTTGCTGAAGGCAAATAAATCAGCAAGGAACTGCAGAATGCCAAGCCAGATTCATAAAGGGATGTGAAATGAAGTATATCACTAGGGATGTACAGAAACTTTGGTTGAAAACAGAGAGGACAAGGAATATGCTTACCTGTGTTTTGACAGTGCTGACCATAACAAATTGCAGATAATTTTATGAAGAATTGGAAGTCCAGAACATTATACTATGATCAAACATTACATTACGATCAAATATTATATTATGATCAAACAGAACAATGATATTAAGAACGATGTGTGTAAGGTTTGAATCCTTTCACCGTGCTTATTTAATGTGCATGTTGATGAAATAATATCACAAGTAGGACTAGAGGAAGCATCAGATCCGAGCATCCGTGTTATGCAGACTGCCCAACAGTGCTTGCTAAACATGAGGATGACTTGTGTGCTTACAGAAGGTCAATCACTATAGCCTTCTAAACTAATTAAAATGTCTTCAAATAAAGAAAACAAAAGTCTTCATAACTAGACCAAAGAACAGCAGCATGATAAATGGAGAAAATATTGAGGTTGTCAAGATTTAATTTTACTCAATTCCACAGTCAACTACTCTCATCAAAGCAGCAGTCAAGAAATCAACCAAGTTATTGTATTCAGAAACTCTGCTGCAAAAGCATTAAAAAGTACAGATATCACTTTGAGGACGTAGATGAATCACCCAAGTAATCATATTTCCAGTGAAAAAAATATATATGTGAAGTTAGGCATTGAAGAAGGAAAATCAAGGAAGAGTTGACATACAGTATTTGCATTTTGATGTTCACAAAGAATATTTAATATACCATGGACTGCTAGAGTAATAAACAGATCTGTCTTGGAAGAAGTACAGCCAGATTCCTCCTTAGAAGCCAGAATGATGCGATCTCATGGCACAGACTGTGGGCATATTATCGGGAGGGACCAATCTGTAGAGAAGCACGCTATGTTTGCCAAAGTAGAGAGTTATCAAAACAAGGGAACACTCTCAAAAAGGGATCGAGCATTAATATTTCAGTATTTAGAAACATATTTCTTGTGAAATAAGTATTTAAATGAAATGGCTACTTTTAACCTCTGCTTTTTTGGAAAAGTAGATATTTATACCAGTGTAGTTGTTTTAATTAAACATATGTCAGATTTTTAAAAAGAAGAAGATGGATTGACACAGTAGCTGCAATGATGGGTTCAAACATAACAATCGTGAGGATGATGAAGAACGGGGAAGTATTTTGTTCTGTTAAATACAGTGTTACCCTGAGTCCAAACCAACACGAAGGCCTTAGCAACAGCAATGATATAAGCATTGCAAGAATAAATCACTGCAAGTATCTGATGAACTTTCATAGCGTATTGACAAATAGCCCCTTAATAAATCTGGTCTTGTAATGTTAAAAGCAAGTGATTGCTAACTATACAATTATTGACATAAAACTAGTGATTTTTATCTACACAATTATTATTGACATTTTCTTTCTGAATAGTATCTAGACTAAATAAAATTAGTAAGATATGCAGTTCCCAGGAACAAAATCTAAACAAAAATATGATTTTTAATAAATCATATATATTATTTTATTATTATGCTATATATGGGATAATATACACTATAATAATATTTAAAAATAGAAAACCTGAAAAATACTTTCTGCTGTGATATAACTAAGATTTACAACATTAATAAAACAATTATTATGTTAATTTGTTGTATTTGTCTCTATCAGCTTGCTTCATATATGTTTACACAATTTTCATGATCTTTATTCTGAAAATCACTTTCTAGTTTCAAATAGCAGAAGCATTTTTAATTCCCATATAGTGGTTCTATTTTTCTTAGTTTGAGAGTAGTCCCTACTGGAATAAACCTAGTCCAGCTATAAACTCTGGCAGAATATGAAAGAACTTCAGAGGCACGAAAGAGTAACTTCTAAAGGTAAGCTATGAATGAGGAGTCTGGTGACTAAGTGGTTACACATTGGGCTGCTGGATGCAAGGCCAGCAAGTGGAAACCGCCAGTCGCTTTGAGGAGAGACAGGAGACCTTCTTGTCCAGTCAAGGGTTCCCATCCTAAAATCTTAGAAATCCACAGGGGTGGTTCTACTCTGTCCAATAAGATCACTATGCGTCAGAATCAACTCGATGGCAGTGAGAGTGATGATTGATGGACATATTTAGAGGAAAGACAACACACTGGATGTCCCCAAAAAGGGTAATGAACCTAAACTAGAACTCACTGTTTTATTGGCTTATAGAAGCAAAGGGCGGAACGAAGGACAGCCACAGCAAGTGTAAAGTGAAGGGGAGGGTGGGAAAAGATAAAATCATAGAAAGGGAGCTTCCAATTTTGTGCACAAATTGAAAATGTTTCGTGGATGCTAAAGTTACCTATGCCTTCATAAAGCAAATAGGTCCCCGAGGAAGGGCTAAAAGAAAACACCAGATTGACTTCTTCCATGCAACACAAGGAAATTTTTTTCAATGTGAGTTCTGTCAAGTTAATTGTTGTCTAAAAATTAAAAATCAAGTCATGTCCAGTTGTCTAGAGATGGGCATTGGGTCTCCATCACGCATCACCCTCATTGACAAGGATATGATTCCCCACCCCCACCCCAGCCTTTGGTGTTTGAAGCCTGGTCCCTTCGGCCCTTCATGATCACACATGTTGGTGTGCTGCTTCCATGTGGAC
>NW_022107431.1:61808275-61861662 GCF_000313985.2 Echinops telfairi | reverse complement strand
GAAAAAAAAGGAAAATGAGCTGATTCCGGGAACCCAAGAGGCAAGCGAATTTTGGGAATAATGAGGGCAACAAATGTATAGATGTGTTTTATACAATTGATCTATGTATTGTGATGAATTGTATGAGCCCCAATAAATTGATTTAAAAAAAAGAAAAAACAATGCTCAAGAAAACCACACACAAAATGATGTGTATAGTGAAAAGACAAATAAAATCTCAGCAGAAAAATTAAAATTAACTAAAAGATGCAATACAAATTCTAAACATCTAAGGCATACATATTTGTAACAAAAACAATTTATTGTCTCCTCAAAACCAAACAAACTGCCATCGAGTCTATGCTGACTCATAGCGGCCCTATAGGACAGAGAAGGTCTGCTACTGTGAGTGTCCAAGACTGTACATGTTCACCGGAGAGGAAAGGCCCAGTTCTTCTCCCTGTGAGTGCCTGGTGGTTTCAAACTTCCAACCTTGCAGATCACAGCCCAATTCTTAACCATTAGAGCTGCAGGGCTCTCATTTATTACCTATGAAAAGCATGACCTGCAGAAGACAAAATTAAAGTATATACAAATTTGAAAACAGTCCAATTGACTATTTTTGCATCCCTTTAAGTTTTTAAAAACACATATGAATGTTTAAAGCCTAAATTATACAATGCCTTGTGATATTACAGTGCATGAAAATACAATACATATGACAAGTAGAAGAAAGGAATGGTGGGCCGAGAGATGATTGGAAACAGGTATACTTACAAGGTCAATGTGCCTGATACGAATAGGAGCGATTTAGAGAGGCCGACACTACCAAGTGGTGACCAATTCCTGGAGCCTCTGGAATGCGAGTGCGATGTTATTGAGAATGTAGATGTGCACAACCACCTTTGAACATGGTTAAGTATCATTAACAGTGTGTGTGTTCTTGGGAAGGTGTGGTGTTGGGATTAGGGAATATTCAAGTGAGTATATTTTCCATGTCTCATCTCATCTCCCCTCCTACCAGATTCCATAGGGACAGGTGTCTTACCTAAAGAAAAATCCATCGGCTCTAACAAAAATTTGAAAACAGTCAATGATTCAGCCTGCATTCCATTAGCAAGTAATAATAATAACAAAACCAATAACATATATCAAAAAAATTTTCACACCAAAAAAATAACTCAATAACAAAAGGGTTACATTTATTTGATAGGAATGAATGCATGCACTAATACGATTTTTCTGGAAAGAAATCCGGAAACATAGGCTGTTAGGCTAATTACACCTCTGATATCATGGAAAAGTTCATTTTGGTAATACTGGGCCGTGAAGTACTCCCAAGGAAAAGATCCCATCTCGTTGAGAAACATCATAGATCTTTGTCATTCTGGAAGTCCAACATCCAGCCTCCATTTCTTTTCCTGCATAATTGGTGCTGTTTAATTGTGATGGCAAGTAGCGCCCTACTTCGCACCAAGGAAGCGGAAGGGAGCAGAGATCTTTCTCCTGCCTGTAAGGGTTTAGGGCATGCACCCCTGATGCAGGCCTTGGACTCTGAACCTTGAGCATGTAAAGCAAGGGCCGAGTACACCTGAACACGTGGCTGCAAAGGGGCCAGGGTGAGATTATTTATGTAAGGAACCCTAGAAATTGCCCTGATGTCTGTCTTGAGCCTGGTTTTTAACTGTTTCCATTAGTTCTACAAGTTGTGTGACATATTTCAAATACAATTCTGCTTCATGTTAAGAATATTGGTGGTTTCCATTGCTTGTGACCAAGAAGCTAGATGAATGTTTCTGTCCACACACTCTTGTATCTTTTATACATGTGTATACATCACATGTGACCCCACAAAGGGAGGGAAGTCAAAAAGAACTTCATTTTTTTTCAGTTACAATAAAGTTGTTTAACTTCACTGAAAAACATGAAGACAGGTGCTTCATCGAAACCTCTATAGGATGAAATGAAAGGAGACCTCATAGTGTAAATGGTGACCAATTGGGCAGCTATCCTCAAGATCCGTTGTTCAAACCCCCAGCCTCTCCAAGCCGAAATGCTCTCTGCTCGTACAAACACACAGGGGCTGTTCTACTCTGTCCTTTGGGGTCCCTGTGAGTCAGAATCAACTTCATGCAGTGGGTTTGGAGGCTAAAACCTGCAGGGACACAAATGAAACTGGTTGCCATGGTTACCAATCCATCTCTGGGATACCCTAGAGGAGCGCTGCTCCACAGGCTTTGTTGGCTTTCATCGCTATAGACACAGAGTTGGATTGTCTTTCCCTCTGCAGCATCACCATGTGGGTACACACCATGAACCTTTATGTGAGCAGCTGTTTCCAAACGACGGGAGCCACCCAGGGACACTAGCACATCAGCAAGTAGTAAGTGACACTAATCACAACCAGGCACATTATAAAACTGCTAACTTCACTGTCTGTTCCTAAGATATTAGAATATGTATTTTTTACTAATGCTCAATGATAATGAGATGCAATTATATATGAGTATAGACATGTACAGACACACACACACACATGCATTTTCTCTCCTTAGATAATTTTCATTAGCAAAACATAGGCTTATCAAGATCACTCTTAATATAATGGATTAGTTGGAGACCAACTATGGAAAAATCATTCAGCCAATTAAATCATTGTCTTCCTTATGTATATTCAATGCTTAGTGACTTCAAAAGCCATTCTCTATTGTTTGCAGTGATCCAATTCATTTCTTCCCTCCACTCATTCTCTTCTTTTTCTGTCCTTATGGTCGGGATGCATAATATTTCTCTTGCTACTTCATCCCAAGCACCTCTCACCTCTCATGAGAAAAGAGGAAATGTCTGTGTTAATATTTCTAAGATGCCAGTCCACTTCTAATTCTGTGGAACAGTTGTTTTTTTAATATTCATGCAGGCAAACAGAGCTGTTTGCAAGTGAGTCGGTATTTAAAAGACAATAGCAAGCATGCCAATCTAAAATGTTCTCCGAGGTGTCAGAGAAGAAAGGAGGATCCTTGTCTGTTGAAATTCTGAGCTAAGTGAGTGTGTAGGAACATTGGGTATAAAATAAAAATGGGACAAAGTAGAATGTTGCCGAAGAGAATGATTTCCAGCTGTGCCCTGCAGGAAGTAGCTTAATGCACTTGATGCACGGGGCACATGAAGAGTTTTATAGAACTGGAAAATCAGTTCAATTTGAACTAATAGCTGTCCAGACACAACAATCCTTGTAAGCCGGCAAAAAATAAAACTGAATCCAGTTGTTCAGAAGCCAACATACCCAAGGAGAGCATGCACTCCCGTTCCAGCTACATTTACAAGCCTTTGAGATGTGTACTGTACTGTTACTTAGCCCTGCCATGGCCACATTCCAAAATAAATAGTTAATTTGGAGGTTTCTGGCTTCATGTGGTCTAGTATCATTTCTTTTTATTAGAAAAAATAGTTCATGATAATCTATGGAAATCATTTTTTCACTATTTAATCTTTTTCTTTCCAAATTAAGATTCAAATAAAATTATTTTTATTTTCATGAGAAACAACATAAAACAGATGCAGCCATACTACAGTCGGTCTTAAGGAAGAATTGCTTTGAAAATATCAACACTTACATTCTGGAGGAGATAGCGCAAATGAAATAAAGAGTAGACCCGGGCACACAAAACTCAACTGCTGTCTCAGCCACTTGGCCGAGCAAACAACAATGGGATTATTATAAATGCCTAACAAAATGCATATTCTTATTAAGATGGCCCTGGACATTACAAGGACAATAAAAGTCATTATAAACCCGATTTCTGGAAAGAACACTAAAAAATGAGCCATGAGGAACAAGAATGCTAAATTCTGAAACTGTTACATTTAAGATGGTTTCTAAACTTCGTCAAGCATCCCTATACTCTCCAAATGCTCCTTGAAAACAGTGCTGACCACCCTATTTTTGGTAAACAAGAACCAACCACATGATCTCTAATCTATCAAACTCACGGCCATCTAGATTCCAAGTCATAGAGACCCAAGAGGACTAGGGAGGGCTGACCTTGCCGGTCAATCCAAGCCATTGGTTCTCAACCTTCCTGATGTCGGGACCCTTTAATACAGCTCCTCGTGCTGTGGTAACCCCCCAACCAGAAAATGATTTTCATTGCTACTTCATAACTGTCATTTTACTACTGTTATGAATCGGACAACCCCTATGACAGGGTCGTTTGACCCACAGGTTGAGAACCACTGCTTTTACCTATAGCCTTCTTTAAAATCTATGTAAAAATTAACGAAATATCTTTAAAACTAGATTAAATCGATTACTGAGATGAAATCTGTCTCCTGAAGATAAAGTCCACCTTTCTGTCTGCTGTCATCTCCTGAACAACCTGTCATGTGGCAGATGGCAGAGGCTTGGACACAAATACCAGCCCCCTGTCATATATATAGAAATTTTACCCAGCACAATGATTAAACTTAGTATTCACAAATCACTTTGGTTCTATTATGTTCCACTTGTAGAGCAATTCTGAATCATCCTGGTTTTCAGAATCATAGGGAGACAAAAAAAATTATCATAGCTTGGATTTTTTTTTAAATCCTTGCATGAGGATAACTGAAATATTCCTTGAGGGGGTGGTAGCTGGGAAGAAAGAGATGGATTCCAAGCCTCCTGCAAGCCCACTTCATCACTATCATCTGAACATATGCTCCATGTGCGCTCTCTTCTGCTTGGCTCCCAAAACTGAGCCTACAGACGAAATGTCTCTTTAACAAGCATGTATGCAAACGCAAAAAAGTGAAAGGAGAGAAAATGCAAAACATTCTGACATTACTGCAAGTGATTTTTAGAGCCTTGAATGGACAATGATCCCACAACAAAGGTGTTTGTAATACGGAAAACATACTGAGAGTTTTGTGCTGATGTTACTGCTAGTGACCACAAAGACAAAAACAAAGCCATGGGAAACCTCACAAGGAATTGCTATTCCCTTAGCATCAGACACTTAGGAACGTGAGCATATATTTACATCTGAGAACAACAATATCAGAAGAGCCCGGGTATAGATACACAGGACAGCGGAAAATAAGCAGTGTCCTGTGGGTCCTACTACCGCTGGAGAGACAGAAATCTGATCTCTAGTGATGACAAGCCTACTTCCTCGGACTTAAACAACCCTAACAGAATGAAAGGTTGTGTTCACTTCCTTCTTTTTGCTCAGGTGTTTTTATGAGTAGGTAGGACAGTTCCTGTCCTGGGAGATGCTAACAGTGTATGGCTTTGGCTCTTAAACAAAAGATAGGAGTGAGCTCCAAGAAGAGGCATCTCAAAAGGAAAACCCAGTGATCTACTTCTGAAAAATCAGCCATTCAAAACTCTGACATCTAGTTCTCCTCTGACACCCTTGGGTTTCCAAACTCAAAGTACACTTGATGGTAACTGTGTGTGTGTGTGTGTGTGTGTGTGAATTAGAATTTCTCAGGGTTTGATCCTGGCCCTTTTTCCAATCATTATTTCATTTTTTTTTTCCTCTGAAAAATCTCATCTCTCTCTAAGCCAGCAGTTCGGAACCTGTGGGTCGCGACCCCTTTGGGGTTCGAATGACCCTTTCACAGGGGTCACCTAATTCTTAACAGTAGCAAAATGACAGTTATGAAGTAGCAAGGGAAATAATGTTGTAGTTGGGGATCACCAAGCATGAGGAGCCGTATGAGAGTCCCGGCATTGGGAAGATGGAGGATACCGCTTGAGCCAGCTTGATAATCACCAACTTCCGGTGGTCCTTCCAAGCCAATTTCTGTGCTGAAGCTTCAGACCCCCGATTTATCTCAAGATCTGATAGTAGCCTCTGTTTAGATGTCTCACAGGCATTTCAAACTCAACCTCTCAAGCATCTCAACTTCGAACTATCCAGAACAGAGAATGTGATTTCCAGAACTCACCTCCCAAATCATAGTCTCTCCTGCCTAAACTGTACCTTACACTTCCAGTGTTTCATGTTGAACTTGAGCAGCCCTTGTGGCCACCACCCCATCAAGGACAACAAAGTACATTTCTCTCCCTGGTCTACACCTCCCTCTGCGCTTCGCACCTCGGGGCAAGTCACAAGCATTTCAGCCTTCAGACTTCTGCAACAGCCATTTGAATGGTCTCCTAATCACCCTTTGTCACTTGTCACAAAATGGGTTTTTTTGAAATGTGAATCTGCGTGGGATCAAAGTGACAATAGCAATGCAGAAATAGATAGGAACCCAAGGAGGCAGAGAGTGTATTTTAACATTGCCCCTGCACAGGGTTGCTGAGGCTGTAATTTGTATGAGAGCGGAGAGCCCCATCGTTCTCCCGTGGAAACTGCTCATGGGTTTGAAAGACCAGCCTTGTTGGGGGCAGCCCCACAGTTACCCAACAGCACAGCCAGAGCTGGTGACACAATTCAAGGACTACGCTCACTGTCACTGACTTGCAGAAATGTTTGACTCGGTGTGTGTTTGCTGTGCAGGTGTGTGTTCTCAACAGCAGCAAAATAAACTGTCTAAATTGCATGTCTGACTAGGTCACACCTTCTCAATGCATTCATATTTTGTCTAAATTAAAATTATAAACCATTATACTGGTGCACAGTACCATGTGGCCATACTCAAAGAATGTGACCTAACTTTCTAGAACACGATTATGATGCTTCCTTCCTTAAGACTGCCTAGAAAGTTCTGCTCCTTAATTTTCTTCCACTATTTATACCTTCTTATTTTTCACTGTATTCCTTCCTTGTCTCACTTCTCTGAGTCTCACTTCTCTAACCGTGTCCCCTGTTTTAATGCATAATCTTATCAGACATTTTCTGTGCAATATATAATTTTAAAGGGCCATGCCCCTTGTTTGACCATAAACTTTATTATGGAAGAATAATCATCCTCAAATGAAACATTAATCTTAGATTTTAGTACATAAATTATATCCCTGTTCTATAGAAGAAAAAAACTTCCTCTTGAGAAACAAAGAAAACGAGAACGCAACAAAACCAGCATATGATATAAATACAATTTTATTGGTTTCTTTCTTTGCTTACGTCACAGCTGCTTTTGTATTTATTTCTGTTTGTATGCAATGGTTTGGTTTGTTTGCATTAGTGACACAGATAGTTGCATGAGATAATATCAACATCAAGGAATACAATTAATATTCTTAAAGGTTGTGTGCCCTTATCTCCACAAACCTACCCCCACCCCCAATCGCTATGTAATTTCTCATCTTGAAAAACAAACTTTTTTTCCTCTTAGTATTTTTTGTGAAACCTGTTGCATTATCTCTGGCTTAGGTTGGTTTGTCTAACAAATCCGCAGTGTGATTGACTGATTTTCACATTTCCCAGTACCCCTGTCTGTCCTCCTCACAACCTCCACCCTCAAGTTCAATCCGCAGAGTAGAGGAGAGGCTTCTAGCAGAGACAACCGTAAAGTCATTCTCACATTGGTTTGCTCCGGTGTGTTTCAGACTGCGTCATCACCTTCCCGTTGTACCGAGCCTCAGCCTGGCGCACTGGGTGAAGAATTAGAATGAGGGTTGCTTGCAGAGAAAAAAACAGAAGAAGAAAACTTCGTAGCTGACTCAAGCATCTAATTTTGCTTTATGCTTTAAAAGCGAATTCCATGCAGCTTCAGTATATCTATGGAAATACTTGTTTTATAGACAAATTTTTTTGGAAGTGAGATTTGACAGTGTTTATAGCAAAACACTTTGTTCTCTAGCAGCTGTTTGAACATGCACATAAATATGCAAGAAAACCCACAAATATTCTGTTCCCTCTGGTAAATACTTGAAATAAAAACCAGCATTTTGCAGTCATTTAGCAGGGTTGCTAATAATACTTTCATTTACAGAGCTCCTGTAAACGCTCAGGTACGTTGAGTTTGATTTTGTTTTCTCGTCAAGCTCTTAATTATAATTGTAACCAACATAGATCACTAAATTCTAAGTTGTTTGAAGGTAATGCCTGCTAGTTTTTACTTTTCCTCGGGGATAACTAGTGTCATTGATATAAAACACCCCACGCCTGCCAATTCTATCAGAGGGTTCCCAGGTTGTAAACCTTCACGAAAGCAGAGAGCCTCGTCTTTGTCCCAAGGAGCAAGTGATGGGTTTGAATCACGGCCCCTGTAGTTAGCCGGCCAGTCTTACCCCACAGGATCCTCTGTGGTTGTTGCTTTTGCCATAAACTAGGTGCTCAAGAAAAAAAATTCATAAACTTAGGGATTGGTTTCAAAGGTTTTGTAATTCAATGTAGTCACATCCGTTTTAACTGCTTTACTTCAACGTTTTTGCTGATTAATCTGAAGGTTTTACAGAGCACCTCATCGGTTTTACATTCAACAACTTATGCACATTTTGTTTCAACTCATCCATTACAATTCTTTCCTGGCACCATCAATTGTCTCACTTCCTCCCTGTGTCTCCGGTTTCCGTCTGCCTTCTCTCCTAACCCTCTAGTCTCATAAGTGGTGTCCTTCCTACCTTCAACGTTTCCTTAAACTCACCCTGGGAAGAGCTCGGGGCAGACGTGGAAGGTCACCAAGAGGCAGAACCTTGGGGATCCACCAGTCGCTCGCAGACCAGTAAATCCAGTCTCTTGTGTTTGCAGTTCGGATCCACATTTTCTCTCACTCTATCCATTTTGCGGAAATATGAAACGAGAGTATCGTAGAATTTCCACCAAACTTTTTAAATACTGCTCATATACAGGGATATACCTTTTTATCTCCGACTATTATTATACATTTTGTTTTTTAATAACATTTACTTTCATTGAATCCCTTCCACCTCATAGCAACCCTATAGGACCGAGTAAAGTTGCGCCCTAGGGTTTCCAAGCCTATATATCTTTCAGACCAAACACCCAGCTCACTGCCATCGAGTCTATACTGACTCTAGTGACACACACCCCGCTCTGAGTTCTGAGACTGTAACTGTTTATGGGAGGAGAAAGCCCAGTCTTTCTCCTGAGGACCTGCTGGGGGGTTGTGAACTGCCGACCATTAGTATTGCATGCCAACGCATAACCAGACACCAGGAGAGGAGTTTATCTAGTTAACACTTTCAGTAGTTAATAGCTGTCTGTATTGAACCCTATTCAATGTCCAATCCTGTTTGGTATTAACATTGAAAAAAGAAAGTGGACTAAGAGGCATAATTAGAAATGAATGTGGGAGATGTCTGTTGGAGTATAAATTTGATTATGGGTAAAATACCCAAAATAAAATATTCTCACTTGAAAGATGTTACATAAGGAGTCTGTGTCCGGGTAATGCCATTAACAATTACCAATCATTTGCTTCCTCAAGTGTGTCACTCCATTAGAATTCAATCTACTTCTGCATTTGTGTATGACACCATATATGATACACCCTTGTTTATGCTCTAGAATTACAATTGCATGATAGTTAGAGCTCTCATCGTTAATCCCTAATGAGCTCTCAGGTCACATTATTGTGTCATAAGATATTTCTTTCTCTGTTCTTGCACACAGAATAATTTCAACGTTTTTTCTGCTGCTGTTGTTGTTGTTGTTTTAGTGCCATGAGATTCTTTGCCTCCAGAGTAAATTACTCCAGTTTCTATATGAAACTTTGAATTTCTGTCTTTCCATTTCTCTAATGTATCCGCTCTCCTTGTACCTTTAATAATTCCTCTACTTCTGTGAGACTGGTTAATTGAACACTATGTTTAACCATCTAAATCATAGCTGGATAGTATATCCAAAGGCTATTTCTAAAGTGAAATATATTTTTAGTAGATTCAGCAATGAGGAGATAATCACATGTGGTGATTATATTTTCTTACTGATTTTGAACTTTATGATAGACACTAGAATTCATTTGTGAGAAGTTACTAGTCAGATAGAATACTTCAGAAGACAAGTAATTTATTGAAAATAAGAAGTTAATCTTAAGGATGTAAGATTAAACTTAAAGACCATGGTTTCTTTTCTTAGACTTTAAAACTTATTCAAAACTCAAGAAGGTCAACTTCCTGTACACTGTGTTTCTCTGGACAGATTTATTTGATCACAAAACAGCCAGAAGAGCCTATGCAACCACGAGGTGTCGAAGGGATCAGGTGTAAGGCATCATCAGAACAAAAAATCTTACCATAGTGAATGATGGGGGGAGTGCGGAGTGGAGATCCAAAGCCCATTAGTAGGCCACTGGAGATCCCCTTGCAGAGGGGTATCGGGGAGGAGATGAGCCAGTCAGGGTGCAATGTAACAATGATGAGAAATACAACCTTCTTCTAGTTCCTAAAGGTTTCCTCCCCGCTCCCACTACCATGACTCGAATTCTATCTTGCAAGTCTGGCTAGACCAGAGGATGTACACTGGTACAGATAGGAACTGAAAATACAGGGAATCCAGGACGGATGAGCCCTATAGGACCAGTGGTGTGAGTGGCAAAACAGGGAGGGTAAAGGGAGAATGGGTAGGAAAGAGGGAACCGATTACATGGAACTGTGTGTGACCTCCTCCCTGGGGGACAGACAACCGAAAAGTGGATGAAGGGAGACATTGGACAGGGCAAGATATGACAAAATACCCATTTATAAACTATCAAGGGCTCATGCGGGAGGGGGGAGCGGGGAGGGAGGGGAAAAATGAGGACCTAATGTCGGGGGTTTAAATGGAGAGAAAATGTTTTGAGAAACGATGTACAAATGCGCTTTACACAATTGATGTGTGTGTGGATTGGGATAACAGTTGTATGAGCCCCTAATAAAATGTTAAAAAAGAGAAAGAAAGAAAAAAAACAGCCAGAATTAACTGTCCCCACGCATGTTGACACAAGCGATTTAAGTCACACTTTCAGAATGATATATATATATATATATTTGCTTGGCTACAACAGACATATCCACTAAACTCGTATTTATTTATTTTGGCGATATAATTCTTATTTTGTATACGCACTCAGTGATAATAAAAACGCCATCAAGTTGATTCTGATTCAGTCTTTGTACAGGAATTTTAAGACTGTAAATCTTTACTGGATTATCTCTCTCTCATTTTCAGCCTCATCTTTCTCTCTCAAAGTGACTGGTGGGTTTGAATTTCTGACCTTATCGTTAGCAGCCCGATACCTAATTCACAGACTTAAATTGCTTAGACACTCATAATACTATTTGGGTAGTATCCCTGTCTCTACTAATTGCTAGCTGTTTCCAATCATACATCAACCTGGACCATGGACGTGTCGGAGAAATAACTGATAATGAAAAAAAACGAATGCATGTGTATTGCATAAAAGGCTAGTTTCCAATATGAGTCAGAAAAAGATATAATCCAAAGAACAACGAAAAGATATTATCATCTAAGTGTGTGCATCTGTGTGGAGAGGGTGCTACCTTCTCTTGCATTGACCTTCTCTCGTTGTCTGGGCACTGAGTTGCCCATTGCTTTTCAAATATGTGTGGGATCCAAATCATTCTCCACCAGAGTGGATGCAGCCCACGTTACCACTTCTTCAATCAGAGATTTTTATAGTAAATGCTTATTAGACCCGTCTGCATCAAGTGTCTTTCTGTGCATTCTTGGCCGTTTCAACTCCAGGAAGCCCCCTTTGCTCCCACTCCAGCTGCGCTCCGTCCCATCGCAGCTCTCACGTGACTCTACGACGGGAGGCAAATGCTTCATCTAGACAGTCCAATATCCCAGAATTTCACTGCCACCCACCTCCCCTTCCTACAGTTCTCTTACTATTCATCAGTTCAATACCATAGCTTGTGAAATGATTTTCAACTTACCTTCCTCTGTACACCCCCACCCACTTCCCAGTTCACCCGGTTTCTATTTATTTCTCCACCTTAATGATTCCCCCTGAGTCCAAATTTTCTATTTCCTCAAAATCCATCCTTTTGATTGAATAAAACAATCCCTTTGGCAATTCATATATATCATAAATCTACGATCTTTTATTCTTATTATTAAACTTTTTATTATTTTATTAAATATTCTCCTATTTTTGTTGTTGTTGTTTTTTAATGGATACTCTCCGGACGTTAGAAACAATGTTACCCTCTTCTGAATCTCCAGATTGCCCAAGTATGTGCGTAGTCTGTGCCCCAAAGATTTCTCTTGAGTACGCAAATTCACTTACTCCATATAAACGCGGCCCTCAGAAGCATGCACATGCGCACACATATAGGAGGCTGCATCACAAAGGTCATGAAAATGTCTAGAATCGTTTTCATAAAAACCCTTTATTATGATTTCAATGAAGGTTTGAAGAGCAGATGATCAGTTTCACATTCAATAATTGTTACACATTTGCGGGCAGCTAATCCATTGCAATGCCCTCGATGTACCACCATGTACCTCACTTCCTCCCTATGTTTCCTGTTTCCCTTGGAACTTCCTCCTCTTCTCAAGCACCTCCATCTAGCAAAGGTTATCAATTGTTGGGTAAAATTTCTACAAATAGACAAATTCTTATGCCCATTCTAATGCAGTCATTCACTGTTGGAGCGATATTTACTGACTGCTTGTTGTGTAGCAAAGCAGGCAGCCATGGGCTTGCCCTAGTGGAGCTAGTCTTTTATAAAACTGCCTCAGTGTCTAGGTGAAAACTTTGCACACAATTAAGACAAAACCAATAAAGTGATTAGGTCTCGGTTTTAAAAGATCTATTTAGTGTGCACCATTAGTTACAAGACTTTATCTATCAATTCAGAGCTTAACACTATATATAGATAGATATTGATATTGATTTTTAATTTTAATATTGAGTACAAGTATTCTGTCTTTTATAATCAAAACTACCTGGAATTTTCCATTTTGAAAAATGTTCAATTTTAGCTATGGCTGAATAGAAAAAGTAAAGTCTGAACAGATGGCTGTCAAAACACCAATGACTACATACCATGGCTGAGAACTTGTGCACAAAAATATGCAACTTTGTACACAGTAGACGTCTTCCTTATAAATGCCAAGGGACATCTGGCTTAAAAATTCTGCAAAATCAATTTGATGCTATTCTAGATTTGCTCTGCCTTTCACAAATATTAATTATATCAGCATCTGCTAGAATTCCTGACAGGAAAGTCTGTGTCCCCGGAACCATTTCAAACACTTGTGTTCCACTTTCTCACATTAGGACACAGCTGGAAGCCGAAAGCTGACTTGCACGAAGTACATTGCTTACATGAGTGGCGATGGCTGGGAAAGAAACTCCTGATATCTCCACTCACAACAAATTCCCCATCCTTCTAACAAAGTGTATATCTAATCATTACTTGAAAACAGTTTTAATCCCAGAAATCCTTTGTAAATGTGTAGTTATTGCATTTATTTTTGTTGTTAGATTCAATTTTAGCGTACATTTATGCAATTGTCTTAGAGCAAAATACTTTCCCCACTGTGCTATTTGCCAAATAATAGTAGTTTTATTTGAATAAAAACTATATCTTGATAGAGAAATTGCATGGATGTTCTTAATCATCATAGATACTTCCTAAGTCTGATCCAAGTATTTCTTTTATTCTGAGTGATTGAAAAATAATTCATAGTATCATTTTGATTTCACACTGTCTTTCCCTCTATTTCAAAACAATTTAACAATGAACTCAGGACCCCATCTTCCATAAAACTATCTGTACATAGGATGAGTGAGGAGCAGTTTACTAAGGAAGTAAATGATTGTTTACACATAACACAAACTTCAACTGATGAGTAAGTCTGACATAAAAGAAAGAAATGCACAGATGATTAGTAAACCCTTACAAGTGAGAGTGTGTGCACGCAGGTGTGTGTACACACCAAATACAGTCCAGTGACTGAGTGTGTACTACTTGCTAAGCAAAGAAAGATTAGAAAATGATTTGAGCTGAGAAAAAGCAAGTACTTTGTTCCACTAAAAAGAAATCAGTGTAAATGTTCTTGTGGCTCTATAATGTAGTCAGGATGTTTCAAATGCAATTTCCTTAAAGAGGTAAAAAATCTTGCACAGGTGTGTTGTACCTTGCATCCACCCTGACCAGAGAGTACACTTCACTCTCTGTTGAGCGGCTATAAAAATTTTCATTTTCCAGTTAAAAGGAATGCATTTGGACATCATACAAAGGAAAGCAAGAGTAGTTTCCTTGATTTAAATTTTTTCAATTTAATTTTAAACCTGATATGGTCTCTTTTCTCCATGGACCCATCCACTTAAGTAAGATTTCTCCTTGACCTACTAACAAAAGTACTGGTGAAAAGTGTTTTCAGACAAAATGAGATCATTCTATTGTTACTAACGAACAATAATCATGTTCAAACTAATATTGTTAAATTCTCACATAAATACAAAATCAAGATTTAACCTTTTCTTTTTTAAATAGGCGCATGTGTCTGGACACATACAGATGTAAAGATAGCAGATGTGGATTCTTGCACATTTCTCTGAAATTTACTGACTATGGATAAACCACAAGGGAGTGAGAAAGACGTGATGCCTTTTATAATTAAAAGGAGGCAGTTTGATTTATAAAAAATATATATCATTGTTCCTATTTCATTAAACTTTCACATTTTTAAATATCTCAGTTATTGCTTTTCTGCATAATTCCACCTAAATTTCTCTCTTTGGCATATACATTCAGATATGGGCATTTACTATGCGTGGAAGAGAATTGCTATTATTTCAAAAGATTAATAAAAGGAAATAAAGAGGAGTGAGTGGAATGAGAGTATAAAACTAGGGGTCCGCCAGGCAGGCAAGAGGCAACAGCTGCTGATAAGTGAATTGACAATTGTGTCTCAAGAAGGCAGAGCAGAATAAGAGATATGAAAAAGGCAAAATTGACTTGATGATTTGATAAATGTGAGTATAAGAGAAGAAGAGAACTCAAGTATGTCCCTCAGATTTCTTCCCTAGAACCGAGATAATGTAATACAGAAAGAGCAGAAGAGGAGGCTGAAGTTGGAAGCCTGGCCATCTCTGATA
This sequence comes from Echinops telfairi, assembly GCF_000313985.2. NCBI lineage: Eukaryota > Metazoa > Chordata > Mammalia > Afrosoricida > Tenrecidae > Echinops > Echinops telfairi. The sequence continues at coordinate 61,846,731 of NW_022107431.1, read as the reverse complement.
CACATTAGAAATATATACTACAGAAGTACAAGCAAGTGCATAGAGAAACACAGAGGAACAGATGAGACAGAGCTGTGTGGGATTTGGAAGGTCATTGTTCTTGAGGTATTCAAAGAAACTAGTGAAAAATGCCCCAAAGTAAACCAGAGAGCAGCAAATTAGAACAAAGCAGAGGCTCAGGAGTCAATGCAAGAAGTCCTTTGCATCATGCTAAGTCCTGCAAAGAACTCAAGAAGGGAAAATTCTTCACTGGATGCAGACACAAAGGTACTATTGACGGCCTAACAGAAGACAGTTTATTGAGAAATGAAAGCTGGGTGTGATTGTCTCTGGTTTCGGGGTCAATGGGTATGAGGAAGAACAGGCAGCAGGTTATGGACATTTTTGGTTTACTTTACCTGGCAAAGAGTGGATGTAATAAGGACCTGGAATGTTGAAGGTGAATAGCTAATAGTCTGGCAAGCCCAAATTATAAATATTCAAACGCTTTTTAAGACTCATATAACTTTCGAATACAATATATCTTGAAGTTACTAATTCTATTTGTTTTGTTGGCTTATTATTCTGCCTCTTGCAAATAAGTTCTATCTGAATGGAAAGTTGAGTTAGATGTACTTTGGTTATGAAAACCGGTTTCCTTCATTATTGAAAATCTACAGCTGTGAGTTATGTTAAGAATAGCTATTGAAATATGATGTTTTTATTTAGATATTCCTTATGTATCTACCAATTGATTTTGTCCACATTTATCAAAAGTCTAAGAACATGCTGTTATTATGTGTCAATGTACTATTTTTCCTAGACATTTTGGCTATAAATGACCAAAGTATAATTTTGTAAGCATTTAAAAACTTTTCAACTGGAAATGAATTCAAAATATGCATGTAGTTGAACACTTAATTTTGGTGTAACTGAGAGGGTGCAGTGTGATGATGAATGTACAGTAAGCACTTGTCAAGGAGCTTTCTGCAGAGTTTCATGAATAAACAAAAATGTAGACTAAGCAAGAATGGGCAGTGTTGTAACCTATCTGTTTAATAAAACAAACCACAACTTCAGCCTTAACGGCCTCAGAAATGTCCGGTGCTATCTTACAGCCTTCTGAGAGATTAATTTCTTGTGCTGGCCTTGTGAAGGTTTATTTATTTACTAAAAATCAATGACCCAAGGAGCAAGTAAATATACAGTGTAAACTATTCAACCCATAAAACAATGACAATTGATGTTTAACTAACTAGACAGTAATCTTTTGCAGATGAGATTTTTGCTAGCATAGTTGATTTTCACCACTGCACCCTTTCTAGTGCTGTGGAAAACACAGGGGAACTCTCTGGTAGATACACTTTCCTAGAATCTTGAAGTTCATAAAGCAGGCGGACATGCCTCGTGGCCTATTTCGGTCCATGGCCTACTTAAATCTACGTTCTAGAGGAGCTTTTTCATTTGGAAACAGAGGTAGGTAGTATCTCAAATTGGTCCTCATCGCTTTGTAAAACTTGGGGTCCCTAAAGAAATGACATATTTAAGTGGAAGAAAACAGCAAGCTTTTCTGGCTTTCTTCCTTTGGGCTATTTATTCTAGTCTCTTGTATTCTTCTCCAGAAGTTCTTATCAGGGCAGGACACACTTCCAATTACACAGAGTCACTTATAGTTTCCTCCAGGGATAATAACACTGTTCTTGCCTGAGCTATTCAAAGGGATGCTCAGGGCATTCTTTCTCCGTTCTTTTCTCTAAAGCTGCTAATTCATATGGCTAGAGAAATCACTTCTCCCCACCCCCCACCCCTGTATTTCTCTCTCTCTCTCCCCGAGTATGCCTGTGCCTGCTTCTATATTCTCTCTAACCCTCCCCCCCATTTGCCACAAATCTTGTATGTGTATGTACATTTAACAGTGTGTGTGTGTGAGTGTAAAGAGACCCTGAAAAAATCATTTGTGTTTCTAAAGTATGAGCATGTTCTTCATAATTTCCAAGTAATCACTATCCTACACTAAGCATATAATTAATTATAGCAGAGACCAATTTATTTGAAATCAATGAAAACCTCATTTCAGTATCAGGATCATTTACCCTTTCAAAATTATTTCAGCTTATGTACATAGAAGGAAAATTAGCATTAATTAAAGGTTAATCAGTAGGTGACATGGAAAAAATAGGAAAAGTATACCATTTAATTTTGAAATAAATAGGTGATATGTGCAAAGCAAATCAACACTTTGCCTCGTGCAGGAGCTAGTGCAATCTAGCATTTACATAAACATGTGGTCTATGATTTTTTAAAATGTACATTTTATTAAACACTTGGATTTAAGCCTTCTGTACATTGAAATAGAGCCTTGGTGGCACAGTGGGTACATGTTGGGCTGCTAACTGTGAGGTCAGCAGTTCGAAACCGACAGCCACTCTTTAGATTAAAGATGAGGCTTTCTACTTCCATACCAAGAGACAGTCACTGAAACCCATAGAGGCCATTCCACCCTGTCGGATAAGCGTGCTATTAGTCGGAATAGAGTTGATAGCAGTGAGTGTTTTGTGATTATATTGAAATAAAGAGTCCTCAGGGTGCAGTGGTCAAAAGCATGGCTCTAACCAAAAGTGGGTTTTAACCCACCAGTAGCGCTCTGGGAGAAAAGTGTGGCAGCTTGCTCCCATTGAGATTTAGAGCCCAATGGAAACCTTATGGGGCAGTCTGGTTGCTATGAGTCCAAATCGATTCAACGACAGCCAGTGGAACCAGTGGGTAGCCCTGGAGATGAACATCCCAAAGAAGAAAGTTCAAAGAGTTACTAAGGAATTCACAATATGAAGCTTTCTCTTTAAAAAATCATTTAAGAAAAACAAAACGCACTCATAATATATGATTATGTTAAGAGCGATGATTCACAAACATAATGGAGACTTTTCTTAACACATGAAACGTCCACTCCTGCAGGGCAAGTGCATGTGCTGCGGGCCCAGAATTCTTGTGGCCATCTCTCCGTGTGGGCAGGCTGAAGGCTTTCCCTCTGGAGAACCAGGACTGCTAGAAAACTTCCACATGCGTGAATTTAAAGATATGGGCTCTGCTTCAGAACAAACAGGCTACCGACAAATCCTTTTGAATAGCATCATGTAGTGCAGGAAGATGAACCCCCAGGTTAGAAATCATTCAAATATGCCTGGAAAAAATTGCCTTCTCAAAATAGAGTTGATCGGAGTGGTGTGGATGGAACGTCCTTTTTGTGATGTGCATGTGTAGGTGTGGCATGACTCAAAACGAAAGGAAGAATGAACAAGCATGTCTTGGAGAAGGTATTGTCAGATAGTTCCTTAGAAACAAGGATGGTGAGATTCTTTCTTACCTACTCTGGACCTGTTATCAGGAGGGAATAATCTCTACAGAAGGAGAGCCTGCTTGGTAAAGCAGTGGGCCAGCCACACACGGGAGGCCCCACATCAATGGCTGGAAGAATGGACCCCCCACAGTAATAATTATTGAAATGGTGCAGGACCTGGTAGTGTTTTGTTCAGTTGCACATGAAGTAATATAAATCAGAACTGACTCGACAGAAATTAACACTAATCATGTGTTGAAATATTTGTGAGGGGAGAATGGAATATAATAATGGTCAATAATATAAAAATAAAGTAATTATAAATATAATGAAAGCAAACAAGCAAAACTAATTTCTCAATAGGAAGTATAAACATGGAATAAGAAATAATTAACTCTAGATAATAACATGGTAAAAGGCATAAAGTTATTATCTGAACAAAAATAATGATGCATTTTTTGAAAGATGAGCAGAAAAGCTGTGGTGTAAGAAGGGTGTATTGTAATTTATAAAAACAATGTCAATTTATAATAACTAAAATCAACACACTGATAAATGCATGTAGAAGCAGAAGCATAGTACTTATAAGTATTAGAAGGAACGACTAATCTTATTAACTTAATCACCTATGATGAGCATGACTGCGATTTGTGGGTGGGTGCGAGGGAGAAAAGTGGTTGTTTTGTTTTGTTTTTATATTTCAAGCTTCTTAGTGCTATTGGAATTTCTGTACTTTCATTATTTTTATTTAGAAGAAAATTGTAAAATATCTATATTAGTAAATATCACTAATATTTTCCTTTGATTATATATCACTAAATATGTTTTGACAGTGCTTCATTTTTAAGACCCAAGTCATCTTTATAATTCTTCTCATATATCCAAATTAACCTGAAAATTATTTTCCCTATGTGTTAAATCTCCTTAGAATTATTAGATGTGTTTCTTAGAGCACCATACAAGATCATCATGCTCTCTTATTAAGCTCTCTCCTAAAAATTTCATCTTTGTTTCTTAAAAGGAAGTCCCTTACTCAGTATGATGCTATTTTTTCATAATCAATCCAACTTGAAGTAGTAAAAACATTTCATAATATCCAACACATCTAATTTTTTCTTATTCAAGACAACTACATATTACATATACATATGTGTGCATATGTACACACACATATGAAAGATAGGGATTCCGAAGATCTTTTTTCCAAGCAAATAAGATTCTTAAAATAAATTCAAGTCAGATAAGGAAAACTAGGCATTCAGAATGAAATGACTGGTTTCAAAGAGTTAGGCATTCCTGTTAGCTCCCCATGATTTAAGTTAATATATTGTAATTTTCTTTACATCTCTGCTGTATTGATACTAACATTTTTTTTGTTTTTGTTTTTGTTTTCAAAACATTGTATTGGAGTTATTGCAGTAATTGTAACATTCCATAGTTCAATAGCATCAAGCTGTACTGTACAATTGCTACCACAATCGGTTTCAAAACATACATTTTCTTCTTCAACTCCTTGATAGAAGCACCGCTTACACCCCTCCCCCCAGTCCTCCATCACCATCACACCACTGTACACGCCAGAAACCCTTCTTCTACTTGCTGTCCGTCTAGGTTCATCCATGCTGGGTTTCATAGACTTAAAAACCGAAACCCCAATGACATAACACATCTGAGATCAACCCCAATACGAACAAACCAACAACAGAAGAATGCAGAAAATGTTAAAAACCAGATCAAACCTAATGCGCATCAGATGAGGGATCAGCTGACAAGGTTTTAATCATTCAAGTCAGGGTTCTCATTTCGACCTCCCAGAGTCCTCTCTCCAATGCACTCTATTTGGTAAGCACTTTCCTCCCATCTCTCTATGAACAGAGGGAGCTCACCAGAGGCTATTTCCTATGTAGTTCCCACAAATGGACCTTGTGCTCCCACTGTCATGCGGAGTCTTCTGCAACGCAGGCTCTCACAATTTAGGCTCTTTTACTCTTTCCTCCTTCGGCTTCAGATTATATGACGTTCAATCCTTCGATCACTGATGGTGGTATATTTCTTCCATGTGGACTTAGTTGCTATATACTTGTTTGGAAACATGCCTTTAAGACCTCAGACACTATTTCATTTGATAGACAGGCACCATCTGGCTTTTGTCATCAATTTGAACAATTCATTTATATTTGGGGTGAAAAGTTTTTATTTTACAAGGCAGTAAGGATTTCCAGATCTGCATTCATTAAAATATATATATATATTTCTATTGGTATTCAAGAAATTCCTGGCGGCTTGGTTTACAATAGTGCCCTCACTGTAGCTAGTACTTCTTCCATCAATACCGTGAGTTCTCAATTAAGTCTATGTTATCTCTTGAAATGGTTGAAGTCAACTACTTGTTTTTAGTAAACAGGCTCCATGAACTTTTTCCACCTTCTTTTGATGCTTCCTACATTATTCAATATATTCTCATATAAGCCTTTAATATTACAACTCAAAGATTGGAAATTTTCTTCAGTTATTTCAGCTTTAGATATGTTGAATGTGTTCATTCTTTTTAGTTTTCTAATCCCAGGTCTTTGCAAATTTCATTATACTACTTTACTTTAGCATCTCCAAATGTCTTGCGATATGTTCTATTCAACTCTTACTTTGTAATTCCTTCCATTTGCTTTACCTTTTCTCAGTCAAGAGGAAATTTCAGAGTGTCTTCTGACATCCACTTGGGTCTTTCTTGTCTTTTTAATAACCCTGAGCTCCCTAAAAAGAAGCCCTGGGTGTAGTGATTATGCATTGGGCTGTGATCTGCATGGTCAGCCATTCCAAACCACCAGCAGAGACAGTCTATATGCAAGCTAGCCAAGTCCACATACATAGGCCTTGTCTGTTGTTGGAAAAGAGTATTTGCAATGAAGAAGGTGTTGGTCTCCAAAAATTCTAACAAGTGATCCCTAGTTTTGTTTAAATCACTAAGAATATATTTTTAAACTATTGATCCCTCCTCGTTGTTTACACTCTCACTAGGAATGAATAAGGCATTTTGATTGCATATTTGATCAGTTTTGGACTAAGGAAGCTAGTAGAATTCTTGAATTGCTTTGTCATTGGCTTTAATGGTTGGTTTGTAAATCTGAATAATAATTGTATCAGAGGCAGCATTGTACTTCAAGATACATCTAATATGTCCTTTAGAATAATGAATGCCACGCCATTTTTCTCGACTGTCACTCCTTGCCTATCAAACCATATAGGTACCTGATTCAAAAGGCACAGACCAGTCCTTTTCCGTTCCCCACTGCCTAGGATATCAATCTTTATATAGCCATTTCATTTTTCACAGCTTCCTAGTTTCCTAGATTCATATTTCGTATATTCCATCATCCATTATTAATGAATATTTGCAGCTGTTTCTTTTCACTTTGAGTCATGCCCAATGGCCAATGCAAGCCCCAGAGCGTTGCTCCCTTCCCATCATTAAGGTTGACCCTATTTTGTGGAGTCAGCTCATCTCCGGTTTGATTTTGAAGCCTTCCAACCAGAATAGGGTTGACCTTTTAGATCGGGATCAGACAAAATCATCCCCAACTCGTCACACAGAAATGCCCAACCTATTCCTTCTTCACAGTCTGTTTTTATTCTGTAAGCACCACTGAAATCTGTTCACTGCGGTGACCCTGATGGTATTTGAACTAGCTCTCACTATCACAGCAATACGTCTGCCAAATGATAGACTATAAGGGGATAAAGAGAAAATTGAGTGTCTTTGTTGTTGTTTTGGAATTTTACATTCTTGAGAATTCTCTTCGCATTTTAAAAATATTTCAAAGGTTGGTATATAATATTTCTTGAGGGAAAAATGCAGAAACATAAATTCATAGTGTAACATATCATCACAAAGGTAAACCTATTTATCTCCCAGGTCAAGATAGATGTCTTCCATACCCAAGCATCCTTATGGTCCCTAAAGTTAATTATTATACTAACTTCTAACACTATAGTTAAGCTCTATCTGCTTTGAATCTTATATAAATGGGATCATGAATTTTTTATGCCAAATTTCTTTCAATCAGAATTACGTTAGAAAAAGGCACCCATGCTGTTACATGTAGGAGTTGTTTGTTCATTTTACTGCTTTAAGAATTTCACATACCATATGTGACTATAGCACAATATATCTATTCATGAAAAATTGATGTCATGTGTTTTTTTCAACTCTAAAGTCTTCTTAATACTGCCTCCATGAGCACTCTTAGATGTTTATTTTAGTGCACAGTTAGCCAAATTTTGTTAAATGTATCCTTACAATTGGATTGCTGGGTTTTAGAGTAGCCTGTGTTAATTTCAGTAGATAATAAATACCAGTTTATCCTGAGTGTTCTAAATTTGTGTGCGTGTGTGTATGTGTGTCTATTTTGAACCACAGACAATGATTTAGCTCTGTTTGGTAGTCAGATAATGGTCCTTTATCTATCATGTATAATAGTTTAAATTTCATTTGATTTTATTGTTAACACTGCCATAAATAATATCTTCACCCATCCTCCAGCTAAACAGAAATAGTGTCATTGGACATTAAAGCCACAGGGCAAAAGAGAATCTTTCAGTTAAATATTGTACGGCATGCAGATGACAGGCCCTAGTTCTTCTAAACAAACTGAAAGGGAACCTCCTGCTGACTGGAACCCAGACACGACTGTGGTTTGTCTCAGTTGGAAGCACTCAGATATTGTACATCACAGTTCTCCTTGTCTACATCCAAATTTCTCTTACAGTCAAAATCCAAAAGAGCAAACAACCAAAAATGGTGATTTTATACTGCACAAGATTGCAAAATCCAGTGAACCCAAAATACATAAAAGCCTTTCAAGTTTTCTTTTTAAACCCTGCATTTTACATTCATGATTTTCAATTCGTTATGCAAACCACATACAGCCTTTGATTAGGAATAATGAAAAGTGTCTTATTTCTTGCAAGTAATGCCTCCCTCAATATTCACACCAAAAGTATAAAAAAATACCAGGCAAAATAAATTTAAAATATGGAAGTACTAAATGTTGTAAGAAAATTAGTGATGTTAAGAATACGTTCAATTAAAAAATGAAAAATGTTTACATTTCATATTATAAAATATTTAAATTCTTAATAATTTTTCCGACATGAAGGTACTAGTATATTAAGTAAAATCTTTCCTAAAGTACTTTTACAATCCAAAAGGAGCCCTGGTGGTGTAGTGGTTACACATTGGGTTACTAACCATAAGGTGACCAGTTCTAAACCACTAGCTGTTCTGTGGGGAAAAGACGAGATTCTCTATTCTCTTAAAGAGTAACCGACAACGGCATGTGTCACACTGTCCCCTTACTGGAGTAGACTGCGACAGAAGGCACATGGTGCAGAGGCAGTGCGGTCTGAAACCCCAAAACGGAGCGAACCAAGAAGGGAGCATACCAGACCAGCAGCTGGAGCAAAGCGCCGAGAGGGGTATGCAGGCCGGGAGGGGCAGCTCCTGGACAGTCTTGAAGGCCAGCTAACAGACTCAGGATTTTTGTATAGTTCTTCTCTATATATTTTTTAGTTTTTATTTTTTCTTATTAAAAAAAAAAAAAAGAGTTACAGTCTCAGAAACACATATGGGTAGTTCTACCCAGTCTTATAGGGTGGCTCTGAGTTAAAATGGACTCGGTGACAGTGAGTTTGGTACAAGCATAATACAGATAAGTTACAGGGAGAAAGTGAATTGTTTGAGTTACTATGTCCCCCACTTGTAAGTGAGTCCCTGGGACTTGCAAATGAAGCCCCCTTTGTGGCTCTCTTAGATTCCCTGTCAACCTATCTCATACGCAGCCACCATCCATCTCTCAGGTGAGGTATGTGTGTTGCTATGGTGGCAAACAGGTTTCAGCAGAACTTCCAGACAAAGACAGACTAGGAATAAGGATTTGGCATCTCCTTCGGAAAATCAGTGAAAGAAATCCGCCGGGGCACGTTGCCGTGACTCAGCGGCTGACGTCAATGGCAGCACACAACTGCTGTGCTCTTTGCTCACCAGTGCTTCCTACATGGGTGCGGGCTCAGATGAACTCAGAAGCATGCATCTCCACCATGCTGCTCAGCACAAACTTGGATTATGTGTGCTTTTGTTTTTAACTGTTAGGCTTTTGGGTGTGGGTGGATAGAGGATATGAGTAATTAAATCAACTTCTCCTTTTTGCATTTTTGCCTCTGTAATGGATGATTTGTGTTTGTTAAAATGCAATCTTGTATCATTTAGATAATCCACTTACATTTTTACTGATAAATTATATTGAATGAACTTTTATACAAATGTGTTCTTAGTAATTTTAAAAGACAACAATTGGCTATGTTGGAGTAAATTTCATATAATCAGAATAAATTCCTAAATTACGTTAAGGCTAGATAGATTTTACTTCCAGAATATAATAAATGACACACTAATGCTTGATTCTAGTCTATTGAGTATATCGCACATATATTTTTTCATAATCCTTATGTTCTTTCATAATCTATCTCTGGTCTACAGGTAGATTTTATATTCCTTATTATAAAGATGGGTAGTTACGTAATTTCTCCTGGTGGGGTAGGAGGAACTGGGATTTGAATGCACGTCTCATTGATTTACCAGGAATATTGAGTACAGGATATTTAACCTGAGAGTTGGAAATACAAACATAAATATCACACTTTGTGGTTTTTTTAATTATGCTCTTTCATAAACTAGATGAATGTAGCATGCTATGCACTGAGTGAAGGACATTTGTCTTCAGCTTGGTACAGAGGTGTAACTTCAAAGAATCTCAGTCCTACTATGGGCCATCTGATAGCACGTTTACTTTCCATGATGTTGCTATCTCTGGACAAGGAAACGATGAAAAACTAAGGCTTTAATGATTAAATGTCTCTTCTGCAACCCAATAAATTGAAACTCTGTCAATGAGTTTGCAAGAAATACTGCATGGAACTGCTTTGTGGAATATAGGCTTTGTGGGTTGACCAAAGCAGTGTGAAAAACACGTAAGATCCAACAGTAATCAGAGGGAAAAGTATAAGTGAAATATCAATATCTTTTTGCTACTCAAACCAACGAAAGGCCCCTCTCCTCTGCCTCAGTTTTCCTTGCTGGCCTTGCATCATACTCCTTTGAGAACCTCAAAGCAAGGTAGCAGAAAAAGTCTGTTTTCAAAAGCAAGACACCAACACACCGGCAACTGCACCACTGTCTCTCTCTCTGCTTTCCTGTGGCTCCAGGTAAAAGGACGGGGCTCCTTTGTAACCCTGGTTAAGCTTTCCAGGTCTGCTCTGTAAATGTGCATCCTGATTCTTGCAACGATCCCCTCCTGAAGCATCAGTTTCTCCTCTGTTAGACCATTCCCCAGGTTTACAATATGTACCCTCAGAAAAACAAAAGCAAATGTAAATTCCTTAGTTTCTGTCTTCCACAGCTATTGACCCCTTTTCTTCTCTCCTTTAAAGAAATTTGCCAATCATCCCCTCCCATTCCATTCTTAATCTCCTCTGATCTCTTTCATAGCCTGACAGAGACAATTCTTATCAGATTAATTTATTTTTGGTTAGTTGCTGTGCTGTTGATTCCAACTCGGGAACGATCCCATATGGTACAAAGTGAAACTGATCAATAGAGTTTTCTTATGTGCCATCTTAAGGGAAGCAGGTTACCAGAATTTTCCGTCCATGGTAGTTGTGGTAGGTACATAATCTGTTGTCAATTTGAGACTTAAGAGTGAAGAGGTGGAGTTTAGCCTGTCAACCAGGTTGCAGCTTGATGACTTCATTTGGAGGCGCAAGGGAGATAAAGAGCTCACTGGAGGCGGGACACAAAACACTCTCTGCTTGACTCCCTGTGAGACATTCCTGCTGACAAACCACATGGAGACACTGATGGCAGCCAGAGCCCTGGAGGAGCCACGTGGAGACCCCTGCCAGCACTAAAATGCTTACACCGCCACTGGATCCACAAGACTTTCCCCTCACTGGCCTGTGATCTTCCTGCATTCAGCATCACTGCATGTGTTTCGTGAGTCTGAAGACCAGTTTATAGATTGATATCGGACATATGGGTGAATATCGAACTTATGGACTTGATATGGACTGGGCTGGGATGTTTTCTCAATATTCAATTGCTTTTGTACATAAAATACTGTCTTATGTACATATGAGTATGTATAAATTTGTTTCTCTAGTCAACCCTGACACACAGCAGTGCTAGAGAATTCAACCAAACAACCTTTAGGTGATTAGTGAAGTATAAACTCTTTGAAATTCTTCCATTTCCTCAAAATACAATAGTCTCATCTAAGTTCTTACATTATTTGGATCTTCTATAGTTAAGACACTGTTGACCATGTCTACTTTGTTGGTATATTTTCTTTTTTAATTTTCACAAAATAACCTTTCTTGGCATTTCTCCTACCTTGGTTGGTACAGAGTGTGATGATTGTTCGTGAGAGTTCCGTACTTGTCCCTCGTAGCATGCCCTGTGTGCTGAATAGAATTGTTCCACAGGGTTTTCAGGGCTTTGACCTTTTAGAAGCAGATGAATGGGCCAAGCTTTCGAGGAACCTTTGAATGGGTTTGAACTACCAACCTCTCAGTTAGTAGTTTTCACCACCCAGGGACTACAGCTACGTATTAGTGTTTATTTTTTGTTTTCTTCTCCTTCGCTAACAACTCATGGTAGGGGCACCCTGCTCCTTTCCTCTGTCTGCTCATCCCTTCCACTGACATCATCTCCTTTATCTCATTCCTAAAGCTTTAGACACCATCTACACACTGATATCTCCTAACGCTATTTATGAAAAAGACATCTTTCTCTAGAAAACCACACAACTCTACTTAGATTGGCCAAGTCAAAACTTTAGTTGGATTTCCTCTCTGGGGGACATGGGGGGAGTGTGTGCTTCCAATCTAGTCTACTATATCTACGACATCGTTTGTTCAAGACAAAACCAGGCTCCATCCTGGATTCTCATTCCTTTAACTAAGGTTTCTTGCTAGCAGTGTTCATTCTATCACCAAATACTACTGATTCCACCTGCCAACGACTACTCTCGTGTCTATTTGTCCATCTCCATGAAATCAATCCTCCGCAAGCTACCACCACACCTCAGTTCTTAAAACATCCTAATTTGTTTTCAGATTCAAACTTGTGGCCCTCCACAATAAAATTTTCCATATGGAGGACAAAGATCCCTAAGAAATGCATCTTCTTAAATAGGTTGTATGATTACAAGAGCCTCATGCAACATCTATACTTAAAATCCACTTAAATTGCAGATGTCTTTTATGGTTTATAAATCCCTAGATAATCTGACCCCTGCCCAATTCCATTACACCTTACATTTCTCGATGGTTCGCCTTCATAACCAGTAATAGCAGTATGGCTTCAGCTCCTACTACATGCCATGCTGGATTGTCTCTGTCACAGATTCCCAAACCATCTTCATAAATCCCTCATACTCTGCTCACTGTCACACTGATATGTTTCAAATGTTTGTATGAAAAATTGCAGTCAAACAGAAAAGTCAAGTGTCTAGCTCTAATAATACCTAAATTTAATAACTGCTAACATTTTCTATATATAAATTTAAAAAGGCAAGATGTAGACTTCACTTACTGATGGTGAACATTATGCTTCAAGAAAAGACAAGTGAGAAATCACTGCATGTCCCTTTTATTTATTTTTAATCATTTTATTGGGGGCTTGTACAACTCATCACAATCCATACATACATCCATTGTGTCAAGCACATTTGCACATTTTTGCCCTCATCATTCTCAAAACATCTGCTTTCCACTTGAGCCCCTGGCATCAGCTCCTCATTTTTCCCTTCCTCCCTGTTTCCCCCTACCTCATGAACCATTGATAATTTACAAGTCATTATCATTTCCCTTTTAAGATAAATATTTTGTCTTCTATTATATATAAATTGTGTACGTCACTGATTATAATGTTGAAAAATAAAAAATATCAATATCCCAGAGGTAAATTCTTAATTCATGAGGATCACGAGTAGCAAGTTTAATAATTTTTCTTTATTGCTTTTTTATCCACCAAATAAGCTAGAATAGGTAATTAAGTTTGTTCAATAGAACATTTACATATTTGGGCTTTTTGTTTCATTTGGTTTTTAAGGAACCATCAATAGGTTGAACCAGGAAACAATACAACTTGTGCTTTTCTTTTGCCGAGTAAGTCTTATTTGCACCTCATCTTTCCTGTAAGACAAGCGACTACTAATTTGTTGAAGCTTTTGTAGCTTTAAGAGACTTATGCAAAAATTGTGACCAGCTATTTCTAATAAATACTCACCCAATAAACACTTCCCAAAGCAAACATTTAAAATACAGAAAATTTTCTAAATGTCAAAATACATGTTCACATTATTCACAGGAAAATCCACCTTTTTCTATAAGTAAGTATACTAATCTTTGTTACTTTGTCTCCAAATTACAGCAGTTCCTTATGAAAAATGTAAAGGTAATATCAGTAGAGAGGTTTGAAATTATTTGCAGATTAAGGTAAATAGTTCTCAATAACTTTTCACGCCAGAGTTTATCACTCTTCTCACATCAAAACGGCAATTGTAATACTGAGCATGCACAAAATAACCGGTAAAATTATTATCTCTATTCTATGTGCAGGAATTCAGGCAGGTGTAAAATATAGCTAAAGAAATCATACATGTTCTTTGTAAAATTGGACATGGCTGACTGAGTTTTGAAACATAATATTATCTTCATTTTGCAGAGAGACGAGGTACAGGACAGCATTTCCTGGAAGGACTAACATGTATCCTTGGTTTGCATCTGAAATCTGGGCAAAGGGAAGCAACAGGGCAGCAATACAAGCAATAACGGAGGAACCCAAGGACACATTTGTCCCTGTTAAATACGTTTTTGGTATCCAACCACACAAGCCCTAGTCTTGTTTTATGATTTTTATGTGCATGACTAGATGAAGTTTATGAAAAGTAATTAGTATGATAATGATCCTCAAGAGTTCTTCCCACCTCCCATATCCATTATTGTATCACTTAAGAGGAATTACCAGGCACATGTAAGAAAGCAACAAATATATATATTAAAAGAGAAGCCAAATTTGAGGAAACCAATGGTTCAAAAAGGAACTGATTCATTATGCTAGAAAGCACACATGAACCATGGCACCTTCGAAATAGCTGGTGGCCAGCCACCACTGTTGGCTGTGCTGACTAGAGACACACTGCAAGGGCTTGAATGGCAAGGGAGAAAAGGGTAGAACAAAACTCATATTCCTGGGGTGGGGGGCGGGGGGCACCCTTGTAGGACCCAGAAGAGACTAGAATAACTGGAGACTTTGTACATCTTTGTGGGAGGAGACAGCCTCATCTTTCCCCCACAGGATGGATAGATGCTTGAGGCACCAACCTTACAGTGAGCTGCCCACCACGTACCCCATCCTGCCACCATGACTCCTTTGTGGGACAACCAAGAAGAATGAATGATATAAACTATGGATTGTCATGGGAAAGAATAAAGTAATGATCTACATTTCTCCCCCGTGAATGTTTTACCCTAATTTGGTTCAAGAACAACGTGTGCATATACTCCGAAAGTGAACATATTGATCTCTTCAAATTCACTCTGTCAGCATTTGCCACGTGTAATTGTAATTGTCAGAGCTATATCCTCTACTTCACGTGGCTCAAAATAAACATCGGATGAATGCTGCACTCTTCTCTCTTTCTTGCGCATGCTTCTAGTAGAGACTATTTCTGCATCATCCTTCTGGGAAAAGAGGGTACTAGATACCATGCGTGTATGACTGTTACCCAGACTTAGGCAATATAAGTTGGTCACAAGATAGATGTAGGTTAATTCTGGGTCACTGCTTCGAATTCAGATCTTTGACGAGAAGAAGATGTTGACATCTTGTAAACAAACCCCTTCAGTAGCCAGTTTAAGTCTGATTGATTATCACTGGAACCCGGAGCCTGACAAAGAAACCCGCAGTAATCTCCAACAGCTGTCAGCCAACAGGTGCCGCCGAATAACTCAGAAACACAGAGCCATAAGCTAGAACCAATTTGTCGCCTTCACTGTTACAATCAAGCAAGCAGAACAACTGGGGCATTTTTAATCATGCCTTTAATACCCTTCCAAAACAGAGATGGGAGAGAACCCCCTGGTACAATCAAGACTCTCTCTCTCCCATCATGATAATTGCTCTCCAGAGCCAGGTTTTTTATGTTACATATAAAACTTAGAAAGAAGGTCAGTCTGTGGAATCAGAACAGAGCTACTAGGCAGTGTGAGAATCTTACTGTGTAAGAATAATGCTTTCTTTCTTTGAAACATCGTATTCAAGGATTTGCCGTTTTAAAAGTGCTGACTTGTTACCTTTGGATCTATGCCAAATTCATGTAAAGTGTTTTTAAGCTGGCCTCGAATCTATATTAATACTCTTTTACTTATAACGACGTTCATTTCTCTGAAAATGGACATTTGCAAAGACATAGAAGATCAAATATTTTACCACACGTCAGTACCGATTTTTAAAAGCATGTCTTCACTGATCTGAAATCATGACTGGTTTCAATGTTCACTCTAAACTTTGATTTTGTTAAATGTTGCGACTTTTTAAAGACACACATTTGTATTAATTGGAAGAAAATGTGAAATAGTTATCAAATATTTAAGGTTTTTGGAAAACCCATTGCAACACTCCTCCTTTACATATTCTGAATCATATTTCCAAAATACCTTGGGGATCAAACAGATCATCATGAATACTTACCTGAGAGACTGGGATCTGTGAGGGAAGAAGGTAAGCTATAAAATGACTCAAGAAATTTATAAACATTTGTTTGTTACTTAATATTAGTTGAGTAATTTACTTTCATATCATCTAAGAATGAGGCCAATGTTCTCACTACCACCAAGTGAGAAGCCAATGGTCTGGTGTCTTCTCAACCGATTAATTCCATTATCAGAGAAATGAGTTAGCTTCCAAACATTTGTTTTTTTCCACTAAGTTTTGAAGGCCCTTGTACTATTATTTTTGTATGAAAAAATATATGTGCCCCTGAAAAGTATTAATTTTATAACAAGAATTGCTAAAAGGAACCATTCTTACAAAAACTTTGAATCGCATATGCTACAAGAAAAAGTATAGCTCATGCTGCTGTAAGCATGCTACAAGCCGGGTGCACTGTGCATTTGTCATCCCCAACACGTTTTCCAGAAGATTAAGTTGATTCTCGATGAATCATTTGGAAAACTCCGGGCAGGGACCCTGTCCAAAAAATAATCTCTCATTTTGTCAAAAGCCTTGGAAATATGCGCCTCTTCACTTGTCACCATTCAAGGAAGTAAAAAGAGTGGGAAAAGATGATAGAAACACATGTTCTTGAATATAAATATATATTTTAACAGTATTTCTTTATTTGTGGAAATAAGGGATTTTTTTTCCATCTAGATTTAATAATGAACAATGATTAAGAAGGAGTTGAAGCCACTGGAGAATACTAAGAGCATAACCTCTGTCTACTAGTAGATGTAAGTCAAATCCGTTAATGGTTCATTGATAAAATATGAGTATTTCCACTCCATGAGGCTATGATTAAATGAGATGGTAGATATAAAGGATTGACCTCAGAGAAGACTACGACCTCTGGTATAATAACAAGTGACTTTGTACTTTTCATTTTAAGTACTGGAAGAAAATAAATACTACTAAGTTTCTTTGAAAGCTGGGCAACCTTGAATTACTTGATATGGAAAAGGAATAATCCTGAGATAAAGAAGATGGACAACAAGGCTTCTTATGCAGGAGTGCGCCGGAGTTTCTGCAAGCTGTGGCACAAAGACCAACCCAGCCCCGGAGGCAGCATCAGCATCCCTCTTTGTGCAGCTGGTTGCACCACGTGCAAGAGGAAAATAAGCATGTTCTATGATTTCAATCCCGAACAATCCCGTATGGTGTACACTGGTTCCTTACTTTCAAATCACACTGCTTCTAAAATGGTGAAGAAGGTTTCTTGAGGATATATTTCATTCGGTTTAAAACTGCCCATAAAATCTGACAATTTGTGTCAGTGTTGCTGCTGGGTAGCCAATAAAGCCCATATTCCAGAGCAGGCTGTGAGAAACGCCAGCAGCATCTCCATCATCCGATGAATCAACTACACCCCAAAGACAAACTAATCAACACAGACCATTTTACTGACAATGCACTGGTATTCCTATATTTCAGAAAGGCAATTTAGGTATGTTTGACGTGTAGCAGCTCTTGGAAAAAGAATGGCAGCCTAAAACGAGGGAAGCAGGCATTTAATAGTGAAGACTTATTTCTCAGTCCAAAAACTCTGATCACAGAGGTCCCTTTTACTAAATCTGCCTTCCTGAAAAGAATATTAAACCCGTTGCCCGTGCACTATTGCCATTTGCATGGCAACTGTTTGGGTTTAATCATATCTAAATCCACACATCTGAAATCACATGGCCAAGGCACTTCATTTGGAAAAGGAATTTGCTTTTAGTAGATTCCAAAGAGACAGAAAATTTATTTTTGAATTTGGACACGTGTATAGCATCTATAATCCTCTACTCACCAATGTTGTTTACGAATCTAAAATGTATCAGGCATGCAATCTATTGTCAGCCCATTACATGATTGCGCTGGGCAATTCTGTTGCAAGAGACTCCTTTAAAGGCTAAAACCAAAGATGTCACCTTGTAAAGTAAGGTGTGCCTGACCCAAGTGAAGGTATTTTCAAATGCCTCAAGTGTGTGCAAAAGCCGAACTGTGAATAAAGAAGACTGGAAATAAGTTAATACCTCTGCATTCTGGTATTGGTGTAGTACATGGAAAGCATCTTGGACTCCCAGAGTGAACAAGTCTGTCTTAAAAGTTGAGCCCGAATTCTCTTTAGAAGTGAGGACAGTGAGACTTTGCTCATGTACTTTGAATATGTTGCCAGGAGGGGGCAGTCTCTGGAGAAGGACTGCTTGGCTTGGTAGAGAATCAGCTTAAAAGATGAATTGCAATGAGATGAATTGTCTTCTCAATAAGATGAATTGCCTTTCCTGAATTACATGTGTCTAGATCTCTTTTCTGTACCAATGTGTGTTCTCCAGTCTAGCCAGATTTGTAAGGTAGAACTGGGTCATGGTAGTGGGGTGGGGGGGAAGCATTTAGGAAGTAGAGGAATGATATGTGATTCATCGGTGCTATACTACACCTTGATTGAATTGATTGAATCATCCCTTCCTTATACTGACTCTGGGAGTGGATATCCAATCATCTACAGATGGGCTTTGGTTCTCCACTCCAATCTGCCTCATTCACATCCATATAGTTGTTTGTTTGGGATCTTTTGATACCTGATACCTGATCCTGTGGACACCTCATGATCATACAGGCTGGTGTGCTTCTTCCATGTGGGCTTTTTTGCTTCCCTGTTAGCTAGCTGCCTTTAAGACCCCAGACACTATGTCTTTTGATAGCCGATTAGCATCTTCTCTCTTCACCACATTTGCTTATGCACCTGTTTTGTCTTCAGTGATCATATCGGGAAGGTGAGTATCAAAGAGTGCCAGGTTATCAAAACAAAGTTTTCTTGTGTTAAGGCAGGTCTTGCATAGAGACTAAAAGTCTGTCTGCCATCTTAATACTTAACATATAAATATATGTACATTGGCCTCTATCCCTTTCATCATAAATTAATATATTTACATATATATATGCCTATAGCTATACCTCTACAAATAGCTTTTGCTTCCTATTTCTTTCCTCTATTTCCTTTCACCTTCCTCCTATCCCACTATCATGCTCACCCTCCTTTAGGCTCTCAGTATTTCCTCTCAGATACGTTGCTCTTGATCAAACAGACATTATACACCCTCCTCATTATCAATTTTAGATCTCTTGTTGGTCCCCTATCTCTGAGTTTGTTAGCTCACCACTCCTACTCTCCATCCCCTCTTCTCTCATGTCCCCCCTGAACTACTGGTCCTGTTGTTTTTACCTCTGGATGATCCCCCCAAGAACAGTAGTGGGAGGAGCAATATCAAGAGGATGGAGGGAAAGGGAAAGAGGAGAAAGGGGGAGCCCATTACAAGTTTGGAGGAGACAAATAACAGAAGTGTGGGTGAAGGGAGACAATGGGCAGTGTAAGATACAAAATAATAATAACAATATATAATTGATCAAGGCTTCAGGGAGGCGCAGGGAGGGGGGAAAGGGAAGCTTATACCAAAGGTTCTAGTAGTAAGTGTTTTGGAAATGATGCTGGCAACATATGTACAAATATGCTTAATACAATTGATATATGTATCCAGCATATCTTTTAAAGAAGTTAAAGCATTTTCTTAAAAATGCTTTAAAAAAAAAAGAACAGCAAAATAAATAAATAATACGATGAATTGCCACAAAGCAATTGTGAGCGTGGCACCGGCTATGGCTTTGTGTTCTTCTGTCGGGCGTGAGCTTGTCACGAGTCAAGGGCGTGAGCTTGTCACGAGTCAAGGGCACGGGACAGGAATAAAGTAGGTGAGGCCAGTGAACCCACAGGTGACAGTTCCTCTTTTCAGGGAACTCACTTCACAGCAAGCAGCCCTGATGGTGTTTAGAGGTGCTTAGGGTCCTTCAGATCTCTTCTCTCCCAAATAATCTCGCTTGGCCTCTTTTTTTTTTTTTTTTAATTAAATCATTTTATTGGGGGCTTGTACAACTCTTATCACAATCCACACATACATCCATTATGTCAAGCACTTTTTTTTTTTAAACATTTTATTAGGGCCTCATACAACTGTTATCCCAATCCATACACACATCAATTGTGTAAAGCGCATTTGTACTTCGTTTCTCAAAACATTTTCTCTCCATTTAAACCCCCGACATTAGGTCCTCATTTTTCCCTTCCCTCCCCGCTCCCCCCTCCCGCATGAGCCCTTGATAGTTTATAAATGGGTATTTTGCCATATCTTGCCCTGTCCGACGTCTCCCTTCATCCACTTTTCGGTTGTCTGTCCCCCAGGGAGGAGGTCACACACAGTTCCATGTAATCGGTTCCCTCTTTCCTACCCATTCTCCCTTTACCCTCCCTGTTTTGCCACTCACACCACTGGTCCTATAGGGCTCATCCGTCCTGGATTCCCTGTATTTTCAGTTCCTATCTGTACCAGTGTACCTCCTCTGGTCCAGCCAGTCTTGCAAGATAGAATTTGAGTCATGGTAGTGGGAGCGGGGAGGAAACCTTTAGGAACTAGAGGAAGGTTGTATTTCTCATCATTGTTACATCGCACCCTGACTGGCTCATCTCCTCCCCGAGACCCCTCTGCAAGGGGATCTCCAGCTTGGGCTCTTTTATCCCCTGAAAGGAAGCACGGGCTAGATGGAATACTGCCCTGCCAAAACAACTTCAAGACAGTCTCTTTGGCCCCCTTCCAGCCTTCCCTTCGCCCCTTTGATATAGCTGCTCAGGTGTCATGTGGAAGTACTCATAACATCCTTGGCATCACTACCAACCGGTCAGAGATATAAGTCCAAAGATCTCTGTGAGGAGAGGAGGTTGATGTTCCAGATGAAAGTGTCAGAAAACCGTACAGCAAATGTATGAGTGGCAAGGGCATATTCTCCGTGCAATAATGGCAAGAGCAGGAGAAAAGAAGCGAACGTGATGGGTGATACTCTGCAGAAACTGTCAATAGTTCAGCAAGACCCCGTGACAATGCGTCGATGGGAGAAGGGCCAAAGCCTAGACTGGATGAAGTACAAGGACAAGAGGAAGACAGGCATGGATTTCTGAGGAGAAGGTTCACTATGATTTGACGCTGCAGCTCACATATACCTCTGGAAGTGTGTTAAGCATAAGAATGATGTGAATGGGAAAAGGGTGGCAGGTGACCAGCTTGGGAGGCAATTCAGGGATCAAATGTAGAGACAATGGGATTCTGAATGAAGGTACAGGCTATAGCACTGGAAAGAAGCGCATCGATTGGAGGAAGATGGCCTTGGTGACCGAATGGATGAAGATAACTCCGGGGAAGAATATGGGAGCAGACAACCGCTCCTACACTTGAGTTTTTCCCAGAGCACTTTCCTTGTAAGTTGTGCTCAACCTCACAACAGTTCCTGCAGCATTTCTTTCCAATCAGGAAAGAACATTTCACAGCCTCGTGCTGTTCTTTGAAATTGGTCATCACAATAAACAAGGTTGGAGCAAAACTGCTTTTACGGAAAAGTTAACTGTGACCAGAGAAACTTCCCAAGCAATGCTGCGAGTTGCTGGATGCTCACCTAGCAGGGGAATAGCAAACTACCAAAGCTCCTCTCCACCCAGCACAATTCCATTTTTGTTTATTTATTATTTAAATTTGTGTTACCCCTTGTAATTATATATTATTATACACTAAATTTTTTAATGTTGAAATGCTAAGGACTGAGGTGTGCCTGACCCAAGCCTTGGTATTTTCAATTGCCTCATTTGCATGTGAAAGTTGGACACTGAATAAGGAAGGTCAAATAAAAATTTAAAAATTGATGTATTTGAACTATGCTGTTGGAGAAGAATACTGAAAGTACCCTGTACTTCCAAAAGAACAATCAAATCTGTCTTGAATTAAGTACTGACAAATTGCTCCTAGAGGTAAGGATGGAATGGTTAGACTTCATCTTAGGTATTTTGGACTTGTCCAGAGGAGACCAGTCACTGGATAAGATCATGTTTGGTAAAGTGCAAGGGCAGGAGCCGAGAGGAAGGCCCTCAATGAGACACATTATCTGTCTTGGTGGGTTGGTATGAGTCAGAATCGACTTCGTGGTATGACTTTGTTTTGGTTTTGTATAAGGAAGAATGGCCCATCAGAATGGAAAGGCTCACTGACATCTGTGGTATGCAGCTGACACGAGTTGATTGCTGGAAGTGAAGGAGACATGGCATATTTACTGATAAAAAAAATCTAAGACAACAGCCTGCAGGATGGACTAGATTTCGACATAGAAAGCAAAAATCCTCACAACTAGACCAATAAGAAATATCATGATAAATGGGGAAATACATGGGTTGTCAACGATTTCATTTTACTTGGACCTACAATGAACATCTGCAGAAGCAGGGGTCAAGATATCACGCGTCCCGTCACATATGGAAAGTCTGCGGCCAAAGACTTCCTGGAAGAGGAAAAAGGCAAGGATGTCATTTTAAAGACGTAGGTGAACCCGGCCCAAGTGAGTGCGTTTCCACTCACCTTGCAGCATGCGAAATCTGGACAATGGATAAGAAATGCCGAAGCACTAATAGGCTCAAGTCACAGTGACGGCCAAGGACAGAGGAGATGAGCAAATGCCACAAGAATACACACATCTGTCTGGAAGAAAGCACAGCAATGATGATGATGCTCCACCTCACATAATCTGGACACACTATCAAGGGACTGGGCTCTGGAAAAGCAACAACAACACCATTCTTGATTAAATGGAGGGTCACACACACACACACAAAGAGGAAACCCCTCGCTGACAAGCACTGGCACAGTGGCTGCAGCCGCAGACCCACACAGTGATGATTCCAAAGATGGGGCAGGACTGGTCGGTGTTTCCATTTCATGTCTGTGCATTAGAGCCAACTCAGCAGTGCCTAACAGCAGCATGGATTCTTTTTCTTCTGCACCTATTAATTACAATCATTTAATGACCGGATGCAGGGGAACCAACAGACGATGCCTTTCTTTGGGTGATTATTTCTTGTAAAGGCGCTGAACTCTCTTTTTTCTTCCGTCTTCACACCCACACCCACATCCCCCCCCCCATGGGTATACACAGAGACATAGATTACACACTCAAAAAAAGCATCTTTTCTCCTTCATCAATAAAAGCTGAATATTTTCTTTCACATAGCCCTAAGAGTGGATTATAACACTGGACGCATTTTAGGGTGACATTAATTTTCAGGGGGAAAAAAGCAAGGATTCAGGCAATGTCTTTCATGTATATATACTGCGGAACTCACACAAATTAGAATAGAAATCTACAAATAATCTGTAAAATATGGATAATATACTCTCAACATAGTATGTATAAATTCTAACATATATAAGTAAAATGGAGTTTAAATCCCCCACCTCCCTTCGGGTTGCCTAGCAACACAAAGGCACCCAGAAGCACTGACATGACAACGTTACTAACATTTGTGAGAAGTAGCTGTTCATTCATTATTAAGTCAGGGTCTAGCTACATTATATCTAAATTCCTAGTAGATACTTTTCCAGTTTCTGTTTGTCAGCAATGTCTTCATACAGAAATGATCCTGTCTATTATTTTTTTTCTGAACTTCTTAATCGTGCGGCACGATTGACAGTTGTACGATTGACAGTTGTACGCACAAACATGGCTGTCCTTTGAAACAAATCACCTGCGGTCCTGCTGCAGTGTGTGCTTCCATCCACGGAGAGAGGTTGTACTGTATTTTAGGGGTGATTCTCATTATCGGGTGGGGGAATTTTATATAACCAAGAATGTGTTTGGCATGAGACACTTACAATATTTTCACTTAAAAACAATAAGAAAAGAGTTTACTGATCTTAAGTAAGATTTTTACTCTTCCAATGGACAGTTAGTTCTGTACACCACTGAAAATTGGGTCTGACTTTGACATTTATCATTATACTCTCTGACCATGCCAGTAGAGTCAATGAGATGACGCATGTGAAGAATCTACAAAAAGACATCAATTAGAAGTGAAGGCAGAATGGATAGAGCCACGTAGGAAAAGTGATATGTGATAGCACAAAATAAATTCACAGCTGGTTGCTCGCAGTCCAGACTTGGCTCATCATAAATGCTGTTCAATGAAGGTGCTTGATACTCTAGAGAGCAGCATTCAAATATGAGTGTGAAACATTATGTGCAGTGTCTGTGTGTAAGTGTTTAGGAGTTCTCTTCAAATGCTGAATCCTAGGCTTTATATCCACAGTTCACGATTAGAGGAAAGAGTTTAAATAACAAAGTGCTGATTTACAATATTTCTTACAAAATTCAAGGGCTCATTCCTATTCTGAAAGTGACCACAGAATAAGAAATATTTTTAACTTCACTAAAACTGTGACATTCTTGCTAGAAACAGCTTGAGACCTTTACAGTATATACAAAACCCCTAAAGGACACTGGGGATCGGCTCCTCCTGTGAAATAAAAATGTCATTATTTCATAAAAGTTGTCATAAGGCTCCTCTGCAGTTCTGGGTAGCTCAGTGAGCGTACTTGCTGTTCGCCAAAAGTTTTAGGTTGTGTGGATCCACCCGGGGGACCTCAAAGGAGAACCTCTGTGGATGTACTGACAAAATATTTAACCACAGCTCACCGGGTGGAACTCAATTCTGCTCTGGAAAATGTACGTCTTTGGAAGTTGGACCTAACTCTGTGCATCGCTGTTGCCGATCGGCATGTCATCGAGTCGATTCTGACTCATAGTGACCTCACGCACCACAGAAGGAAAAAGTGGCTCTTTGTCATCCTCACAATTGTTATTATGTTTGGGGCCATTTTTTGCAGACAGTATGTCAATCCATCTCATCCAGAGTTGTGGTAGATATAATTTTTGTCAACTTGAATTTGTATGACAGCGTAAGGATGGAGTCCAATCTATCAATCAGGTCCAGAGCTGGTGGTGCCTCCCTGAGGGCATGTACTTCTCTACAAAAAAGACAGTAAAAACATCTACTTCCTCTCTTGCCCTTCACCTTCATCCTTGTCTGCCTCCAGGGATGGCCCATGTGGGCCGCAGACCTGAGAGCCAACCTCCATGATATTTGCACCCTGCTTTGTTTCCACCACCTTGGATCCCTACAACTCTGCCCTCCCCTGCGGTGGCCATGCTGAGCCTCGCTTCACCCTGGAGGATCATTGGCCTTCAGCTCGGTGAGTCTGAAGAGGGCTCCATCCAGCAGAAGACCCAGGGTTGGACTGGGCTGGGATGCTTTCTGGATGTTATGTGACTTCTTGGTATAAAGTTCCTTCCTCTATATACATGAGTGCCACTGCTTCTGCTTCTCTAGAAAACCCAGCCTAACACAAGGGGCTTCCTCTTGGTTTGCAACCCCTCCACTTTCCCAAACATGATGAGACTAGTCTTTGTTGAGAATATGCAAGAGGACATGAGATGGAGTCTTGTCACCCTCACTTGGAGGCTGTACTTCTTCCAGGAGAGATGTGCTTGTCCTTCTTGCACTCCATAGTACCTTCCAGTATTCATCGCCTGCACTTTAATTCAATTGCACTGATTCTTCTTCGGTCTTCCTTATGTCCAACTTTCCAATATCCAACTTTCACATGCAGAGGAGGCATTTGGCATGCATAACTCAATACATCAACTGCAGATTACAAGGGACCCATTAATATACAACCATATTGTGATGTTTGAAAGGGGTAGTTCACTGAGCTCATTCACTGGCTACGGATGACCAGACCTGAGACACAAATCCTTTTCCTTGAAATTCTCGAGTCACTTAACACACCTTTGAGATAACTTGCATATTTCTGAGACTGAGAAAGTTGGGGCTGTGAATGCTAGACCTATAAACACCAGCATCCTATCATTGTATAAAATTTTAGCAGGTGATCATGATAATTATCCTTTAAAAAACCTAAAACAAAACTATCACCAGCGAGTCAGTCATGACTCAGATTTTCCCAGGCTGTAATAGTTACAGATCTTCCCAAAGACCCGCTGGTGAGTTTGAACCTCTATCTTTCAGCTAGCAGTCTGGCGCTACCTCCTGTGTCACCAGGGATCCTCAGTACTGTATAATAGAAAAAGGTTTAAATAATTCATACATAGATGTCTCCTGACCATAAAATAGTGTCAAATCTAGGCTCTGATTAAAGTGCTGTGGACATAAAAGTAAATTACAAGGCAATACATTTATTTTCCAAGATGATACTCCACACAAGCACCAACATCAGCATTTCCTTTGAAATATTTATAAAATTTTAACTTGAATGGTCTGTTTGCCTGAATTTTAATTAAGCACACAATTCCAATCCCATTATCATTTGTCCTACCACAGAACAAGTCGTCAACCAAGAGTCTACTACTAGAGCTCCTTAAAGAAGTTAGCTACCATGTCAGCTTTTTGCATCCTAACAAAACTGCTCTAGCTCTTTAATATCATGCTCTCTGCTTCAGGGTTTCATGTTATATTCAGTTGCTTTATCTTCTACAATTCATTGTGAAAAATTCCAAAATGAGTTTTCAGGTGATGTTACCAACCTGACAGTATTTTCCTTTGAAAAACACTGTAAAGGAGATGTGAAACTCTTTCTGCTTCCATAACGCATTCAAGAACTTTCATCCATTTACAGTTCTGAGAGCACTGGCTGTACCGAAAAAGAGTATGTTATATCTCAGGGATGCAGAACAGTTTTGAGATCAACAATAGGAGGGAAAAAGGACTGTGTCAGTTGATATAAATTTCTATTTGTATACTACTCACATTTCTGAGAGAGAGAAAAGAAGCAAATCTTGGAAGAATAGAACAAGCTTCCCAGTAGGATGTTGATGTCAGGGGAGAAAATAAGCAAAAATCACAAGAAGGGATTCTTTTTCACTCTTGCATGAGGTAGGGTGCACAATGCCCCAGCTCCAGAACTTACACTTTGAGTAAAATCCCACCTAAAGAATCATCTCTGTGTTTTTAGTTCTTTGGACTGATTGGATCACAATTTTGCATTCAGAAATATTACTGGGATTTCCTTTATAATGATTAAAAGTATAAATTTTTTAAATAGCTGCATTATTGGCTCTATAGAGAGGCTTTTAAAAATCTTTAAATACAGAAATACATGTGATTAAAACATTTCTTTATGCGTAAAAATGAAATATATAGAACCTTGAGATTCATGCACCAATTTAGGCATCGAATCCAGCTCAATTTAAAAATGTTTAGCTCATTTGTCCTAGTTAAGATACATACACACAATAAAAGCTTTGCAGATTAAAGTTCCACCAAAAACAATGAAGTCTTTGATTTCGGTAAGATAAGAGTGAATGTGGGCTACTTGATAATAAAAGAAATAAAAAATACATCCTAGTCTTTCACTGTGTACTTGGCTTAAGGCAAAATGATAAATATTTCATCACTTAGCCACAAAGAAGTCCACTTGTTCCTACACACAAAACTCTACAGGGTGCTATTACCTCTAGGTGTGGACCCAACGCTTCCATCACAGGATCTCTGATAATAGGAGCCTGGAGTATAGAACAACTTGTTAGATGCTCAGGTAGTAAACCAGGCTTTAAATGCATATTCATATGTGAAGATATATGTTTTCTTGCTAGATACACAGTTATGAGATATTTCACATGTATCCCACTTGTTAGTTTTGTTCCCCTTTAAAACCACAAGCAATCAATAATTGAAATAATTGCTTCCTTTAGGAAACCAATAGGAATGCCAATGAGAATAATGGTGGGTTTTTGTTTGTGTTTCCATGTTCTGGAATAACACAGGCTAAAGAGCTTGTACAAGATAACCAAGTACATGCTCTGGAAGCCTGGCAAACAGTTCTCTCAACTATTCTGCTCCACAGCCACCAGAACTTGGATTTTTGTTTTATTTCCACAGTGGCCATAATAAAAATCAGAAAGTATTGGAAAATAATATGTAATTATAACTATTCTTAATTCTGTTGAGGACATCATCAACAAAACTACCTCTTACAAATATCATAACAAAACCTGTTAATTGAAGCAAATGGAAAGTTTTGAGAACCTGCTAGGCACAAAAGGACCTGTGGAGGAGCAGAGGCTGTGTGTCAGGCTGCTCATCACAGGTCAGCAGTTTGAACCCACCAGCCAGTCTGATGAAGAAAGATGAGGCTTTCTGCTAACATAAATATTTACTGCCTTGGAAATCCCCTGAGGCAGGTGTCTTCTGTCAGAGAGGGTCACTGCGACTCAGAATCACGTTGACGGCAGTGGCTTTGACTCTGCACTAGATGCCTTCTACATAAAATTTCTATTTTTAAGACAGCTCTTCGAGGGGGATAACATTATCTCCATTTAATAGATAGAGAACCTGAATTACTGAGAGGCAAATGACTTGCTCTCATTAATCTAGGTAGAAAATGTAGATTGAGGATTTCAACACAGATCCAAAAGCCTTCATAGTCTATGCAGGGAATTTAAATACTATTTTGTAAATGATGCTTCATAAACTGAGCACATTTATGAGCAGAAAACGTTTTTTAACCTCTCTGCATTGCTCCAACCTCACACTATAGATTTGTTTAGGTTTTAAAAATAAATCTTAACAACAAACACTCATATGTGTACTTTTTAAATTCAGTTGCTAGAACTTTGACAGAAGGAACCTCATTGCAGCTCACTTTTAAAAAATATTTTAAATTTACACATGTTTGTATATGTGTACCATATTTTTCCAAGTAACAGGTCCATATGAATAACACACATATAAAACACATAGTGAACATGGAAATCTAATACAGACAGGTTTGTGTGGTTTATAGAAATATATACCATTCATGTTTTGGCATAAAAAGATTTATGTGTGGCTTCAAAAGGTTTCTTGGAAAATTTGATTATCTTTTAACTCCACGCTTCCTCAAACTTTTTTAAGTCCCCCAGAGAGAGCAGGAGAGAGTCAACAAATTTTTTTCCACTAAGTATAAGAGAGTTTCCTGGTTCTGACAGCATCGTGATAAATGGAGTAAGGTCTAAAGCTACCTTCGATCCACAATCAATGCTCACAGAAGCATCAGTCAAGAAATGACTATGGCACTGGGAAATCTGTGCACAGACCTCTGAAACGTGTTAAGAGCAAAGCTACCTCTTTGAGGACTCAGGTGCACTTGATCCAAGCTATGGTATGTACGGTGACAGCAGACTCGTGCATTTGAATGACGGTGCTGGTGAAGTGTAAGGAAAGTACCATATCAAGGACTGCCAGTAAGGATTGGACACGTTTTTAGGATAGATCAGTCTTTGGAAAAATGGAGGGTCAATGGCAAAGAGGAAGCCCCTCAAGCAGACTGAATGGCATCATGGGAGGAGCAATGAATTAAACATCACAACAGTTGTGAGGAGGGGGCAGGATTGGGCCGTGTTTCACCTAAAATGCACCAGGGGCCAGAGCGATCTTGCTGGACCCTAATGACAACAGCATAAGTAAACTAGACAAGCTGTACTGAAACATCTCCCCTCGTAGAGAACTTGAGATTCTAGTTCTTTCTTGATTTTTAAGGAACTTTTTGCTTTCTTCATGTATGATGCTCTTGATGTCATCCCACAAGTTGTCAATGTTTTGTCATTAGTGTTCAAAACACTACATTTGTTCTTGAGGTTTTCTCTAAATTCGAGTGGGGCATATTCAAGGCTGCCTGACACTTGCTCTTGAATATAGAGTGGTTAATGCAAATGAAAGAAATGATGAAGTAAAATTGCTGAACGGAGAATTTCAAAGGGCAAGTGGGGAAGGCAAAGAATGATAATGAAATGTGTGAAGCCCTGCATTAGAGGGCCAAAACTGAAGATCAGCTACAGCGTATTTTACACTGAAAGAACTAAAGGGGGGAAATGTAAGCCTCAAGTTGCAATCTAGAAAGATTTCATGCACAAATTGTTGAACAATTATTTAAAATAATATGATTATTACAGGCTGCACAGAGCCACTGTATTTAAAAACAGAACAAAATAAAACAAAAACCTGGTCGACATACAACCATTTCAGGAGGTAGCACATGGTCAAAAGTTGATGGTACTGCAGGAAGAAGCCCGCTGCACTGAGGCATTAGGGAAAATCAAGACTGCATGAATTGCCAGAACGTAAATGGAAATGTTGCAACAAACTAATGGAGCACTGAAAATTCTTGTCTATACCAAGAAATTTGGAAAAAGAGGCAATTGAACTGAAAGATCCATATTTATGTTCAATCCAAAGAAGAGACCCCACCACCTCAGAGAGATGATTGCACAGTATCATTCATATCACATACTAGTAAACGTTTACTGATGATAACTTCAAAATGGTTGTAGCAGTACACTGACAGGGAGCTCCCAAAAAACACAAGCTGGATTCAGAAGAGGTCGGACAGCATGAGGCGTACCATTGCTTATGTTAGATGGATACGGGTTGAAAGCAAAGAATACTAGAGAGATGTTTATTTGTCTTTTATTGATTATGTAAGTGCAGTAAACTGTGTAGATCATGAAAACCGATATGTCACAATTGAGAAGAATGAGAATTCCAAAACATGCCGAGCCTGAGCATACACCATGAAGTCATCCTTTGAACAGAGCAGGGGCATAATGAGTGGTTTAATATCAGGAAAGGTGTGTGTAAGGGTTTTATTCTTTTGCCGTATTTATTCAATCAGTATACTGGGCAAATCATCTGAAAAGCTGGACTTCCTGAAACAGAACAAGTCATTAGCATGGGAGGAAGATGGACAAACACCCTCAGTATGCTGACGCTCCACCCTGCTTGCTAAGAGTGGGTGGGCCTAGTTCCCCGGCAGATGAAGATCCAGGATGTCAGCCTTCAGTGGACCGCAACTCAATGTAAAGAAGACCCACATCGTCACAACAGGACCAAGAGGTAGCAGTCAGATAAAGGGATAAAAGTTTGAAGTTGTCAGGATGTCATTTTGCTTAGGGCCACCATCAATGTCATTGGAAGCATCAGTGAAGAAATCAAGCAATATATTGCGTTGGGAAATCTGCGACACAAGACCTCTTAAATGTGTTTGTAAAGCAAGGATTTTGTTTTGAGGACTAAGATGTACCTAAGCCAAGCCTTGCTATTTTAATCGCCTCATATGCACGTGAAAGGTGGACAGCCAGCGATATGGAAGACCCTAGAGGAATTAATGCACTTGAACTTCCATATTGGCAAAGGATTTCCAGGAACACCAACAAATCTGTCCTGGAAGAGGTACCGCCAGAAGGTGTCTTAGAAATGAGGGTGGAGAGACTTTGTCCCACATACTTTGGACGTGTTATCGAAAAACACCTGTCCCTGGAAAAGGGCGTCACACATGGTAAAGTAGAAGGGCAGCAAAAAGAAAAAGACCATCAGGAGACTGGTGGAGACAGTGGCTACAACTGGGCATACACATAACAATGATGCAGAAGATGGCACAGAACCAGGCAGTGGTTTGTGCTGTGGCACAAGCGCCGCGATGAGGCAGCATCAACGAGCGGCACCCGAGACAACTGCAGCATGCGCAAGCAGAATCATCGCTTCCCTGTCCATTGTGACTGTTCAGGCCTCTGCATTATGTACCACTACCGTTATCATTGTCGTTAATGTTTTCTTAAGACTAATGACCGCTTGCTACTTCAGAAACTCTCTCCTTTTCTCCCTCTCCCTACCTCCCTACTCTCCTCTCTCTCTCTCACCCTTTATACATACACGAAGAGACTTTAAACAATTCAGGGATAAATCCCATTATATTTTAATTACATTGTCCTATGAACTGTTTAAAAATAACTACTGTTACTCTTTTTTTCATATGTAATTTTAAAGTTATTTTTCCTCTTTTTAATATAATCATCAGGAAAGAATAATTTCTTTTTCATTCAGTATCTTATTAACTTGAATTGAATCGAATAGACTTGTTTCAATGAACAATTGTAGCCAGGAGATATCTGAGTTTTCTAAATCAAATGCTTTCGTATTTATTTATTTAGTCCAACTCTGAGGAATTTTAATCCCCAGCAAGCAGGAAAAAAATATAATTAATTGTGGACAGATCCAGAATGCTTCTTAAAAGCCTATTTTTGTCAAATT
This sequence comes from Echinops telfairi, assembly GCF_000313985.2. Classification (NCBI taxonomy): domain Eukaryota; kingdom Metazoa; phylum Chordata; class Mammalia; order Afrosoricida; family Tenrecidae; genus Echinops; species Echinops telfairi. Next base: position 61,814,598 of record NW_022107431.1, on the reverse strand, counting down.
CTAACAATCTATAGGAATCTGAACAAAGTTATGTGGCCAGTAAGTCCTTACACAAGATCGGGCTCTCTCCTCCCCGGCCCTCTCTCATTAACAGTAGCATCGGAGGTGCACGTGAACCAAGGACTTCCTCTTATGCTAGCGCAGCAGGATTCCTTCAGTAAAGAACAACTAAAGTAGTACTAGTGAACATTACTAGTACTAGTAAACATTTACTAGTACATTACTAGTACATTTATGAGTACATTTACTAGTACAAATATAGTTTTCCCTTGTAATCAAAACCAGGTTTGGTATAAAAATGAAAATCAATCCATAAAATCTAATCTATGACTTAGGTCCACAGACGATCTGAATTAGACTCTGAATTATTCATTTAGAAGACACACGAGAATACGGAGGCTGCCTAATTACTTGATCCAGTTGGTGACATTATCTCTGAGACAAGTTGATGAATTAATGCGATTTTAAATATTTAGGTGAAAGATCAATTCTGTGGTTTCTCTGGATAAAAGGCCTTTCTTCACTTTCATGATAATGACAGCAAGCCTGTTTAGGGTTATTTATTTATTTTGTAAAATTATTAAATGTCCATTTTTTGTCAGACAGCAGTCTAAGTCTTGGGAATATATAGATTAATAAAATACAGGAACAAGAGGCCAGCACTGGCAGAAACATCTCCTTTTTTTCTTTCCTAAAGTCTTCAACCATCCCCAGCAGGCAGGCAGCAGAGATCTATTTACCCACAGCTTCAGGCTGATGCCAGTCCATCTTGTAGCAGGAAGTTAGTAGTCAGAGACCAGAAGGATGGTCTTTACAATGCCCTGTAATTGGAGAAAGAAGGCTTTCCTGCAAAGTGCACCCAACAACTTTAACAGCAAAGCAGGTCATAAATTGCCTCCATGTTTATAACTTCTTTTGACCCCTAAGTAAGGTGATTTTTGAGAGTAAACATTGGTGCTACTTGCAATTATACCAGGACAGGTAGTAGAAATTGGCACTGTGCTGGGCAAACTCGGGTACACTGTCAGTCACACTATCTATTAGACAAAGAGCTTGCCTTGATTTCCTAGGCTGACTATCTTTGGCCCTTGAGCTCAGACACACAGATAGACAAAAACACATGTACCCAGACTGCCAATTTTATATACCAACTCAACTATTTATTAGTGGCATGACCTCTGGCAAGTTACTAAGTCTTTATTTTCTCATGGCCCTTATCTATTATATGGTGATAATAACGGTCCTATATTTCATCATTTTAATTATAATTAAAAAATAAAGAATTACTAAGATTGGAAAAGAGGAACTACAGGCACAATGGTGCACACTCCACTGAAAACAAAAGACTGACAGTCAGAGATTGAAATTATGCCCCCGGACATGCTACGGTTACACACTGTCCGGTTGGGTCACTGTATGCTGGAGCTGACTTGAAAGCCATGGAGTGATATGGGTATCAGGTATTTGAACTATGTCTCTGCTTGACCTCCACCTGGGGAGGAAAATATATAGCTGATAGTAGAAGTTATTCTTTGTATAAACATTCACCCTGAAAATATATTTGATTCTCATTATTTACAAGTTATGTTCTATACGAGCACTGGATTTATGAATATAGATTCATGTCCTGTCGAGTCTTGTCACATTTTTGTCAACTAACAAAGAGGCCTGGTGGCAGAGTGATTATGCATTGGGCAAAGTCAGCGGTTCAAAACCACCAGCCTCTCAGAGGGAGAAAGATGAGGCTCCCAGCTTCCGTAAACATTTACAGTCTCAGAACCTCCCGCGGACAGTTTTCTTGTGCATTACCTTGTTTGACCTCAGCTAAAAATGTACAGGGGAACTACAAAAAGTTCATGGGAAAAAATCCCTTATCTTTTCATTCATGTTTTCCATGACCCTTTTAAAGCCTCCTTGGGTACATCTCTTGGCTCTCTTCAAAGGACCTTGAAAGCATCATGAGTATTATTTGAGGAATAAAAAGAAATGTCAATCATGTGTCTGTGCATAATCGATTTAATTCTGAATTCTTTGGTGCAAAGCACTAATTGGCGTGCGCTATGGAAAAGTATCCTTGTGATTTAAAGTTGTGTTGTGAAACATCTACAGGTGACAGATGACGCAATGGTATTTCCTTCAAAAGACTCCACTGTAGAAAGAGAGAGTGGGGTTACCTATAGTGTCACAAAATATAAGCCAACAATCAGGTAATTGTTGAATCTGGGTCAGGTGTACTTGACGGGCTCCTTAGACTATTTTCTCCCTCTTTCATATGTTTGCTATTTTCCAAAATAGGAAATATGTGTAAATCATTGACAACTAAATCAGATACTTAATTGAGCATCTGTTGTTGCTGTTGGTCGTTGCTTTGTTTTGTCATTTTAAATACATCAAAATTCTTGCTAAAGGACAGTCAACTCCTTCCCCAAATGCATCCGATGTTTCCATCTCGACTTTTGCTTCACCTTACAATAAAACATATACTCCTGCCCCAACATCAAAAGAACAAAGTTTTGCCATAAGCAGTGACTACTTTAAATTGCATGGTAGTTTGAAGTATTCTGGTTGGTATCCGCACTGTGAACCTTGACGAATTCATATTTTAAAGTGGCACTCTTCAAAAGAGCCCAGAAACCCATCAGTTCCTCCCCAATTTGGACAAGCAACCCTCTGACCTACTGTTCTTCCCAGAGACCATCCATTTCCAGGACCATGCGCACCACGGATACAGATCTGAAAAGGATGAGGCAGTCTATGAACAAGAGTGGTTGTTTGTTTTAGGCTGCACTTATAAGACACTATATTGCAATTTATATTGAAGGTATAAAAAATAATGGAGCCTTTGAATGCATGATAAAAACTGTGTATTTTATAACTACCAACTAATTAATCTGTAGAACATCTGCATAGAACAAAGTGTTACTTTCTAGTAAACTGAAATATTCATGAAACTTTATTTACTACATAGATCCAATACTGTCAAGTAATTCCCAAGATGCTTGCATGCAATCTATGTGGTTTTATAATGCAGACACTTAGAGTCACAGGAACTCCACCAGGAAAACTAAGGAAGGGAGTAAAATTTAACTAAACAATGTCTGACAAGCCAAGCGACGATCAAAATTAAACTACAGAGAAATTCAAGTGACATGCTGGAAGACCAGTGAGAAATGCCGCCTTGCCTCACTGAACAAAAATTATAGTCTCTTATATAAACACAAACATTTCTCCTTACAACAACAACCAAATGCCTTTTTGTATGGGAGATGTGTGGTTTAATTCTGCATAATTTTTACAATGCAAACATTTTAGAGGTATCCGGAAAATTGGACAAGGGCAAAGATTGGAGCAGAGAGAGGGTGAAAAGAGTCGCTGGGGATTTCTCCTCCAGATACTTGTCTCTAATGGTCTTCACATTAAATAATAGGAGCGGTCCTTAAGAAGAGTTTAATGTTCAAACACCTACAGTAAAGGAGGCGGCACTACTGAAATGCATACTCAGCGAGGCCCGACTAGCGTTCAACAGGAGTCCGAACCTGGAAAGATCACCAGACAAAGGGGGAGAACGTGCTTGTGGCTGGAAATTGCTCCAGGGCCACGGCAGGAGCAAGATGCAACGAAATCTCCAGTGACAGGACTCTCTGTGCCTGCAGAAGGGCGGGTGGACTGAACGGGGAAGGGGAGGCCAGAAGCATGAAGGCATCGTCCGCAGGTGTCAGGCTCACACTCAAACCAAACAAACTGCCATGGACAATTTACCCTGAAGGACAGAGCCCACTCCTGTGCATTCCAGGCACTGCAAATCTTGACAGGCGCAGAGAGCCTCACCTTTCTCCCAACAGAGCAGCTGGCAGTTTCAAAGTGCCACCTGGCATCCCATTAGCATTACAGCATGTAACCCAAACCGTCGCTGTTCATTATAGCTAATCCTTTTTCATTTTCTATTTCTGGAACACGCAACAGTGTTTTAGATAGTCTGCTTGCCCGAACTTCTATTTTACCATAGACACACGGCAGTCATGGGTCTCTTGAGATTGGCTAGCCATCCTCTCTTCCTGGCACTGCATATTAAAGTGTGTACCAACTACAGTACTTGCCTGTGGATTCTAGAACACTCTCCTTTTCTCTAGACTGTTGCCGTGTACTCTTTAATCTCTTGGGTGGGGGCATGAACATGAAACTTAAAAACAGGAACATCTCAAGCGTCAACGGAAAACACACTTCCATTAGTATTTGAAAAGAAAAGGAAGGCAACAATGATAGATCACTTTCACTCAAAATTAACAAAGACAAACCTTTATGAATATTCCTCTTGACATTTTCACTCAATATTATGTTCTTGAGATCGTTACATAGTGACAAATATTAACATAAAACTGCAAGGGGCTTGCTCGTATTAGAAAAGAGAAGGGTAAATTTAAAGGCCCTGACCCCTGACAAATACACTATTGAACCTAACTGAAAAAACACCAACAGCAAAAGGCACACTGGATGATGGGGACTTTTGAAAAATTAAACACTGTGCACATCAAAAGACATCACCATACTGTTAAGTTCACCCTCCATTCAGCTCTCAGTAATTCCCCTTGGATACATTGCACTTGACAGTGGGACAGAAGGAAGGTGAATGGAAATAGAGGAAAGAAGTAGGAAGCAAAAGCTATTTAGAGAGATACAGCCATAGACATGTATATATGTAAATATATGAATTTATAATGAAAGGAATAGAGGCCAATGTATATATATTTATATGTTAAGTATTAAGATAGCAGGCAGGCTTTGGGCCTCTACTCAAGGCCTCCCTAAACACAAGAACACTGTGTTCTAATAATGTGGCACTCTTCGATACTCACCTTCCACACATGATCACTGAAGACAAAATGGGTGCATAAGCAAATGTGGTGAATAAAGTGTATGGTGTCTGGCTATGAAAAGATATACAGTGAACCCTTGCCACTTCGCGCTTCGACTTCCGCGGCTTCACTCTATCGCGGTTTTTGCGTAACAGCGTATGCTCTGTCATTACTGCCACTGATTGGCTCATACTGTGCACGCTTCTGTCTTCATCGCTACGTATCGGAGCTACGTATCAGATGCATTTTTGCTTTTGTACAGTGTACTGTAATTGTTGGCGATTTTTAAGAAATTTTATCTAAGCCCTATGATGGCTCCTAAACGAGCTGCTTCTTCTTAACCTTCTGACAATAAAAATAAGCACCAGAAGAAGATGCTCACCATCCAGGAAAAGGTAAAACTTTTGGATAGGCTCAAAGATGGCAAGAAAATCGTGGAGGTTGCACGCCATTTCGACTTGAATGAGTCTTCCGTTCGCTCCATCCATAAAGAGGAAAAAAACATCCGTGCTACGGCTACTTTCACTTTCAACAAGGAAGCAAAGCGCATCGTGACAAGTGACAAGTCGTAATAAGTTCATAGTAAAAATAGAGTCTGTCCTAGCCGTTTGGATCAATGACAGGCGCAAGAAAAACATTCCGTTGGATTCAATAGTCATCCGGGAGAAGGCAAGGCAACTCTATCAGTGTTTTACAGCAGACAAACCTCAACCAGAATCCTCTTCTGCAACGTTCATGGATTTTACAGCAAGCAAGGGTTGGTTCCAAAAGTTCCAGAAGAGGTATCAACTGCAGAGTGTCGTTCTTCACGGGGAAGCTGCCTCAGCTGACCAGCCTGCAGCAGAGGACTACGTGAACAATACTTTCCAGAAGATCCTTGAGGAAGGCAAGTATCATCCTGAGCAGGTGTTCAATATGGACGAAACAGGACTGTTCTGGAAAAGAATGCCTTCCAGAACATTTATTTTTAATGATGAAACCAAGGTCCGTGGCTTCAAGGCTTATAAGGATCGAGTCATTCTCATTATTTGTGGAAATGCTGAGGGATTTTTGCTCAAGCCGGCCCTGATCTACAAGGCCAAGAATCCTAGAGCCCTAAAGAACAAGAATAAGAACCTGCTACCAGTGCATTGGATGCACAACAACAAAGGTTGGATCACGAAGCAGCTGACTTTGGAATGGTTCCACGAGTGCTTCATCCCCCAAGTCAAGTTATATCTCGAGGAGAAGGGACTCGAATTTAAAGTACTTCTCCTCATGGACAATGCTGGAGGTCATGCGCAAGATCTATCTTACAATGGTGTGAGGATCGAGTTCCTTCCTCCCAACAACAATTTGCTGATCCAACCCATGGATCAAGGCGTTATTCGTGCGTTCAAGGCTCTCTACATGCAAAACACTCTAAAACACCTCGTCGAAGGCATGGACCTTAAGGAAAACTTCTCACTGAAGGAGTACTGGCAGCAGTAT
>NW_022107431.1:61795694-61807471 GCF_000313985.2 Echinops telfairi | reverse complement strand
AGGGTGTTTTTTCATGTCCTCTATGCTCTAACTACGAAAATATTTGATTTACAAATAAGGAATCCTACTTCGCAGAATTTCATTTATCACGGTAGGGTCTAGAACCGATTAACCGCGATAAACAAGGGTTCACTGTAGTGTCTGGTCTCTTAAAGGCTTAAAGCTAAACAAGCCGTCATCTAGCAGGGAAGCAAATAAGACCACATGGAAGAAACACACCAGCCTGTGTGATCATGAGTGTTGACGGGATAAGATATTAGGTATCAAAAGATCCAAAACAAGAAATGTTATCGATGTGAATGAAGGGGTTGAAGTGTAGACCCCAAGTCCATCTGTAGACAATTGGACATCCACCCACAGAGGGGTACAAGGAAGGGATGAGTCAACCAGGGTGCAGTTCTATCCTGCTCTCTAGGTTGCTATAAGTCAGAACCAACTCCATGGCTGTGAGTTTGGTGGTGTGTTAGTGGGGGGAGGGGGGACCTTGCTGAACTGGAAGTGAAGCTGAGTGCCTTTAGGCTGAGACTTACTGGGGTGCCTCTGAACACTTCATTCAGGGAGGCTTGTTCACTGAACCCTGGAGCTTGAGCTAAATGCCATCAGGTTAGGGCATGTCCCTTGGCATTTACTATCTACACTTGCTATTTGTAGAGCATATAAATGTGGCTCTTTTACTTTGCCACTTCTTTTTGATGATTTCAATGTTCTCAGTATAAAAAAATTGAAATAAAGAAATCACAATTCCTATCCCCAAGGAACTTCCAAAATCATGAAGGAGACGTGCAAATAGAGTGATTGTGATAGTGTATGATGGAAACTATGTCTAAGGAATAGATACTGTGATATGAGAGCAAAGATTAGAAACTGGAAAGCCATTTCTCAAAGGAAGATGGAACTTTCTATCCCAGAAAGCTACAGCCTTGGAAACCCAGCTGGGGCAGTTCTGCCCAGTCCTATCAGGTCTCTACGAGTCAGAGAGACTTAAGGACAGTGAGGTTGGGGTGTGTGTGTGTGTGTGTGTGTGTGTGTGAAGTTTATGGTTTCAGAGTTGAGTGTGTGCTTCTATGTTGAAGTCAGCAAGAATGGTATTTACAATAGAAAGCAGGGAAGCAAGAAAAGTATATTGGCGTGACAGGGGCGGGATGAAAAGCATTTAAATGACTGGTTCAGCTCAGGAGAAGCAGGAGAGAAAGCTGCGGCTCGAGAGGTAGACAAGGGTTAGTAGATCTAACTCTCTGGAGTTTGAACTTTACTTTCAGTGATGCGGAACCAGAAAAGCCTATTAATCATCGCATGTCAATTATAAAACTATCACTGCCAAGAAACCAAATAAGTGTCTTACAGTAGAGAAGATGAAACATGATGATGATCTGAATTGATAGGGAAGCATTTGGGCAAAGAGGAAGAAACCCAGGAGTACTTCGTGACTAAAACAGATTAAGATTCATTTCATGTGATGGCAAGGGACACAAAGAAGGCGATGACTTCCAACCTGGACCACTAGATAACCAGGAATATACAAATGAAGGATACATTTCTTGTTTGGGGACAACAAATAATTAATTATGTGAGTATCTGAAAAGGTAATTATTAAGACAGCTATTTTATATTGACTATGGTTCAGATTAAAGCAAGAAAGCATATACTTGTCGAATGATTGGCAGCCCATATTATTCTTATTTTATTAGTATTAGTCTAAATCAATCTTAACATATGCACATTAAAGTTTCTTTTCTTGTTAAAAGCTGTTCTCATGAATATATATATATCCCAATTTTCTAAAAATGATAAATAGTTCACTAAGTATTTTTATTAGGAATATTAGAATAGCAACCATGATATTTCAGCTGGTAGAAATACTTTTTTATATAAAATCCACATTATTTCTCTGGCACAATGGAAACATAAGCTTACTTATTTATAGATGTGGAATTCCTTTAGCTGATTATGTAGACAGCTCAATAAACATGAGTTTCCTCAACGTAACCTCATATGACCCATTGTTCCATGAGAATTGCCCCTCAAAAAATTGTCTTTCACATAGAAATTTAAATCTAGAAGAGAACATGTTGACCCTATAAATATTCCATATACACAGCAATTGATATGAAAATCTAGAACCTGGCAGACTATTCAGGCCTGTGGAGTCTTGGGTGGGATGTATTACAGCAAGCGAAGGTATGCACAGAGCAGCCAGTATCGAGGAAAACAGACACCAAAGGTGAGACCAATCTATAAAAAAAAATAACTATTTTTCTCTTGCACTGTTCTTATATTTGAAGTGAGAAGTGATTTTTAACATCAACCCATAAACTGGTTCTTCTAGCATTCTGGAAATTGCTTTGTACTAGTACAGCATTGCTCACATCCATTCAGTCCAGATGGGACTCTAAAAGCCCAAGCTCTTTCTCCTTGATTACATTTTCTGTTATGTATTCATCAAATCCGTTAGTGTGATCATTTCTGAAAGGTATAACTGAGCTCCCCTACCCCTGTTATTCTCAACATACCGTTGCTGTCTGCTGTGGCTAGGAGGTGCTATGAGTCAGTTAGGACTTCTAGCAAACCCAGGCACGGCAGAAGGAAACCCTCAGCTTTCTAATGAATTCTTTATCCAGGAAAAACCTCCAGACACAAAAGGGCCCTCCTGCGCAGAGTAGTTGTTCTTAGATGATATTGAGTGAGTTCCCAAAATGAAACATTTCCCGTCTTGCTCACCCTTAAAATCATTCCCTATTTGAGACCACTGGTGCAGTCACTATGTCAATCCATCTCAGTGAGGTCCTTTCTCTATTGTTGATCCTTTACATTTCCAAACATGATGTTCTTCTCCTGGGTCTGGTCCTTCCTGATAATATGCCCAAAGCACAGGTGCCAAAGTCTGCCTAGCTTTACTTCTGTGGAGCATTTCTATCTTACTTCTTCCAACTAGAATTTGTGTAGTCTTCTGGTGTTCCATAGTATATTCAATATACTTTGCCAGCACTTTAATTTGAATGTACCAATTCTTTTGAATCTTATTCCTTTTCCAGCTTTCACATGCATATGCAGTGATTAAAAATATCAGGTTTTTTGACTGCTGTTTCCATGGGCATTGGTTATGGTCCAAGTAAAATGAAATCCTGAACAACTTCAATCTTTCCTCGATTTATCATGAGGTTCCTTATTGGATGAATACTCATTATTTTTGTATCATGCCAACTATAATCCCTACTGAAGATGGTGGTCTTTAATCTCCATTATTAAGTACCTCAAGTCCTCAGCATATGTGTCCCCAGCATAATACAAGTTGTTCATGAGTCTTCCTTTAATCCTGACGCCATTTCCTTCTGCATATAGTCCAGTATTTCGGAATATTTTTTCAGCATACAGATGAAATGTGTCTCATGACATGATATAACCCTGAAACACATATTTCCTGGTTTGAACCATGCAGTATCCTTTTATTCTAGTTGAAAGGCTAACTCTTAGCTTATGTACTGGTTGCACATGAGCGCATAAGTATTCTGGAGTTCCCATTCTTCACAACATTATCTGTAAATTGTTATGATCAACACAGTCAAGTTTCTTAGAATTGTCAATGAAACACGGGTAAATATCTTTCTGGGATTCTCTGCTTTCAGCTAAGTTCCTGAACATACCAACATACCCATGTCACTCATACACGAGAATGGGCAAGACGGTAGTGAATTTGGTGTTGACTCGACACCATTGTCTGACCTCTCTCCTGAGGAAGCAGTATAAAAGAGAAGGACATTTGTTGGGTCAAAGTGCCAAGATTTTGGAGGACAGTTAATTACAGCAACATCATCTTGATTAAGCTGAACGGATAGAAAAAGACAGATGTTCTCATAATTTTTAACATCAATGTTTACATCTATTTCAAAGACTATTTAAAGATTAAAATAATCTGATTATTTATGTGGCCTGAGCATATCACCAAAGGCTTGGCTAGATAGAGAGCTTCATCCATCAAACGCTTACTGAACCTCTCCTTGTGACAGTCATGTGAGGCGCTCTGGTGGCGTATAGGTGACGAGTTGGACTAGTCACTGCACGGTCAGCAGTGAGAAATCCCCAGGTTCTCTGGGGAAGAAAGAGCGAGCAGCCCATAGGGGCAGTGTGTGCAGGTCCCAAAGGGTCACCATGAGTTGGAATTGACTCAACGGCCATATGTTTGTTTGTTTTTATTTTGTTCCAGGCACAGGAGTCCTGGTGGAATAGCAGATGACACCTTGTAGGGTCCTCTGCCAGGGGAGTGATTTGCACCTACCAGCTGCTCATTGAGAGAAAAATGAGGCTGTTCCCGCAAAGGTTTAAAGTTTCAGAAACCCAAAGAGGCAGTTCGAACCTGTCCTATAAGGCCAGGCTTCTTGGTTTTATGCCAGGAACTGTTGTAGACCTTAGTCTGGGAGAACAACGATCGAAAAACATAACCGCCGCTCCTGCCTGCCCTTGTTGTTCCTAAACAAGGCCAGCAGATTCTTGTTGATGTCAGCTGCTGTGGCCTCTGTTCTGACTCAGCATGAACCTGTGTGTAGTGGAATTTTCCTACGGGATTTTTAAGGCTGTGGTCATTCAGAGGCTGATTGCCAGACCTGTGCTCTAAAGAAAAGAGACCAGGTGCTGCCGTGGTTAAGAACTCGCAGCCAGAGGATCAGCACCTGCTCAGCGGGTGCCAGTGTGGCAGTCTGCGTCCAAAGATTTGGCCAGCCACTTGGATAGTTATTGTCAGTCTTTAAAGCATCCCTGAGCTGGAATAGACATGATGGTTTATGGTTCTTTCAAGGCCCTCTTTGGGGCTCAAACTGCTCATCTTCGTCCTAGAATTCAAGCGCTTAACTATGTGTGCCACCCAGGCACAATTCTACCCTGAGACAGTCACATATGAAAGACACACTTCTCTACATTAATCTGTGGCCCTGTTCTCCAATTATTCCCAGGTTTTCTGAGCATGTTCGAGCTGCAGAGCTTTACCAGTATTGACTCTTTCTGGCCAAAGCATTATGGGAAAAATTAATATGCTGCTTCAGGCCAAATATTTAATTGCACCAGGACGATGTTTTCCAGCTTACCAGCAACATTGAGATAGCGACCGATTACCAGCATAGGCATATCAGGTACTCTGATTAGTAGAGAATCCTGCAGATTCTGTTGTGATTATAATGTACATGCATTTTGAGTGGGGAAAAGAAGTCTGGTGTTTCACAGACACTGAAAATTTGGAACTGTTTGTTCTTGCAGCAACACCTAGCCTGTGCTTCATGACAAATATTTTCTTCAAATTGTGTGTTGTGAGTCCAGAAATCTCTTAAATATATGTACTATGTAGTTTTGACACAAATTTCACCAACAGATCACTTCGGAGTCAAATGAAACTTAAAGAAATTACTCAAAGAGTAAACACAATGATTACAAGAGCAGTAAAATTTGCCATTTAAAAGGAGTTTTTTTAGTATCTTTCCAGGTTTCATCTGAACACCTTTGTGCAATACCTCGGTCTCATCAACATGAGCACTAAACTGGATACATTTCACGTACCCAGTCTGTTGCTTAAGAGACCCCGCGCGTTGTGTGTCAGACACACTGGAGCAGAGCCTTGTAGTAGTTTGTTCTTGCAAGAGGTGCGTTCCTGTGTGCTTTGAACATGTTCACCTCACGTGTGATACTGGCTTCCCTTTTTCACATTTTCTTAGCACTCACTCCCTCTAGTAATACAGTTTCTAGCATTTAATCTTTTCTTTTATGCTCTTCTTCTTGGAAGATGCCCTAGCCTGCTGCTTTTTGCTTGTGACAATACTTCAAAGGAAAATCAAAGGAACCAATATTTTTTCTTAACCCAATTTTCAACGTATGTGAAGTATGTGATGCTTGCTGACTATGAACTACTGAAGTACCCAAGCTATCCCTCTCCAAGTTCAAACGGAGAAACTTGATGTATAGCATTAAAGCATTTCTTCCAGAGGGGATCTGGAAGTTACTGTTGGTGACTTGCTTTTGTAAATAAAGTTTTATTGGAAGATGGCTGCACTCACTAAGAGACCAGTTGCCTGTGATTACATACTAGTAGCAGCAGAGTTAACTGTTTGTGACAGATATCAGTGTAAAATACATCTAGAAAAAGATGCAATGTGAGGTGATGGCCACGTCTCAACAGTATCTTCCATCCCATGGTGCATGCTGGGCTCGCTGCATCTGTCTGGGAATCCTCAGGTGGAAGACCACATGGGTCACCTTTGCCATGTCCTGCCAACGAGCCACTGCGATCAGTTTCATGAGAGCCACTAGGCTGCGATATTACACAGAACCAAGAACCTGAGTCTCACAGAAGTTCTTGGGATGAATATAGATCAACTAATAATTTACAGGCTTGGATGTCCCAAGAGACATTCTTCAAGAATGTCAACAGCATTCACATCTTACACTCCTCATTAGGGAGAAAGCACTTCTCAAACCGCCCCACGCCTTAGTTCAGTGGCCCAGTTGCTGCTGTGATGACATTTCTCACAAAGAGAAAGATGCAAGGGCTGAGTCCGCCCTGAGCCAACCAATCCCTTCTTTGCCTGGCTGGGTCTTTTCCAGGGTCCACACTACCTTCCTCCTTTTCACTTTACAAATTTTGCCCTGGGCAATATCAGCCACTCGCCTGCATCCAAGGGAGTTACTTAGAAGTCAAAAATCCTCAACTCATGATCAACAGCTAAAGTTCTCCCCTGAGCTTTAAATAGTCAACTGCCTCTAGACATTTGAGCGTGATTGTATTGTAAGCACTGAAAATGCAATAATAATCAACAGGAATTTTTTTATTTCCTCTCAAAGCCTCTATGTCTGTGTCTCTTTGAACCCAGTCAGAAATCTGAGTGTTCTACCCAACTCCTTCCCTTACCCATTATGCCCAGGTTATACATTATAATCAGGGCATTATCTGAAACCTGCATGTAGACTTTCAGTTCTATACTATGATATGTATGAATATATTTTAATTAAAAGATGTGTTTCTTAGCTCCTTGCCACCATCAAAAGCAGTAAGTAAAATTGATATGCCATGACACAGTAGTAAGTCTATTCTATAATTCTTACATAGGGCCTACTGCTCTATACCTGAATGGATAAGAATGCTTGAATTTAAGATCCTCTGTACCTCCAGGATTTACCTTTATTACAAGTCATGGAGGCCTGTCTTTTGGTGGAAATAGAATATGAGCACATAATGGGAAACATTATGTGAGGTCAACAAACTCTCTACAATGCAAGGATGCTTCTTGTCCCCGGCGTGACCCTAATAGTCAAGCTCCTGCTTGATAAGACAACTAGAAAGTCACTGGGTTAACGGGGCATAACCAGGGGCCCTGGATTACACGAAAGGCCAGCTGACGTACTGTGCACAGCATGCCGATGCCCCAGTATTTGCCCTGATAAGGCTAGGTACTGGGTGATATATGTAGAACTTTTAAATGGTGCACTAGGTCAGTGATAATACGAAAAACTTGTAAATCAATTGAAGAGGAGGGATATGCATTTATTTGAAATTTCAATCTGCATTTGTGCTGCAAGTATTTCACAAAATCTCTATATAAGGCAGCATAGGAGCACTAGTACTTTTTAAGCAAGAACTTCATTCACTTCTCTTGTGGCTGAGTATTTGTGGAGATTAATCTTAGAATTGGTGGCTGGTTGTTTAAATGCTCTCCTGCTACTCAAAAAAAGCCAGTGCTCGGCGAGAGGAAGACGTGGCAATCTGCTTTCACAAAGACTGGAGCCTTGGGATACCTAATGGGCAATTCTAATAGATCCGGTAGGATTGCCGTGACTTGGAATTGGCACTTGAAGCCAGTGTTTTGTGGATTTGGGTGGGTGTGGGGGATGGGAGAGCGTGCATTGTGTTTGGGTTTTGTCTTAGTTACTTACTTATTGGAGCAAGTTATTGGGTCAGGTAACCCCAAAAGATTAACCATATCCTTAAATGGTCTTTTACAGCATGAATTTTTAACTTTCAACTCTTCTTGTGAGTCAAAGCCAAAAGTTGCTATCTCCTCTTCTCCCCTTCTTTGATCCCTGATTTCCCAATGGTGAAACCCAGAAAACATTTACAATTAGGGATAAAACACCTAGTGGTCTGCTTCATAGTGATTACAACCAGGACATTCTATGGGAATGTTCTGCTCTGTCCTGTTAGATCTCTGTGGGTCTGAAATCACTAGAGGACCTACAACAGCCAGAAGGATATTTAACTAAAATTTAAATTCTAGAGCCAGAAGTATATAGCTAAAAGAACATATTAAAGACTGCGTGATACATACTGTTAAAGTTCCAATATTTCAATCACCAGTGTAGTTTTTAAAGAGGTTCTAAAGGAAATAATGTTGAGAAAAAGGAAAAGCATATTTCACATCATAAGCTTTTATTTTTAAATAAATCCCCCATTCTATTTAAATCAAGGATTATAAAGTGATTGTGGTAGAAGATAAATTATAAAGAATGTCAAACTCTCTTTTTCCCAATGTCCTTCTCTGTGTGTGGCTGTGTCTTTGAGCCAAAGCCAGAGGTGGGAGTGCTGAACACTAAAAGATTCCTGAATCCTGCTCTCAAATGAGCTCTAATGTGCTGGGCTCATTAGCACGGGAGCCAAGCTATTAAGATGCCCATGGCATCTTAAAATGGCTTTGATTTAGGATAGCCACGCATTAAAATGATTTCTGCCATTAAGGCAGCAATTGTTGAATTACCAGTCTTTGAAAACGAGGCCATTTTTTTTCTCCTTTCTCATTGCAAGACCACAATTTGCTAGTAACTGCTTTGAAATTAATACATAGGTTGATTAATGTGTGATTCATTATTTCTGTGTTTTTCCCCTAACTCCTCCATAGTCTTCATTTGGTTTAAATGCTTGAGTTCAAGAATAAAAAGATATTAAAACCCAAACCCCAAACCAATTTTTTAATTAAAATAATGCTAATATTTTTCAAAGTATATTTTAAAGCCATTACAAGACCAAGATCATTTAGAATTAGAGCTCTTCTCATGGTATTATTATAATCATTTCACTATTAGTAGATTTTTTTCTTTACACTGGACTTATAGTTATTCTCACCTGTCTATAAACCATCCTTTCAAATATTATTTTTCTAATTTTACATACTGATCTATTTTCACCAGTGAAATCTCAGGTGTAAAACACAAGGAATGAACACTTTCAAGTGAAAGCAGGCCTAGGCAATCCATTCACCTCATCCTTGTCCCAGGCCTACCAATCGCCCCCCCAAGAGCATTCACAACAGCTCCAAGTTCTTGTGTGGAAAGGACAGAAGTTTTATGCCTTGAGAGTGAGGGGATATATGCCATTTATTTAACATTTACTACACACCAAGCATTGTGGTCGCTATTTCACATCAATCACTGCACTTAAGGGACCCACCAAGCAATGTGAATCCATAGGTTACAGGTGGAAATTTGAAGCTATGTGTGGGTAAGTGCCTTATCTAAAGCGCCTTATACAGCAAGGGACAAAACCAGGGTGAAATCCCAGATTCCAAATCTCATGCTCTTAACCGATAAACTATGCAAAAATATAAGGAAGAAAATGAAATGGGACTTTTGAAAAATAATGTTTTAAAACAACAACAATAAACACAGTGTCATTTCTCCAAAACACACAAAGTTGTGATGTCCCACAGTCCTTACGTGGTCGCCAATGGCTGGTAGCCAAGAGCTTGGTGGTTCAACCTGCTCTACTGAACTGCAGAAGAAACCGGCCTGACAAGTGGTCTGTGGAAATCCTCTGTTACAGTTCTGCTCTGTCACGGAGGGTCTCCTTAGACACAGATCAACAACAAAAACAAAATCCTCAAAGTTGAAATAATCCATTGTTAATAAAGTATAGGTATGCACCTCTTAAAGCCTACATTATGTGATTTGGATGTTGAGCAAACACGGTATATAGAGCATATGTGTTTGGATACATTGTATACAAGTAACACCCCAGCAGGCAGCTCTCAGTTAACATCTGATCCCTAGGGTGTGCAAACTTGCACCTGCACTGGCTGCTTCTGGGTGGTCAGGGCCTTCCAAGCAGCTCTGGAGAACCTGGTCAGAATCTGAAGACTTCAGAAGCCGAGCAACTTCAGTGCAGCCACGTCCCACAGGCACTGACCAGTGGTGGCTGTGCCAAACATGCACCTGGGGCTTGGAGCCTTGAAGTAGCAGGGTGTGGCTAGGAGCCGGGGCCTTGAAATGTGGGAGCCTAGTCTCAACCGCTACTGTGCCAGCAAAATTGACATGGTCTGCTCTCATCCCTTCCCAGCAAGCCCATCCTCGCTTCCCAAAGGATGAATGGATGGTCAGATATTGTCCAAAGGGGATGTTAAGTGATGAATACCAATATCGCCAATGAATGAGTCTCGCCATATCTGCATTAATGAATCCTTCCATAACACAGAATATTTTATGCTCTGAATGTTTATTACACGGGGCAGAACAACTGCTGCTGTGCCCAGGCCTCTGCCAGTTCTGAGGACCATCTCTCGGCAGGGCCAGGGCTGGCTGCTAATAACTTCCAGCTGTAGCATTCCAGAGACTTCCGTTACATCACTCGACCTCCCTCCATCCTCTGGGCCTGCAGCCAATGACTGACTGAAGCATGGTACCAAATCCAACAAATACCCGGCTCTCGAGGAGAAGCTGTTTCTGTGATGTGGTTCCCTTCCAACCCTCCTCCAGAGGCAGACTGAATTTAGGAGTACAATCCTAGTTGTGTTTAGTTTCTTCCTTGTCCCCATAGTGCCCCTCTCACTGTGACAGATTTGTCCTGAGAGCACTCTCCTAATGAATTGCTCACAAGACATTCTTGTGCAGCCTTTGCTTCCAGTCAGACCACCTTAAGATGCTCTGCCTAGATCTGTCTTATCTTTACTTCCTCTTGGATTGAATTCCAACACACCCTCTGATCTCAAGTCCCAGCTCATGGAGAACACGCACTTCAGTTCCTCTCACGTCATCTACTGGCCGATGCCACACCGTAGAGTATGACATGTGAAAACATGCATTTCTTATCTCTACCCCTAATAATAGTGTGCACTTCCCGAGGGCAGGAACCTACTTCATTTATACCTACTACCCTACTAAAAACGCTTAAAACAAAACAGTAAAAAATCACCCTTTTAATAATACTTGCTTAGAATCATGGCATCTTGGTTTCCTAAAGCTGCCATAATGCACTACTAAACATTTAAAGAGCAGAGATGGATGCTCTCTGAAATCTGGAGACCACAAATGTGAACTGCAGCATCAGCAGGGCTCTGCTCCTCTCTGGAGGTTCTAGGGGGAATCCTTGCCTTGGCAGTTTCTAGGAGCCCGAGGCATTTCGTGGTGTTCCTTGCTTTGTGACTGGTCACCACATGCTGTCTTCACCCTGTATGTGAACCTCTTCTCGTGTCTGTCCTTCTCGTTAATAAACAGCACTCAAATGGGATTAGGATGTGCCCTTTTGTGGCATGTACATCCCCACCAGTATTTCAGCCTCTTGGGACTCTTGGGATGCTGGTATACCAGTTGCAGTGTACGTTACTCCTGGAAGCAGTCAATCTGGGTCAATCTGAAGAACCAGGCCTCACCTAACCGAGCCTACCACCAAGTCCATTTGAGACATCTGCATCCCACTTAATGGTAGCACGGTCTGTATTGCCGCAGAGGGGCTTCCACTACTGAAAACACGTAGTATCCAAAAAACGTCAGGCCAGGAATAATTTCATCGTGAAAGGGTTAGGACACACGCTACTCTA
>NW_022107431.1:61777659-61795594 GCF_000313985.2 Echinops telfairi | reverse complement strand
GATTTCCCTAAACAAAGTCATATCAACAAGTACCAAGATTTAGAACTTCAGAGTAAATTTTGGTGAAGGCAATTCAACCAGAACATATGATAAATTATACGTATTGGTAGCAGGAGAGCCTTTCCCTTCATCTTCACGATGCCTTTCCTCTGCCAGCCATAGAATGACGAAGAGATAGATTCTTCTTGAGTGCCATAGACTTGGCCACCTAAACCCTCCTGCATCAACTGAGAGATCAGCACGGAACAGAAGATGGTGCTTTATGATATAAATAGAAAAGAGAACTGACTCTCTTTCTTGCCTTCCCACAATAAAACCAGCTCTACCCTAAATGCAGGATTCCATGGGAGGTGCAAACAGTGAACCAGTTAACACATTTGGCTCCTAAGCTTAAAGATCAGAAGTTTGAGTTTCCCCAGAGGCAATTCAGAAATAAAATCTGGTGATTTATTCTAAAAACCAGGCAGTGAAAACTCAATGGAGCACCACACTTCTCAGATAGCCACGTGGTCTCCGGGAGTTTGAATTGCCTTGAGAGAGGTTGCCTGGTGTCTGGTTTAACCGTAAAAGGAGACGAGCCAGTCAGGGTGCGATGTAGCAATGATGAAAAATACAACTTTCCTCTGGTTCCTAAATGCTTCCTCCCCGCCCCCACTATCATGATCCAAATTCTACCTTGCAAGTCTGGCTAGACCAGAGGATGTACACTGATACAGATAGGAATTGGAAATGCAGGGAATCCAGGGCAGATGATCCCTTCAGGACCAGTGGTGTGAGTGGCGATACTGGGAGGGTAGAAGGAGAGTGGGTTGGAAAGAGGGAACCGATTACAAGGAACTATATGTGACCTCCTCCCTGCGGGACAGACAACAGAAAAGTGGGTGAAAGGAGATGTCGGACAGGGAAAGATATGACAAAATAATAATTTATAAATTATCAAGGGCTCATGAAGGAGGGGGCGCAGGAGGGAGGGGAAAAATGAGGACCTAATGCCGGGGGCTTAAGTGGAGAGGAAATGTTCTGAGAATGATGAGGGCAATGAAAGTACAAATGTGCTTTACACAATTGATGTATGTATGGATTGTGATAAGACTTGTATGAGCCCCTAATAAAATGATTTAAAAAAAATTTTTTTAAAAAGAATGACGCTTCCAGAAAGATCCCAAAGGAAGCTAGCAGCTCCAATCAGCAGAGACACATGTAGCTCTCAATGCTCATAGTTGTAGGTTGTAGTCATCTGAAATCCTATGTAAAATACTGCACATGAGGGCAGACCAAGAGGGGATGACCAACTTCATGATGGAATTACACGATCAAGAAAACAAGAAAACATTAAGGATGTCACCGCAAATAGAAGTAACAAACTATCTGAAAAAAAACAGAAGAGGATTTATAATAACTAGATTTTCTATTTTGTAACACAAGTTTATTTGTGGAAGCTTAGGAATAAATTTTGGATAAGGGTTTTTGATCATTTCTTACAATTTTATTATTTATTTCTAATCAAGGTCTATTTGTGTATGCTGAGTTTAACAACTTGGCCCTATTTCAGTGAGGAAGCCTTTAATAAGCATCCTTCCTAAGCATACTCAGAGGGTACTCAAAATTCAAATGCAGCTGAAAAACTGTTATAGATTCTTAACATTGGTAGGTCATGCATATAATGTAGAGCAGGATTATTAATCTCCATACCTCAATTTTCAGCTTTGTGTTATGCATCCCTACTCCATAGTATTTTATTTAAGCCAAATGTTTACACCATTACCGTTTAACATCATAAAAGTCATAAATTTTTATTCTTTCCAGAATGGTTCAAAAAGACAGAACAAAACATAAGACCCATGGCAAAAGCAAGACCTGGCATTCATAGATGATTGTTTCCATTTTTTAAAGAATTAAACTTGATCATTTACCAACAAAATGATGCCACTGCTTGTTAGTTTTCTTCTGTAAAATTACTTAAAAATGTCAAATACATATAAATGAAGCATTTCCCTAAAAGCCATATTGTTTAGTTCACCCAATTAGTTTATTCTTATATTAAGATTATATTTGCTTCTTTCTATCCATGTTTGCTTGCCTAGTATGTGTGCATATTTTTTATTTTGGATCTCCAAGTTACAGTGATATTGGCTCTACTTGTGTTTGGTGCCAACATTCACCTAGTACTAGACCTGAGCCCCCCCTACATAGGAATACCAGTTATTCTGAAAACATGTGAAGTCTTCCATTTGCTAAGTTCATATTTTTCCTTTTACACCAACCGAAAGGAATTTACCATGAAAGCATCTGCATGCATATAATAATATGCCTTAATTTAAAGGGAGGTAGCAACCTAAGTCTGTAAAATATTTTGGAAGTGTTTAATCTAATAGTTAAAATCTAGTCTCCAATGCAGGGATGTCAGTGAATCATCCAGTATTTCAAAACGTCCAGTACATTGAAGCAATATCATTGTTATAAAGTGCTATTTCCATTTTGTGGAGGTCACAAAAGAAAGTTTTTGTTTTGTGTTTTAATCTTAGAAAAAGAAAATGACCTCTGTCCATTTTTCCCGCTAGATCATCCAGAACTAACTGTAGTTGGTCCCAATCTTTATCAACTCAAGAGTCTGGGCCCATAATCAATCAGAGCTACTGACAAAGAAATGCCAGTGGATTCTTCCCGTGTTTGCGAATCATAGAAATTGGACTTGGCCAAGTCTTTTGTGGGGGGTTTTATGGGAGTATTGCCGATTCAAGAGCTTATCTTCCTACAATTCATTTTCCAAAACTCAGCAAGAGTGGCACAGGATTATACAGCATTTTAAAGCATGTCACTTCTCTATTCAAAATCTGTCTAATGATTTCCTGTGCACTTAGAATAAAGCAAAGCAATACCATATACAAGGCCCCATATGGCCTCCTCTTACCAGTTTTCTCTGATTTTGACCTGATACCACCCTCTGTTTGGCTCACAATATTGGCAGCCTTGTTAGTTTTGTTTCTGTTCTTTAAGCATGAGAAGTTCATTTTCATTTTAGAACTTTTTGCATTCCTCCCCCATCCATTTACAGTGATCTATCTAAGAACTCTCTATGGCTGGGCAATCCTACCGAACTTCAAATAACATGGTCCCCAAGAGGAAAGTAAAAAGGAAATAGAGGAAAGAGCTAGGAGGCAAAGAGCGTTTATAGGTCTAAATACAGGCATGCACATATGTACATATATTTAGATATGAGGATGTGGAATAGATCTATGTACATATATGAATACATTTAGTATTAAGGTAGCAGATGGATATTGGACCTCCACTCAAGTACTCCCTCAATGCAAGAACACTTTGTTCTATTAAACTGGCATTCCATGATGCTCACCTTCCCGACACAATCGTTGAAGACAAAGCGGGTGCATAAGCAAATGTGATGAGGAAAGCTGATGGTCCCCGGCTATCAAAAGATATAGCATCTGGGGTCTTAAAGACTTGAAGGTAAGCAAGTGACCAGCTAGCTCACAAGCAACAAAGTCCACATGGAAGAAGCACACCAGCCTGTGTGATCATGAGGTGCCGTAGGGATCAGTAATCAGACATCAAAGAACAAAAAATCATATCATTGTGTGCTCACCTCCATGATACGATCGCTGAAGACAAATGGGTGCATAAGCAAATGTGGTGAAGAAAGAGGATGGTGACCGACTATCAAAAGATACAGCGTCTGGGGTCTTATAGGCTTGAAGGTAAACAAGTGACCATCTAGCTCAGAAGTAACAAAGCCCACATGGAAGAAGCACCAGCCTGTGTGATCATGAGGTCTCAAAGGAATGAGGTATCAGGCATCATCAGATCAAAAAAATCATATCATTGTGAATGAGGGGACGTGTGGAGTGGAGACCCAAAGCCCATTTGTAGGCAATTGGACATCCCCTTACGGAAGGGTCGCGGGAAGGAAACGAACCAGTCAGGGTGCAGGGTATCAACAATGAAACATACAACTCTCCTCTAGTTCCTAAATGCTTCCTGCCCCTCCACTATCATGATCCCAATTCTACCTTACAAATCCAGCTAGAGCAGATGATGAACACTGGTACAGATAGGAACTGGAAACACAGGGAATCCAGGACAGATGATCCCTTCAGGACCAGTGGCGAAAGTGGCGATACTGGGAGGGTGGATAACACTGGGTGAAAGGAGACATCAGACAGTGCAAGATATGACAAAATAATAATTTATAAATTATCAAGTGTTCATGAAGGAAGGGAGAGTGGGGAGGGAGGGGAAAAAAGGAGGAGCTGATGCCAGGGGCTTAAATGGCAAGCAAATGTTTTGAGAATGCTGAGGGCAATGAATGTACAAATGTGCTTTACACAATTGATGTATGTATCGATTGTGGTAAGAGTTGTATGAGCCCCTAACAAAATTATTAAAATATAGTAATAATAACATTGTCCCTCTTTAAAATTGCCCTCATTCATGCATTCTAGCACACCTCTTTTAATGACTTCCACTATCTGAAAGCATCTTGCAGTATTTGTTTCCTGAATCCTTGTCTTTTTCCCATTTCCCACACTTACTGCAGGGAAAACCCCACGAGGACAAAGAGGTGTGCACCACACGCTTAGCAGTGGTCCTGGCAGTGGCTGCCAGTCTGCCACTTATCCTGGAGACCACGCTAACCCATATCGACCTCGTGTGCCTCAGACAGCAGTCTGTGTTGCCTGTGCTCCGCAGGGATTTCAGTGACTGATTTTTCTAAAGCAGATCACCAGACTTTTCTTCTAGATGCTTCCAGCTAAAACAGAACTTTCAGTGTTTCTAGCCAAGAGTTCTGGCCATTTGTACCAGCCAGGAACTCCTGACACAAAATCTGAGCTCAAAAATGGTTGTAGAATAAATTAATGAGTTAATGAACAAGGAATAAGTAGATTAATGAAACCATTATCATTTAGACCCCCAGTATATTTACGATAGGGCGTTTTGGTGGCCTATAGTTACCCATTTGGCTGCTAACCACAAGGTCTGTAGTTCGAAACCACCAACAGCTCGACCAAGAAAGCTGAAGCTTTCCTCTCCCGAATAGAGTTCCAGTCTCGGAAACTCACAGAGGCAGTTACTTCTCCTCATCCTATTGGGTCGCTTTGTATTGGCATCGACTCAATGGAAATTTTTGTTTTTGTGTGCGGGGATATATTTAATATGCCATTGCACTCAGCACGGACTTTATATCTGTAAGTATAATGATTTTCCAGGGCAGGGTAGCACTGCCATTGCTTGCCACACTGGAAGGTAAGCTCTTCACATGTATTTCCTTTCATTTGCTTGAAAGAACACATTTTCATATTTGGGAGAAAAATAGAATGATTGATTTATTTAATGCAAATCCTTACAAAACAAAGTTGACCCACACAGCAGGGGCTGGAGAAGAGGAGGCAGGCAAGCACGAGGTTCCTGTCCTAGCGCAGCAGAGGAGGGAAAGAGGGAATCCTGTGCTCTTCGGAGATTCCTAACAAAAATAGATGGCCTGCCAAGCTCGGAATCACAGAAGGCCTGTGCTTCTCTGATGAGGGAATTGAGGTCTTGAGGTACTCGGGGTCCTCATCCCCATCCTCCTGGGAGCCTACGAAGCTTGTGCTTCTAGTTTGCAGGG
Organism: Echinops telfairi; assembly: GCF_000313985.2. Classification (NCBI taxonomy): domain Eukaryota; kingdom Metazoa; phylum Chordata; class Mammalia; order Afrosoricida; family Tenrecidae; genus Echinops; species Echinops telfairi. Next base: position 61,789,971 of record NW_022107431.1, on the reverse strand, counting down.
ATCATGTACACTCCCTTTTTCATAAAGCCTGGAGTAGTTTAAAATGCCAGGTAACTATATATTGCTCAATAAAGATTCCTGGCATTCCCTTGGTACAATGTCAAACCCATTGTCTTCACGTCACTTTCAACACTTAGTGACCCTCTAGCATCGAATATAACTGGCACATAGGTATACATGGCTGTACTCTTTACTGAAGCAAACTATCACATCTTCCTCCTACTGCGGAGCAGGGTGTTCAAACCCACAAGCCTTTAGTGAACAGCCAAGCATTCCACCACTGCACCCCTGAGACAATCTCAGACAGGAATTGTAGCTAGCCTCATGGAGGTTAGAGATGCAACTCTGAGCCTGAGAGTAAACTGATGTGCTCACGGAAAGCAGACAAGGATAATCTATCAGTGCCTATACAATTTATCCAATAAGTCATTAAGGCAATATTCTCCATTAACTTTTTATTTCCTTTGATATATTTTAATAACTAAAGATGCTACTGCTCATCCAAAGATGAGTGATCCAAACAGCTGCTCCCTGGCCTGGGAGTCCTGGTGAGCTGCTTCTATGAAGACCACTGTCTCTCTCATAGCCACCCCTGAGGACAGGCCAGAACTGTCCAGACGGGTCTCCAAGTCTGTCACTCTTTCAGGAGTAGTAAGCCCCATCTTTCTCCTAGGAGTGGCTGGTGGTTTTGAGCAGCTGACCTTATAGGGGTGCCACCATTTTGCCACCAGGGCTCCACTGTAGAGATTACAGCCCAAGAAATCCTCAGAGTAATTTAACTCTGACATGTGGTGTCACTATGAGTCATAATGGAATTGGCAACATCTAGCAGCAAAATAATTTTTTCTTGTTTTCGTTTGCTGTTATATTTTACTTTGTTAGCATTTATTTCCTTACTCCATGTTGCAAATTATTATGCCTTTAGGAGTAGCCAAGGGAACCCTGCAGGTGCAGTGGTTAAGCCTTAGTCTGCTGTGTGACATGCTGGCAATTAGAGCTCACTGCTCAAAAAAAAAGGTCCCATGACCATGGCAGCCTACAAAACCCTCTGAGGAAGGCTTCCTAAGAATCACAATGCGCACCAGGGCACACAGCCATGATGGGACTAGGCCAGCATTGCCTTGGATTTGGATCCATTAGAAGCTGGATAAACGTCCCGCAGCACTGGTGATTGGGAAGCATCCCTGATCTGGCTCTGGCTCTGTGCAGAGCCAGGGTTGGGAGCAGGAAGAGAGAACTGAGTCTCTTGACTCCTGGGCTTGTCTTTCATCCCTGTTCACACGTTTTTGAACAATCTGCATGAAGTTTGGAAGTACATTTTCCCACTTCCACTTGAGTTAGTCATTGAAATTTGAACCTTCGCTAATTGCGCAATGAGGAAAAAAAACGTGCCCTTCAAATGGTTTCCATGCAATACATCTACAGTGGAATTTAATTAATCAACTGTAGAGTCAAAACAAAAGGATGCTTTGCTTGGGTACAGCGCTCTCATGACTGCCAGTGCATCAGAGCTGAGCGGATAGTTTCTCTTGTGAAGGAACGTAAATCAACCATTGTGGAAGAAAAGATTCCTCAGCACATTTACCTACTTCCTGCTTCTTGTGTTCCATTTAAAAGTATTATGTGAATGAAGACTTTTAATGAATATTTAGCATTTAAACAACAATGACTCATTTATCGAAGTAATAAGGAAACTGCGATGTATTCAAACAGCTAAATGTGGTCTTTGTATGCAATGCCTTGCTCAAGAAGAGCTGAACATTCTCTGAGGTTTTGCTCAGGAAAATTCTTTGAGTTCAAATTATTGGTCTTTTGTTTCCAGCTCCGTCCTTTAGTATTGTTTTATTTGATGAAAAAAATTAAACAATTTTTTTAGTGGAAGGGCCTGTGTATTAACCCAGAGCAGCAGAAGAGATCTTGAGTACTTGTCCACAGAAATAAATTACAGAATGAACTCCTGATTCCTAAAAACAATTTAACTAGATGTCAAAGGCCTTTCAACAAGCATTGGGTCTCTGCACTTCAAAAACAGATTATTCAGACAGTCCTATTATAAAAGCAGGACCAATTTATAATGCCATTGTGAAGGGAAAAATTAAATCAAAGGATTTGTGTTTCAGATCCCAGAGTGAACCCATTGAGAAGTCCTACAAACTTCACATTGGTTTTGACGATAATTTTCCATTTCTAATTCTGATCAGGTTGTTGTCAGCTGCATCAAGCTGGCTTCCAACCCCAGGTGATGTTGCTATGATGCCAAAGAATGTTCAGTGGCATTCCTCACTGAGAAGGAAGGCAGACAGAAAGGTCTGTGATGGATCGCCAAAGGAAACCCTGCAGATCACAGGGATCTGATCTCGAAGCTCATGGGCCCACCAGAAGTTTTGACAGTGTTTTAGAAATAAAACAGTCAAATTTTCAATTTTTTTAAATTGTAGCTGTAGATCTAACTATTCTTTATTGACAATCACTGATATCTTAAGACACATATTAGAATAGCGGGTGGGGGGGTGCGGCGAGTTTCTTATTCAGTGTTTTAAAAATTAGCCTACTTTGTACACCAGTCTTCCCAAGAGATAGCTATATTTTAACAGAAAAGAGGAATTAGGGAACTAGAGGCATGGGGCTTTGTGCTTTTTAATAGACATGTTAAAGCAATTTTAGGTGTACATAAAAATTGTGCCAAAAAGTACAGAGAATGGTAAAATGGTCTCCCCTGCCCCCTTTTTTTCTCCTCCTTTTGTTATCATCTTGCATTTGTGTTGTATGTTCCTCTAATACATTGCCTCAATATTTAAGAAAGGGAAAACAAAATTACAAGATGATTTGGAAATGATTCAAATATTGTCATCTGAAGGGAGAATAATGTTGGAAGGCACTTTGATTAGCCCATTGAAACCAAGTGGACTCTGATTCATATAGACCCTAGGTGATAAAGTGCTACTCACATTCTCTGGTTTTGCTCAGGAAAGCCTCTATGTGACACAGTAACTTATAACAGTACTAGTAACATTCTCTGAGATTTTGCTCAGGAAATCCTCTATGCGATACAGTACCTCGTGTGATATAGTCGTACTAACATTCTGTGGTTTGGCTCAGGGCTTCCTAGGCTATAATGTTATGGTCGCAGATCTCCAAGCCTGTCTCCTGCAGAACCACTTTTATCATTGTTCTCAATCCTATGTACAATAGATCAACTACCTATTGTGGCCATGTTTGAACCCATTGTTTCAGACGCAGTGTCACTTTGTCCCCCTGAGAGTAGTCCTCCTTTTCAATGACCCCATTCGCCAAGTATGATGCCCTTTGCCTGGGACAGGTCTCTGCTAATAATATACCCATAGTAAATATATGAGGTGTTTTGCCATCCTCATTCTAAGAATCATGCTGCTAATATTTCCTACTGCTTTAGCAGTCTCTTATACTTTGAATATTCTTAACTAAGACTATACTTCGGGGTGGGGGTGGGGAGGTTCAAACAGCTAACTCTTCCATTAGCAGCCAATTATTTAAAACACAGTTTATGAGATTTTTTTCATCTCCTTTAATGCAGCTTTCAAATATCATAAAATAATAATCTTATTGATAATTGCTTATTTACAAAAGCTTACATGCAGAAATTTATACATCTTAAATTGCTTCTCATTTACTTTGGACAAGGGAATTATCATCCCAGTTGCAGAGCCATGATTCAAATAAGAATCATGGGTTAAATAAAAAAATTGACAAATCTCACTGCCATTTACTTTTTACCTACTTAGAACACTTAAATGAATTGGATAGTTAGGTTGATGAGGATATTGTCAAATATATGAGTCATATCCACAGGTCAATATTCTTCTAGATATAATAGAATTTATATCTAAAATGCAAGCTAATGTTTAAAGAATTTCATCAAATTTGTACAAGAGAAAAATCCGATGACATTGACAAAATCATCATTGCACCCAAATGGCAAACAGCCAATATTTCATTCAGAGTAGGGATCACTGTCCTGCTATATTTAAGTTTTCAAATATTCCAGTCAGCTTAGCACTTCTGAAAAATAAAACTCTCCCTTCAAATTGTTACTTACCAAAAATTCATATATTTGGAGTTAGATTAATAAATTATTGAAAGGTTTTTTTCCTTGTACCTTAACAACTCACCATTCACTGTCATCACTGTGTTATTGCTGAACTTCCTTTTATGATTCTCTCATATAAATTGTTCATGAGGGGCTTCCTCTGATAGTCTCTTGAAACAAGAATGGATCCTGTACATTTATGTTACAGGTTTATTATGATAGATTGTTCTTACCACAAAGCTGCAAAACTACCAAGCCAGTTTATAAAATCTGTTAATAAAAATAGTCCTCACTGAAAGACTTATTTACCAAGCAACCCAAAGCTACCAGACATATATTCAATTTCCCAAATAAAATCAGAAGAGTCCTTCTCCATGAGAAGTAACTTTTTAGACTTTCACGGTTCCTATCAAACCTAAATAAACATGACTTTAAAGAAGTAGTATGTTTTTGTGGGTTTGGGGGTGAATCATCTATGAAGCATTTTATAATGGATTATTTCAGGAAGACATAAGATTCTAAGGAAGACTGAGGATTTACCCTATAATATATTGTTGGAGTGCCAATGCTCATCTACTGCAATTCAAGACCATTGTTTAAGTTTCGCTTCAGTGTGCTGACAGTTAAAAGGAGAACTTTAAAACATTATAGATATTCTGTACAGGAAGAATGAAACAGAGCTAAATACAATGACAGCTGAGTACTCTGGGGTCCCTGTCCTGTACAATTATGCCAATAGTCACTATGGGAAAGGTGAATTATATTTGACAACATATTCCCAAGCACTGTGTAATGAACCTTCAAACTTCAAATAAGAGCCTATCAGAAAGAAAAATAAACGCAATTTCACTAAAACACTGACTTCATTAGAAAAACAAGTCAGCTGGAAAATACAACAAGTTCAACTTCATTGACTGCTCATCTAGCCTTCCTTTCTCATGTCAGGTATCACATAAAATGCTGGTCCTCTGAGAAATAACATAGATCCCTCCCATTTAAAAAATAAAAGCCATTCAATGCCCTTACTAGAATCAAAAATTCTCCACCATTTACCTCCAACGAAAAAGATTAATTTTTCGAAAGTGTATTGAATGCCACTGTTTATGAAAGGTGATCAGTATTTTCAAAGCTCAGAAGAATAGCACAACCTCTGGGACATCTTCGTATGAATTACATAAAACATTCCACGTTGACCTAAGTGAACGTATTAGAATGTTGAAGCTGGGTCCCCCAAGTGGCTGACATTCTCCATGTGTTACAATTCAGGCTATTCATATGATGGATTTCTCAGTGCTTTACGCAGTTCACATTTCAATGAATTTCGTTTTGTCAGCTAAAATGCAATAGCTTGCCTGTTGTTAACTTCCCTCTTGGCCATTTTTTTTGGTACTTTGTACACATCTTGGCCACGAGAAGAGTACTCGTCCTGAAAGGGCCAAAACGACCAGCCTAATTAGCTAATAAATTGGGATAACATTGCTGCCTTTGTGAATGATTGAGCCTGTGGAATGTTTGATGGTTCTGAAGTTTTTCTGAGGTTCTTTTGATGAAACTTTGCCTTTGATGTAACATTTTCATTTACGATTTTATAACAGTAAACAAAACACTCAGTGGAAAATACCCAGTGAGTTGCACGTAACACAGTATCGAAAGATAGCAATGTCAGACACCACAACAAGTACATTGCCATTATTAGAAGTGCCAACTCTTCCTTAAGGAAGAACTGTGATTATTAAGACCTAGCTACTATTGCTACAGCATTTGTACACCTGTATCTATTGGTGGTAGATTTCTTTCCCACCCAACTCCTATTTGCACCATCATTTTCATTGTGAGCATGGGGACAGTGCTGTCACTATCCAAAGGCAAAGAGACAAGTGCCCAGAAGGGAATGGACAACAGGAGGAAGAGAATGTTGAAGATCATCTAGCCCTATTGTTACTCCTGGTCACAGTCAAAAACGAAAGTTCCAGTGAGAAAAGAACTTCTTGAAACCGGGGAAACCACAGGGGTCGAAGGAGAAGGTGTGATGGAGCAGGAGGAAACGACAGCAAGAGGGCCAGCCCAGCTGCTGAGCTCCAAAAAGTCTCTAAAGCTGCACGCAGTAGATAACTTACAAGGCAGAACGAATAAGGGAGTCTGGAAACAGGGTCTCCTTGTGATCCAGTTGGCCCACAGCAATCCTCACCCAGCATGGAAGGGTTCACGACCACTCCACTGCCTACTGAGAAGGAGAGAGAACATTTCCAGAGCAACTCATCTGAAAGACCCCAGATACAGGGTGGCCCCATCCAGTGGAGGCTGGGGATGAGGGTGGAGGTCCATAAAGAAAGAAAGAAAGAATGAAAGAATGAATGAATGAATGAATGAGTGAGTGAATGAATGAATAAAGTATCTGAACAATTTATTTATTCCAACCCATGTTCAATTATCTCTAGGACATTGGTGGATAAAGTACTAGAAAATTCCTATCCAGAAGAGTGACTTAGGGTATTCTTAATTAAATGACAATATGCTCATATTGTAATGAGTTTACAAGATTTTCTGACACTGGCTGTTCTGATAGTTATAGTGCCTGAGCCAAATATAACTAAGAGTCCCAAATCCACATGTATCTTATGAAAAATTCTGCCCCAAAAGATGAAAACCAGTACAGAAAGGCAAAAAGAAAGAAATCAGTGGAAACAAAGACAAATATAAAATGTTTAAATGTTAAAAATATTCAATAACCTCCCCAAACTAGGAAAATATATGGTACCAAGGTAACAAGATGATATCTTAATTTCTTAAAGGGTATTCAAAGCTCAAAGGAGTTATTTAAAATAAAGTATTGTAAAAAATCAATAGACTGTTGGGAAGATAAAGGTGAAGATGTCTCTCAAAAAAAGATGAACAAAAAGAAAAGTGAAGTCATAATATTAGAGAAAATGCAAACATTTAGTGTGCTAAATATAATATTCAACTAAAAAGAGTTCCCTAAAGCAATAATTGACCTGAGATGGAACTTGAAACTGAAACCACTGTCAACTGTCATCCAAACAGCAGATGGGCGCATAGAGTAAACTGCCACCTGTGCTCACTGCGCTCCCGTCGACTACCCAGTGCTGAGGGTCGAAATGGTCCACCTTTGCAAAGGTGAAAGGCTAAGGACGGGCCGGGAAGCCAGATGAATGGAGACAAGAGAAGGTGAAAATTGTAATCGATGCACAGAACAAGCCGTACAAAAAAATGGCTAAATTGGAACCCAATTTGCTCTATAAACATTCACCTAAAACACAATATATCTTTCAAAGAAAATAATAACGTTAGAATTAATAATACAAATTTAAACTCATGGACACAAGGACATGGGCTTCCAAGGTCAAAAAACTTTAGAGCCTGAGGCATAGCATTGAACTGTAGAACACTGGAGATTGGGATGAAATCCTACAAACGTTCAGAGTCAAAACGTGATAGCATATTTTGGATGGGATGAATCGGTAACACTTCTCAACTTCAACATGTTGAAATAAAAGATTATACATTTAATTATCAACTTCAAACACATGCCAGAAATTTTTATACGTGTTTGGAGATACATCTGGATGTTTGATAGATAGCACTTATTTTTCAAAAGCATAAAACAAAAATCCTATCCTTGTGGAATTTTCATTATGGCAAGAGGTCAAGAACAGATTAGAGAGAACAGAGGAAAACAGTCAATAGTGAATACACCCTATATACGAGTAAAGGCTCCCTGGTGGTGCTGTGGGTCAAAGGCACAAACCACTCTGGGGAGGAATAATGAGGCTGTCTGCTGCTGTAATGCATTACAGTCTCACAAATACTATATAGGGCCCTGTGAGTCCGAATCTTCTGGATGACTGTTGTTTGGGGGTTATGTGTAAATAAGCTATGTTTGACAATAATGAAAGAAATGGAATGACACTGGAACTTTTAGACATATACTTATTTTAGTTTTAATAGCTGCCTTCAAGAAATGAGATGTTCGTCATACCATATGAAAAAATAATTTTGAAATTCAGTTAATACTAATTTTAAACCATTCTGAAGAATACATCTTCCCAAATCACTGAGGGTTTGCAAAAAGTATTGGGTCTTCTCCCATAGAGCAACAATGTTGAAATGGTTCAGGTGTTTTAAGAAAAGTCTAAGACAAACCAAGAAAAGAAGACTCAACCTTGAGAATGAAGAAAGAATGCCTGGAATCCAGAATCTAGTGGAAAAAGACTGTAGAGTGTCCATTGATGTGATAGCTACCCGAGTTGGGATCGCATATGGTTTCCCATTTTTAAGTGACCATCTTGACCTGAGCAAGCTTTCAACAAGAGAGGTGCTAAAGTGCCTTTCAAAGACCAGCTAGCTCAAAGAACTAACCGTTCCAATGAGCAAGATCAGAGCTAATGAAAATAATTTTACAGAATGAACTGTGAACAGAGATAAATAGGTCTTGGGTTTACTGAGATGATCAAGAGCAAAATCTAATTAAAACAGAGGTTTCTGGGAGAATCTGCTAGGCCACATAATTTAAGGCTGAGAGGTCAACCAAGAAGGTATGGTGACTGTTTTAGAGAAGAGACTATGTGTGGATAATCCTTGAAAATTGTTCTCAAAGGACACAGGGCAATCACCAGGACTTATTCGAAAGAAGTTTTAAGAAAATTGAAAATATAGTGGTAGGGAAAAGAACAGAAAAATTGTGCAGAGGAAAAAAAAACTTCCATCATGTCCCATGCACCTGCTCATTCTTTGAAGTCAGCAAGAGCTGTCTGATGGGAATTCACTGGGAAATTTTACTCCATTCCACCAACAGCACCAATCTCGTGCCCTCTAACATCTTTTTGTTCCTAAATCTCAGAATTAAAAAGGATCAGGATATGAGTTCATCTTGGATGCAAAAAACTGCTGTGGTGACTTAGTGTAAACAAAAGAGAAAGGAAACCCTGTTTCGGGGTGTATAGACTTAGAGATATGACAAAAATTGATAACTTCACATTTTTATGTTTTGTTTATGAAAACTTTCAAATATTTTGTAAAAAGACTGATATAACCTGCATGCACTTTTGAGGGCAGTGTTTTCATCCCTCTAAGCCTTCCCTGGAGAATTGTGTATGTGTGTGTGTGTGTGTGTACATATATGTATATCCCTTAAAAAATGACCATTTTGATATCTTCAAGAGACTCTTACTGGTTCCTTTTCAATGCTGTTTGAGTTTGGAAAGCAAACCCGAGGTCTTCCTTTGTGTGTGGCAGGCCCAGGGCTGTAGGCTGTACAGATGCCGATGAAGGATACGGTCGGAGCAATAACTTCACATGGAAACTTCTGTTGAATGGCAGTGTCGAGTTTATCACTTCTTGGCCTTTTGACGAAGACCAAGTGTAATGAAAGTTTCTAGGACGTTGTAGTGATAATTTTTGACTTAACTTGTACGTATCAGGAACACTCCTAATAAAATAGCAGAAAAGTGGATTGAGAGAGCACATCCTGAGTAAAAGATGTATTACACTTAACAGTGATGAATTCTGAGCCCTCAGTGGCCTGTGTACACTTCCTTTTATTTAAAACCGTTTTATTGGCATATAATTCGCATCTCATAAAATTCAATAGTCCAGTCATATCAAGAAGAGGCATACAATCATCACCACAATTATTATGCACCTTTTTTCATTCTTGTACTCATTATTGGTTCCCCATTTTCCCCAACCTCCGCTGCCATATAGCCAAGGAGCCAGAAATCCAGTTACTGTCTCTATAGGTTACCTCTCCTCGATTCCATATACAGAAAAACATTTTTAAAAATCCAATAATAACAAAGTGAGAGGGATTAAAATATCAATTGAAAATGAAGTAGAAAATATTAAAAAATAGAACAAATTTGAAATGGATCAAAGGATAGATCAAATGATAAGGTGTTAAATTTTAACCTAACCACATCTGCAATAATCCACTTCCCGATGCATTCAGTATGTTAACAAGGCGATTCATATCCCTGGTCTATAATAGAGGGGATTCACCAGAGAATTAATTCACGTGTATTTAACCTTCATATATATTTTTTATCTGAAACAACTTTCAAACAACAAATCTAACACTGGTATAGACAATAACAAGATGAATAAAATACTGGCAATCATCATGAAGGGATTAAAAACAAAGTAAACTACAACTCTACACTTGTTTGGGCAGGGGAAGAAAAAATTACCTTCATCTATACACTTTTGAGAAGATTCTGGCTTACTAGAAGGTACAAACAAAGTCAAAATTATGGAAATGGAGCCATTATTTTAGATTTAAAAGATAAATCACTCTGAACATTTTTTCACCACAGAAAACATGAAATAAACACAAAAACATGAACAGTGTACCAACCCCCAATGAGTACTAAAAATACCCTTTTATTGACTAAGGCAAGAAGACTTAAGACAGAAAATTTCTTCAGTAATAAATATACAGTAATTATTGGTTTAAAAAATTCACACCAAGTAAATGAAAATGCATCCTCCAGAATTTTACGGAATTCAGAATAGCTTTATTTTCAATCCCAGCAACTTGCTTTATTCTTGCACATAATAAACACTTCAACCTTGACTAATTTCAGTGAATGTTTGGGAAAACATACTTAATTTGAAGTTAAGGCACCATGAGAGCGGATTATGTTTACGCCTGGTACACTTTGGTGTCACGGTCAAAATCAAAAAGGTGGCATGGAGAAACGGTTGCTCCCTCAAAGACCTCTCTCGGTCTTGAGGGGCCAGAAATAAAAAGAGAAGTGTAAACTCTAATTGCACTGCCTTGATATTGCGATGCAGTGTGGCTCATGGAATTCTATTTTTCTGAATTTCTCTTCACTCTACAAGAGTTCTGGCACTCATAAAATCCATCTACACCATCACTCAATTTTAGCTTTCTTTTATAAAGAAAAGTTTCCTTCTTTGTGGCCTCCTCAAATGAAATTGCTGGAGAACTGAATGTGAACTTGTACCATGACAAAGAAAATGACACCAGTAGATGGCAATGATTGCAACAGTCAAGGCATCGCTAGAGACAAAGAACAAAAACCAATAAATAAAGTCACAATTGTCAGGATAAAAAATTACTGAGCACACATATTGTCTTTTCCTGTCTTCAGCCTTGAAAAACACTATCTAATTTTGATGTGTACTTATTATGTCGGAAGTGCCCTTTATTTTCTTTTTGGTGAAAAATAATTTTCATCGATTGATCTTATTTGATTAATTTAGATCAGTAAGTTGAATATAAATATCTATTACTGTGCTTCACCTTCCCTCAGGCATCCATAATAACTGTCAAAAATTTACTACCAAGCTCAAATAGAATAATTATGCAGAACTACATTAGCTTTGCACTGCTCAATTGTTTTCTGAACAGGCAGAGGTAAATAAAGGGAAACCCCCCAAAGTCTGGTGGTATAAGCCCAATTTAACAACCATGACTGCAAATTTTCTTGGAAGAGTCAGAATGGATATTATTAAAAATGAGATAATTTTACAATATAGATTTCTAGATTTCAAATATTAATTGCCCTAGAGTAAAATGTTTGGAACACTCCCTTCATTCTTGTACCCATCATTAGTTCCCCTTTTCCCAACTTCCTCTGCCACCGACCCAGTGACTGTGCCTATGGCTCTACTGTCTCGAATGGCTCAAGAAAACACCATCTGTTCAAGTGGTAGCTTCTCTTTTTAAAAATGTATTTGAAGTTACATATATGTAACAAAACATTTGCTTAGCACCGTTTTTACAGGTACAATTCAGAACCATGAATTATGCTTACCAGGTTGTGCATCTACTATCTATTTCTAAATTTTTCACAACCCTTCACATAAATTTCAGGAATAAATCCCTAGTTCCCCTGGCCTCTTACTCTTGAGTGCAGAGTGGAGACCCAAAGCCCATTTATAGGCCACTGGACATCCCCTTGCAGAGGGGTCTTGGGGATGGGGTGGGGGGGTGGGGGGGGAGATGAGCTAGTCAGGATGCGATGTAGCAACAATGAAACATACAACTTTCCTCTAGTTCCTAAATGCTTCCTCCGTCACCCCCACCCCACTATCATGATCTCAATTCTACCTTGCAAGTCTGGCTAGACCAGAGGATGTACACTGGTACAGATAGGAACTGGAGACACAGGGAATCCAGGGCAGATGATCCCTTCAGGACCAGTGGTGTGAGTGACGATGCTTAGATGGCAGAGGGAGGGTGGGTTAGAAAGGGGGAACCGATT
>NW_022107431.1:61759541-61775052 GCF_000313985.2 Echinops telfairi | reverse complement strand
AAAAAAAAAAAAACCTGATAATCTGCTCCATAAACTTCACCTAAATAAAAAAAAAAAAAGTTTTGAACAACGACAGTATGGCCCATACCTTGAGACGGATGAGGATCTGGATCTGTGGACACGGTTGCGGAGAGGAGGGATGGAGAGAGAGAGTCATTGTTTGGAAGAGGAATCCCCTTCTATAAAATCACCTGGTAGCTGCTTTTCAGGAGTGTTTTCCCTTCTTTGCCTTTTTTTGCTAGGACCGCCTGGCTTTCTCTAAAAAAAAATCTGTCCGATGTGGTCTGCTGTTGGCCGTTTCCTTAACTGTTTTCTAAAAGGGTTTATGAAATGATCATCAACAATATCGCTAACAGTGGGTTAACCAGTTCCTTATCATGATGATTCTTTTCAAAAAACTCTTTCTTAGGACTCCTGGATTTTATCTAAAAACTACCAAACGCCACAAAAACTAAGAAAATTATAGCAAAATGCTTGGAACACAGCCGCAAAAGGTTTAAAGTTTAAGCAATGCATGCTAACAACGCCGACTAGCACTGAATGACTGAATCATGAACTGCTTTTGCTTACAAAACGCGGGTGCGATGCGTTGGATTCCGATGAATTGTTCTAGCTCCTACGCAAAATTTTCTCCACATTTCATGTGCAAATCGGATGATGTGGAGTCCGGATGCAGTTGAGTACCACGGTTCTATTTATAACACCCTTCACAGGCCACATATAATCATCAAGTTGAAGATTAGCCTACTACATTTGGTCAAACATTTAATTAACTCACCCCTATTGTGTCACCAGAACCTTCTAAGCTGACCTCTTAGCCTTAAATTTAAATGACTCAACTAGCTCTTCAACGCCACTGTTATGGTTAGAGATGCTCTTCCCCCACTTTTTTTTTCTTTTTAATGTATCCTAAGGAAACCAAGACGAATGTATTATTGAGAGACTATTGTAGCCATCCGCTGCTCACAAAGACATGCCTTAGCTTGTATTGTTTGGAAGAAGCACATGCACGTATAACTTTAGTATCAAGAAGCACTTGATGATGAGGATCAAGGATTTCAGCCTTCGGTACAGACTGCAATTCAAGTAAAGAAAATAAAAATCCTCACACCTGGACCAATAGATAACATGATAATAAATCAAGCAAAGATGGAAGTTATCAAGGATTGTATTTTGCTTGGATCAATAACCAACCCTTATAGAAGCATTAATAAAGAAATCAAACAATGTTCTACATTGGGCAAATTTACTGCACTAGACCTCTTTAAAATGTTGGGGGGGAAAGGACATTACTTTGTCAAAGGCATGCCTGATCCAAGTCATGGTATTTTCAAAAGCCTCAGATGCATGTGAAAGTTGAACATTGAATTAAGTAGACCAAAAAAGAATTGGTGCATTTCCGCTGGCTCCTATGGAAAATAAAAATAGTTACCACTATATTAAAAGGAAGAATGAAATAATTTTCTATTGAATCTTTCCTTTCTAAAGAGAGAAGCTCCTAGTACTCTGAAAAAAATGTGTGTAAAGTTTCAACATAATAATTTTACTTCTCCTATATTTGTGTAGAATTATTCTTACTTTAGTCCTTCATTCCAGCATCTTAAAGGTTTATCTTTTTCAAACATCATAATATTCTTCTACTGCTACACAGAAGATGTCCATTAACACTGTTGAAATTTAAATACATATAAGGATTGTACTTCAAATGACCAAAAATTAAACTGAGACCTGTATAAAATCATCTCAAATAATCCATTGTTTGATGATGGATTTAGTTCTCTGGCTTAATCATGGGATTATTTTAAATACTCCTAAATAAAACTCTATTAGATGATTTTGTTAAATTCTATTCACTCAAATGTATTATATCTGACTTTGTACTTAACAGTAGCTATTAGATTTATCCTATAAGATGGGTCAACACTGATAGTAAAAATCCAGTCAAGGAAGTCGTAATGCAAAAATGCCAACAAACCCACCCCCATAAAAACAACTGCTGTGTGTTTAAGAAATGTTAAATAAAATAAAATATAATAAGTGTTCACCATATACTGCTGATTCAGGTATTTCTTTAAAAGAGCTGTGACAGCCAGAACCTTTTCCCACTAAGATACAAAGAACTCGAGTTTGCAACTTCTTCCTGAGACAATGTTTGTTTGTTTGTTTGCTTGCTTGCTTGAGGGGGTGTAATTATAATTTAAATATTCATACCTTCAGTTATTTAATTGTATGCTATGGTGACTTGGGTTTTACGTCTGTTTTATAACAGCTACAGTGATGGCCACCTTCAAGAGCAATATTATCAGGCATCGGTACAAAGTTCATATTTACCTCTGTGAAAGGCATGTTCTGCCACTACGAGACTCAGAACTAATGTTTTCTTCAAGGTGCTTGATATAACTTTTATAATTAGGGAATACTTCACTGATCAGGAAAGCAAGTTTCCAGACTCAAGAACAACTTCCAGATAATCTCAACCTAAACCTAAGATCCCCCTGGAGCTGAAGCAGGGGAGAGATGGAATACGAAACTTGGCAGAACAATAACACAAAGAGTGTGCATGATGTTGTCCTTGAACTTTTGAAAGATCAGGAAAAATCAGCCGGAGTCAGCATTTAAAAGATGTTGCCAATAAATATCCCTTGAAGAATATAATCATATTTGGCAGGTTTGTTATGTTGATGAGAAATGTCTTATAAATCAGTTTCTTTTCACATTTCCCTTAAAAGATAGAGGGAGAGAAAAAATGTTCATCCCCTTTTAACATCACAGCTGAAATTGTCCTTTTGTCAGTTTGGGATAAAAACTGAGAGAGAAATAAACATTCAACAAAAGCATCATAGTACATTGATAAGCTAAGATCACACACCATTTTCTCTCTTCCCTTCGCCTCACATGTAGTAGCCGCACATGTGTGCACACACACTAACACACACACTGTCATATGCACAACCATGCACACTGGAAGCACCAACTTTCTTTACAAGGGTCATGTACAGAGAAATGGGAAGATAATCACATACACTGTCAACTATAATGTAATCCAGGTAGCACTGAATAATAAGGGGCTGTCTAGCATTTTATGCAAACTATGTTTATCTTCTCAAATGAGACCTACTAAGGAATTCCACTCTATGTAAAAGCTAAAAAAAAAATTAGATATGGTTATTGCTTTAACATAAAAGTGAAGAATATGGGTTAGAAACAAAATGGGAAGTAGGATCAATTGACAATACCCCAGGTAGATATAGAGTGATTGTTCAAAAAGAGCGTAAATTCCAATCCCAGATTAATTACCAGACCATACATGCCAGGCAATTTCTGCTCTCTCATCCTCATGGATTGTGACGCAAACTTGTCAATGTACTGTGACCCTGTGGACATATGGATGGACAATATATAAAAGGTATCTATTGATGTCGGTTAATAACAATGATTACTGTTAATGTAAAAAAGAGGCTTGGTGGAGCAAAGATGAAGTGCTCCACTGCCAAAGCATGGCAGGTGAAACCCATCAGCAGCTCAGCAGGTGAACAGACCCGGGCTCCTTCCCATAAACGCACAGCCCAGGGGCCCCTCCTGGCAGCTGTCCTTCAGGATTCCTGGGAGTCAGAGCCAGCTCCACAGCCAGGATGGCACCAATAACACAAAAGAAGAGACCTTTGGCTTCTACTGGACAACAAAATATGTCCACATTTTAGATGGCAAAATTCAGCATCTACAAACATCACACAAACATGGAAAAGACTGTTTTCTGACTATTCAACCTTTAGTTTCCTTAGTTTCAATAGCATGTACTTGTTAGGCTGCATCTCTTTCTCAAAGAGCTAAGATTCTTCAGGGCCCAAATTATGTATTAACTTATGTAGATCTTTAGCATCTAATGTGGTGCCTTAAAAATGGTCTTTAAAGCTTTTTGTTGATAGTGTGTGAAACTCATTTCTATTTCTATTGGCTCACATCATGATTCCCACCACACTAGACCACTTAACTGACTTTTCAAGAGCGGTTAAAATGGAAAGCACGATCAAAATGTCATTTACTTTTGCTTGTATTTTTAAAGCTTTTTATTCCAATTCAGAAAATAAAATTGTTAGGATCTGAAGGGTTTTATATAATAGTTTTTAGATTTTGCATTGTCCAGAACATGTAGACAATTTAAGAATAAATAAAATAAGGGGGGATTTTAAAACACCAAAAAATATATATATATTTTAGTGGCAAAGCCAAATGAATAAACAGCATTTCAGTGACATGTTGAGATAAACTCAATATCAACAACCTTGATAAAAATAAGATTTTCTCTTTGTAAAGGAGAGTTAATGAAAATATCTGTAGAAAAAAAATACCTGTAGAATTTATCTACAATAATTGCTTGGGAGTTTGCATGTACTTTAGATCATAGTAGATTACTTTGTAACTCAGACTCCAAACTATTCCTCAGTGGAGTCTCTTGTTAGGCCAGTAATTTTATTTAAAACAACTCCTTTATTGTGTATTATATATAAATACTTTTTACTTTGGATAATACTGTATTCCAGATAATTTCTCCTAAAATACATTTTTTTCTAACCTTGAACCGAGTTTTCATTGGAAAATGCTGACATGGTCTGGTACCTCAAAGTCAGCAGTTCGAAACCACTAGCCAGTCTCCTGGAGAAGGTTGAGGCATTCTACTCCATGAAGCGTTCTTGTAACACCCTCAGGGGCAGGTCTGGTCTGTCCTTGTAGGGTCACTATGAGTAGAGTTGCTTGTATGACAGAAAGACCACTCATCGTGTGATTACCTGTGCTAGGAATTTCCACAATCACTCGTCACTTATAATTGTTTACTTTGATAGTCGATATGTGACAACTTGACTAGGCCACAATTCTCAGTGGTTTGCCAATTATGATAAAATCAAACCCCCATGATGTATCCTGCTTCCTATATAAGTGGCTTGCTTTCAATATAAATTCATTGGACTTAAGTTAAGACCAACTTTCAATATAAGTTCATTGGATTTGAGCTAAGACCTGCTTTCAATGTAAGTCCGTTGGACTTGACTAAGAGCTTGCCGTATTGCACACTAAACCTGGGGTCATCAGAAGCTTGCCATTTTCACAGTCAGCCATGGATTCCTTTGCCTCTGGAGCCAGAGCCTGACATCAGACCTGCTGGTTTAGGATTCACCAGCTCTGGCAGCTACTCAACTCAGAAGCCTCCAGCTGACATTTGACCCACTGATTTGGAACTCGCCTTTTTCTACAATTGTGTGAGTCATTTCCTTGAGATAAACTTCACTCTCTATAAGTACAAGCCCTGATGGTGTAGTGGATGAGGTGCTGGGTTGCTAACCTCAAGGTCAGCAGTTTGAACCAACTAGCCTATCACAGGAAGAAAGATGAGGCTTTCTGCTCTTGTCCAGATTTATAGCCTCAGAAACCAAAGGACAGTTCTATTCTGTCCTATAAGGTTGCTAACAGTTGGACTTGACCCAATGACAGTTTTTTGTTTGTTTTGTTTTTAATATAAGTATATAACTTTGGGGAGAGAGAGGAGGCTTTCTACTCCTGGTAGGAGTTAGTCTGAGAAACCCACAGAAGCAGTTTTACCCTGGTGGTAGGATCTCAATGAGAGAGAATTGACTCGGTGGGAGTGAGTATATCAGTTTTCTTAATTCTGCTTCACCAGGAACCCAGGTCCATATATTCACCTTGACAATCATGCAAGGTAAAAAATGCATAATTATTTTCAAAAAAATCTCACTCATTGACATCAAATCAATTCTATGTACAATTTCCCTTATAAATTTCCAAAGTTGTGAATGTGTACAGAAACAGAAAACCTGGTCTTTCTCCTAGTGGATTCAAACTGCTGACCTTGCTTAGTTGAGAAACGTCACTGCACTAGTGCCAAGCAGCAGGTGTTATTGCTCTTGGGTGCTATAAAGTCTATTCCAATTCATGGTTACCACTGTACCACAGAAACACGACCTAGTCCTGTGACACACTTATAATCATTTCTATGATTACACACATTGCGGGAGCCACTGTGTCAATCCATCTCCGTGAGGCTTTTCCCTTACATTCCAAGTTCATATGGGTCTGATACCAGAGTTGATGCTTTTACTGACAGTTTAAAAATTGATTCAGGGAACGTCACACAGGCAAAAATAAATATATAATCACATTAATGCTGAAACTGTTTGCCTAACTGCAAGTATAATTATGCTACTAAATGCCCCCTTTTCACCATATATGACCTAAAACATGATAAAATTTTGACGTTGAGGTACATGTTAATTTATAGAATGCCCATATTGCAATACTACCTGAGGATTTTAAAATATCTACATAAACATGATTGTGAATCAGTGGAAAGTGTGCATATGTTTTTACACTCAACAATCCATACACATTCCGATTCTACTTATTCATTGCAATCCTCTCAATCTGCCATTGCCTATCCCGATTCCTTCCTGTGTTTACAGTTTCCACGGATTCGACTTTCCTAACCTTGCCATTTTGATCTTAAATGGCTCATTATTCTAACATGGAGGTTAGTTCTGATCCAGACATGAAGGGTAAAAGCGGTAGACTTTGGGGTTCCATCAGTCTTATGTGACCAGTGAGTCTGGTCCGTTGTATGATTTAGAACTCTGTTCCACATTTTCCTGCTACTCTAAAGTAGCCACAAGCCAAATGTCACAAGGCAGAAATTGACATGTCTCTACCACCCATCCTTCTTCACCTTATTCTGACACCAACGAACCTATCCCTCCCATGGAATTCTAGTTCTTTGCTGGGTTCAATAATCTACTGTAATATCCACACAGGACACATAGACAATATTCATGATTATGGAAGCTTATTAAGAAAGTGAACAGGTTATGAAATGGTACCATATAATTCAATTATCCCCAGCAACTCATTTCTGCCATGCTGGTAGGCGTGGCTCTGGCCTTTGGCTTCACAGCCATGTGATTCTTGGCCTTGGCAGCCACTAGTAAGCCTCCCCACCACTCTGCCTCCCAGTTTCAGTGCTCATCCTCTGCTCTGTCTCGTTGTGTTGGTGCGGCTGCTCCATTCTGTCTGGTGTTCTCGGAGGAGATCCTCCATTCTGTCTGATGGTGCCAGAGGAGTTCCTCTGTTCTGTCTCACCATCTTGGTCCTGAGATCTCTGGGACCTCTGTTACCTCCATAAATTCAGACAGGGATCATGCAGGCCCTCTGCTGGTGGCTCTTCTTTCTTGAATGGTCATGGGAGTCTCTCCTGAGACAGCTCAGCTGCATCCAGAGGAATGGGGAAACTGGCCAATCCCTATATTAGTGTTTCACAAGCTGTGTTTGTATAATCCCACACACACATTGGGTCGACCTTCCAAAGACTTGGAAGGCATGAATCAGTAATTTCATTTCACCACACCCACTCTATTCAGGATCTTGTAATGTGGCCCTTTCCAGAGTAGTTGGTAGTACAGTCAGGCACTGCCGAGTTCTTCTAGTCTTAGGTTGTGGAGACTGAGGTTGGCATGGCCCATTGGTCTGATAGTGGTCATGTCCCTTTCAATTTACATCAGTCTTCTTTCCTTTGGATGAGAAGAGACCAATATTTGCATCTTAAATAGCTGCTCATGAGCTTGTAAGGTCTGGATTACTACTTAACAAATGGGAACATTATCTTTGTTGCACTATGTTATAATTGACTGTAGTGTCCCCCAATAATATGGCATTGATCCCCCAGGCCTGGAAACTTGTTCTCTCAAAGTATTTACTTATGTCTAAGAAGTTTTCAAAGCTATGTCCAGTGTAGGTTCCACCACATTCATGGCTATATTTTCAATAAAAGTAAGTAGACGTATACAAACCTTCTTTGTCACACCTATATATATTTGTTTATATAGTCCCACCTTCCCACTCCCACCTGTTCAGCCTGTTTATCTATCCAAGCATCTCCTAATAGAATCCCCATGATTTCAGGATAGTGTATATAATAGTAATTGCCTCGATTGTCTTTAACTCTTGTAAACCTTCCAGGGTCTTCCCATGCTGCCATCATTTCTCCTTAGCCTCCCTCTTACCGTATTTTTGGTAAAATGCCTAGTCACATTCTCTACCCAATTTTAATGCACTATTTGTTGTTGTTTTTCTTGTTGAAATGTTTGTCTTCCACAAATTTTAGAGATTAGTCCCTTTTTTGATATGTCATCTTTCTCCTGCAAGGTGGCTGGTTGTTTTCAACCACTGGTATTGTAGTCAGTCCAGTGCTTAATGCAAAATGACTCCAGAGTTTCTGAGTGCTTAATAAACAATACTTTACTTAAAGATTTAGTTCCTTAAATTCTTCACAGAACTTCTGTATATATATTTTTAGGATCAATATATTTTGGAAAACATTCAGAAAAAATATAATCATATTTTGTTTTACTTTTTATCTAAAATTCATATATTCATTTTAAAGTTACTTATGTTAGATAAAAACTTTTTTATTCTTCCTTAATAATAGGTGGCACACATTAGGTTATCACAGAAAATATATGGCCTTAAAATTTTAAATATAATCACTTTAGTATAAATGGAGCCTGTTTAATGTGTTCATAAAAAAATCTAAAATAAAAAATAAGAGACACAAGAAATGAAAGCAGAATTCATCAAATCTTTAATTTTGGATCATTGCATATATCTGGTTGATCTTTTTTTGTGTTTTAGCAAATGCCCTTAAATCTAAACACTTCCATTGCAAAAGCACTGTCTTTCATGAGTTCATCAAATAATCGCCTTCATCTCTTTCCTTTCTCCATCTTCTCCCTGTCCTCTGCTTCCTTCCCCTCTCTTGTCCTTCCTGTTCGTTTCTCCTTCCCCTCTTCCTTCCTTCAGGTAAATATTTCTGAATCCTGAGATCCATTTTCCTATTTTCCCCCATCCTTTGCCGTATCTATTTTTCTGACCTCTCACAGAGTTAATTCCTCCAGCAATTTGAAAGTCTTGCCTCCACCTCATTGTAAGTGCTGAAATGAGGGAGTATTTTCTTTGTGGCCAGGGGAAACGTAGGAAAGAAAATATTTTTAAAACTCCTTGGCTCCAGGAAGAGGAGCCAAATACCTTTATTCCCTTATCATAAAATGTAACCTAATTCTACAGTCATGCACCGCAGGAGTTAGGAAGCTTGGGAACCTTTTTTGATTCTGCTTATATACTAAATAACCAAATTATCCCACAAGAATAATTGCATATTTACAAAATCTTCAAATATCTAAGTGAGCCAAATTTTAAAAAATGTTTGAATTCAATAATGAACTCATAACCCACAAATATGAAATGTATGTACCACTATTGAATTTTACATTAAGTTTTATCTTTAACTTGAGTCCGGAGTGAGTCTAAATGTAAGTTCAAGCTCACATTTTAACATCTGGTCTTGATAAATAGCTCTATTCTGTTATTGGCACCTGCCGGCTGTGACAGATAGAAGGAGAATGAAGGGGCAGCATCTGCTCTCCTCTCACTGCTGTATCAGTGTGCAGGGATCAGATGGATTATGAGACAAGCTGCTTGGTCAGTCTAAAGGCAACTATGTTGATTAAAAAGCCTAGAACTAAGTACCTTGGCATAACAAATATCTCTTAGCAGGCATACATTATTCATAGATCTAGGTCTTCAAAAGTCTAACAGATGGCTGCTAGAAGAGGGTTGGAAGAGACGGATAATTAAATCTACTAAAATAAAGGTTTATATACAAATTTCAGGTTTAAAATTATCATTCTTGGTGAGACACCCATAGGAATATCCTTCTATTGATATAGTTTAAGATGTCTGAAGACAACTGAAACATCTCTTTTCTAAGCCAGCTCCTATGAATAATAAATCTTTAACATTACCACCACTAGTCTTCAAATGTCATCATTTATTACTCTTCATTGTAAACAGTTGCTTTTTCCTCAAAAAGTAATCTGCTCTTCTTGTACCCCTCTGAAGTGTGAAAACCATGTGATTTGATTTAACAAGCAGGAGATGAATCAGGATATTACATTTATCAGTTTAGATGGATGGTCCATAAGCTGTGGGGTACAACTAAGGGCTTTGCGGAGATTTCTTATTTCTGAATCCAAATATAGAGACCCTTATGTGAGTCAGCATAGAACTGTGGTCCATCAGGTTCTGAATGGCTGCTTTGGGGACACAGATCACCACACCTTTCTTCAGATCCACCTCTGAGTGGACTAAACTTCCAACCTCTCAGTTCTTTCAACTATACATGTCAACACATGTGGTAGTTAAAACGCGCGTAGGCCGCAGACTGTCATTTAAGAAACACTGTCTACTAAAGGTGTCTAAGATCTCATTAGCTCTTTTCAGTCCTGTGTACTAAGTTGAACTAAACTAAAAAATGTATATGATTTTTTTAAGTCATGAGTTCCTATATAGTATAAAGGACTTTGCAATTTAGATTAGAAATCTTCTGTCCTTTGATATATCCCTGTTAAAGTGCCTAATATCCAAGGTAGCACGCTAGACTTTGAGGGTCTTTTGAGATCTTGATTTCTTTCATACATATATGTATCTAACCAACACACTGCCAAGAGTGGATTTTGTAAGTGGTCTGTCGAAATCTTGTTGAATATCAGTGGCTCTTTCTTCACAAGGGTCTCCTTGTGAACAAGAAGAGCTTCTTGTTTGACCAGTGCTTCTCTCACAATCACATCCTCTTTCCTTCCTCTCTCTTCATCTACTCCACGTAGCTCTACCCCTTCCTTCCACATTATCCAGGGGTAGTGCTTGGTAATTTACTTTTCCTATGCATTCCACTAGTTTTCTCTGGTTAGTGAATGATCAGGAAAACACTTATAAAGCACCCATTGGTTGATGGAAATTGGAAAATTTCATTACTTGTAAGAAACCAAAAGATATCATAGGTACTTCCATAAAATAGAAAGTCATGCAGGATACATTTTCTGGTCAAACCAAAATGAAGCCTGTTATTCTCATTAGCTGCCATTTACTCTGTTCCAACTTATAGTGACCCTACATAAAATAGAATAAAACATTGCCTGCTCCAAGATACCTGAAAAATAATATTAACAAAGAGTTTGAGCTGCCAAGGATTTTTTAAAAGGATATCAGAATATGCAGAGAGAATGACAATGACAACCCTCTGTCAAGAAGACAGTTTGTGCGCATGGTGTTTCTCTCATTCAAGAGTGCGATTGGAGCAAGCACATTCCCTGCAAGGCATCAGAACAGACTGTGTTAGTCCGGGCAGACTAGAGACACAAATCCATAGAAACTCATATGTGCATATGACAGAGTTTTATATAAAGGACAGTTGTACATTAAGAAAGCATCCCAAGCCGGTCCAGTCCAAGCCCAGAAGCCTGATATTAGCCGATATGTGCAATACCAATCTACAAAGTCCTATTCAGCCTCACGAAACACATTCAAAGATGCCGAATGTAAGACAATCACAGGCCAGTGGATAGAAAGTCTTTGGATCCAGTGGTTTTCTAAGCATCTCAGCACTGGTAGGGGTCTCCACGTGACTTCTCCAGGTTCCAGGGCTGCATCAGGTAAGTCCATGTGGCTTTTCTTCAGGGATGTCTTGCAGCAAGTGAGCAGAAAGAGTCTCTCCTGCCTCCGAGGGAAATCCAGGAATTTCCAGAATCCTTAGGGGAAGGCTATACCCACACAGAGGCCTCATTGGTTATATCTTGATTGACAGGCCAGCCCCCACCTCTTCACTCATAATCCTCGGATGGACACCAGATTATGTAAATACCACACAGACCCTCAACTCCTGGGCCTTGCAGTTAGCCCTGCCATCCTTGTGAGTTTTCTTCAGTAAGTACTTCAGCTGACACACAACCAAGGCAACGACCAAAGGAACTGATTTGTTTAATATGCTCCATAGCACAAGGGTAAAAAAAATGGAATTCTAAAATGTTATCCAAAATAAGACTACATATTAAAATCCCCCAAAGATATTTCTCCCCTACTTAAACTTTGCTTTTATTTACAGAAGCATCATGCTGGAACTCCAGTACATACAACAGAAAAAAATGTTCATTTTTCCATGATAACAATGTTCAGGCATTTACACACACACACACACACACCAAACTTAAACTAGGTTTCATTTAAATGAGTTGATTCATAATTTTAAAAAAATAAATAAGAAAGAGAGCAATTTATTCTGCATTTCTAGCTAATGTCCATCTTTTTTAATTTTCCTTTTACCTTAACAGGAAGAGTGATATTTTTCTAGTCTTGAATGAAACTTAAAGAAGCAGTAACTTAAGCAACAACGAAGCATTTACATTTTAAAATATAGACATACTGTTATTTATTTATTTACAAAAACTACTTCAGTAAAAACCTTGATTTTTCTTTTTTTTTTTTTCCCCTAATTTCCCCTGAAAGGACTGAGTAAGTGAAAATAAGGGTGGGGAGGGGATAATAAATGAAATGGATGAATAATCACCAAGGTTATGGCAATGCACAAAGCTTACTGTCCAAAGCAGAATTTGAATAAACAGAACTGTGAAAGTGGAAGTCAAGAGAAGGTCACTGTTTGTGCTTCAGGTTTTGGTTTCTTTTAATCAGATAGCTTGGAACTGCTTTCCAAGCTCGTTTTAGTGAGGTTGTGTTTTGCTGTTCTTTTGCGAAGCATTTTGAGCACAGCTAAATTTAGACAGTGTTCTCCCAGGATGCTCTTTTCAAGTTCAGATTAACGGAGGCCATCACTGTCCCCCACTGTCCCCCTTCGTCTTCTCCCTGTGGCCTTCCCAGTGCCAGGGGTGTGCGTGGGGTATGAGATGACCTCCGACGGCAGGGTGTGTTTGAAAAATCACTGGCAGTGGATTGATTGCAACCCCCCGGGGACAGGGTATAGAACTGCCCTCATGAGAATGCATTTGTACTCAGTGTTGAAGCTTGTTAATGAAACTCATTATCATGTTTCTCACTTATCACTTATATATCCCATATCGCCTCTATTTTTGTTAGAGCTGAGCTCAGCTACTTGTCTAGCATGTCATTTACTTTTTGTTCTTTTTGTTTGGATGTCTTGGAAAATATATTTTAAAATAAATTTAAATGAATGAAGAATTGGTGTCATATGAAGTCAAGTTTCTCAGACTGGGGAAGAAAAGGAAATGACGATGCAGAGAATAGTCACTCGACACAGGACTAGGATATTCAATACCATTCATTCATTCAGCAAGCCTCTATTGGTTTGTTTTTTGCATATTCATTGTTCAAGACTTTCAGATGAGTCTTTCTAACTCAAACGTCAATGGTATAGCTTACTTTTCAAGAGCTCACAATCACTCTCCCATCTCATTCTAATTACCTCTATTTCTCCAGCATTTCTCATTATGACAGGTAACTAGTAGCCAGTCAGCGAATGTTTTCTGAAAGTGTTAAATCTATTATTTTAGTGGAAGTGTTTTTCTTGACTGTGAAGGCTTTCAGTTCAGCTTGTTCCCCTCCACCAAGCCTCATTTCCACCCATTGCCCAGAGCTAACCTCTGGACAGAGTAGTTATCTCAAAAGTCCAATCCTTGCTCCATGATCTTGATTTTAACTCCTTCTCTGGAATATATGACGATAAACACAGATAAATATTATGCTACACCTTACTCCTTTCAAACAGCTGGTGAGTTCAAACTGCTGACCAGTTACTAGCCCAGAGCTTAACCATGGTACCACCAGGAACTCAAATACCACACACCTTTATTTAATATTTAAAATAGATACTATATTTCTAAAATATTTCTCTTTCAGGTCATACTGTACCAGCCAAATGAAAATGAATAAGAGGAAGAACATTTCTGAGCTGTCCATCCTCTATGGCATTTGAGTTGTAAACTTCAATGTCTAGTGCTTTGATCCTTCCCGAATTCTTCTCTCTTCCGAATGGAATCCAGTTGCAATACATGATCATACTTATCTGAGGAGGCAGATGTCTTACTTATGGGCTCAAGTTCTGAGATTTTTTAAATTGTAGTTTTATATCAACTACTCCATATATTAACATGTAAAAATCAAATACTAAAACTTCTCTCAGCATTTCATCAGCTAAAATGTGGACAAAAGAACTTTTTTGATAAGATGATTGTGAAAATCAAGTAAAATTTAAATAAACAAGAACCAAAAGGGAAACAGCAACAACCAAAGTGGTGTTTGGCAGACCGATTAGAACCCATAGTCACCTGTATTTCAGAGGAGCCCTATCTTCCATAGGGCTTTCAAAAACTGTGATCTTCCAGAGGCAGATTTATTCAGAGGTGACAGTGAATTCATTTGAACCTCCATTTATGGTAAGTTTCCAAGCAATTAACTTTTTACACCACCTAAGAACTCTTACATAACCAATAAGTCCCTCATAAAATTTTATTAGCTATTTGCCATGCACTATCTTAACTATCTCCTACTATCAACTCATTTAACCTCATGAAAACTTAATGACATATGTGATCATATTAGTATTTTTATCACTAATATTTTCCCTTTTGCACAGAAAAAACTTAAGTGACTTGCCTAAAGTTAAGTGGTCAAGCTGTATTAATTACCCATGGAGTTATAATTATTACACAGACATCCTGGCTGTGAGGTCAGAGATTTATCTACAAGAGTAGATAATTTCTTACCTGATTCTATAAGTTATCACCAAATACTCACCTTTTAATTTTTGATCCTATCGAAGGACCACTCTCCTGCATTATATATTTTCCATACTGCTTTTTCCTCTCTTAAGTTCTTTCCATTATAACATGTATAGAGTAATTTAGAACTAAAGCACTTACTCTCTTATTTATCTTCAATATATGCGGGTCTTGTCTTAAGCAAAAGCTCTTGAGGCAGGGATTATATATCATACTTGGTATACTCTTTAGCAACAGTTTAGGGCCTAACCTTCAGTCAGCTCTCAATAAATGTGTACTGAGCAGTTGATTTTTTAGGCTCCAACACATTAGTTCTGGAAAAAATTGCAACCATAGAGATTTACATGAGGTCCAGTGATATAGTTAAAGTTTATTGTGCCAGCCTGGCCAATAAACACATGTGGGGTTAATTGAAGGGCAGAGAGATAAATGGCTCGGTGAGCCTTGCCTTTCGAGTTGTCAGGTCTCTTGCTTTGTGATGGTCAGACCGGGGTGTAGCTGCCTTAGCCAGTTCCCTGCTTCAGCTGGCAAGGCTCACTTCCTGCAAGACACCCTCAAGGAGAAGCCTCATTAACCTACCCCGATGCAGCCCTAGGTGCTGGAGCAGCCGTGTGGAGACTGCCAGCTCTGAAATGCTTACACATTCACTGACTCGGCTTTCCTCCTGCAGTCGGCATCATTGCATGTGTCTTGTGAGATGGAGGAGGACTTTGTGGATTGGTGTTGGACATATGGGTTAATGTTGGATTTGTGGCCTTGGGCAGCACTTGCTATGTTTTTAACCTTTTTTTTTTTAAAATCAATTTATTGGGGCTCATACAATTCATCACAATACATAGATCAATTGTGTAAAGCACATCTATACATTT
>NW_022107431.1:61728564-61758413 GCF_000313985.2 Echinops telfairi | reverse complement strand
AATTATTTGCACCTAGTTCCGTTCC
Source organism: Echinops telfairi (assembly GCF_000313985.2). Classification (NCBI taxonomy): domain Eukaryota; kingdom Metazoa; phylum Chordata; class Mammalia; order Afrosoricida; family Tenrecidae; genus Echinops; species Echinops telfairi. The sequence goes on along the minus strand of NW_022107431.1, from coordinate 61,758,388 downwards.
CCTCTTAATTGTATTTAACTTTTATATAAAACTCTCTCTTACACATATGAGTTTCTGTGGATTTGTTTCTCTAAAGTAACCAGACTAACACATCCAGTCACTCCTACTGTAGATTTGACATTAGTAAAAGTGCAATCAAAATACAAAGTTCCACTTAGAAGAATGTTGCTAAAGGGCTCACACACACACCCCAAAAAAGGCAATGAGTGGTGAAGAATGTCCCAATTTTGCTCTTTAATTAGTAGGGTAACGATTGATTTTAGAGTAAAAGATAAAGGTACATTAGGTCTGATTTTACACGATAATTCTTTCAGTCTTGATTCCTTTTAGTTAAAGTTAGCATAGGGTAGAAGAATATTCATTGACCAGGGTTCTTCTAAGAGGAGGGCAAATCAAACACTCTTGCTACCTAACCTTACAGAAATATCAAGAGGTGTCGCTCCTCTTTCTCATACACTCTGAAGGAGATGTCTTCATCTCTCTGACTGTTCCCTGAATAAATCTGTGCTCTCTGATTTGCATCATGTCAAGTAGTCATTTTGGTCTTCTCAAGGGATTCAACTCATGTTTTTTGTAAATGTTCTCTGATGTTTTCTAATAAAACGTCATTTTAAAGAACAATATCAGGATGGTAGGATGGATAGGTTACGGTTTCCCCAAATAATGTTTCTAATACAACCCTTGCTAACCTGGAAGAATGAATAGGTGTCATGTTGTGATGGGGGGTGGGGGGTGAGGGGTGGGAATCCCCAGTGCAATTTTACTGACCAATGTAGTTTTCCATTTTCTTAAAACGTTCTGCATACTAAGGCCCCATGATAGATCTGTGGGTTTTTTTTTTTAATCTATCAAGATAACCCTGCCAGTATTCCCCACAAAACAGTCACCCAAACCTTTGGATCTGCTCTCTAAGCCATGAATGTAACTGGTTCAGAAGTTCCACACAGAAATCGTTGTGCTTGGGCTTTGCTCTCCGGTAAATACAAGACTCCCCTCTAGTTATGATTTGTTTTATAAAATCATCTTCATTTGTAACAAATTTGCTGAAAAGAGCAGCTCTCTGAGCTAGCTGATCTTCACACAACACTTTGGCATCCATTGACCTTGCTGAGGCCCAAATATTCCTCAAAATTAAAATAGCTGAACCATGTGAAACCCACCTCGATGAGATGCCACATCAACAGGAATTACTCCATCTTCTTCTACTAGTTTCTGGACTTAAGACACATTTTCTTTATCCATCATGGTGGACAGTCTTCTCTCTCTTGGCTCATCTTTGAGGTCTTCTTGACCTTGCTTAAACCACTTAATTCATCTAAAAACTGTTGTTTGATGGAGGGCAAAATTTCCAGAAACCTGTTGCTAAACTTCAGTGATTTCAGAAGATGTCCAATGTCCACTTGAGGTTTCTTCAAAAATTGATATTAAACCTGACCTCAAAATTGCTCTATCTCCATCTCCATAACCTAACTTGATACAAAAATATATATTTTTTTTTTATCTAAGAGCAATGTGGCCCTCAGAGAACTTCCCTGCAGTCATCCGTTATTTGCAGAGATGTGCTTCAACGTGTTTTGTTTGGAGTACATCCGTATGTAGATGGTGACTCCAGTAGAAATACTTACTTTGTTAGTCTCTTACTACTCAGAAATTATGGCTGGTGCCTTCAAAGCAGTTTGAAAGGAAAAACTATGATGGGCAGCTGCTATTTTTAAAGACAACATAACAGATTTTAAATGAAAGTATAAGAACCAATTTTACAATAAAATGCAAGCACACTATGAAAATCACAGTTCTTTAATATATTTGCTTATTTAAATATTTTAAAAATTGAAAGTCACAAAAAGTGCCTGATATTCAAATCAGAGAAAGGAATAAAGTAGATCTTAGGAAAATAGTTTTTATGAAGACCATTTCAAAGAACATGAATACCCTGAAATTTCCATTTTGTAACGTGAGAAATACAATGACAGCACTCATCTCATTGTAGTTAATGATACATGGATTCCAAAAAGCAAGTGTCAATTTTAAAATCAAATATAACCTTAACCCTGTCTGCTCATTCATTTTCCCAAGTTGTGCATATTTACTTAGTAGTATGTAAGGGAATTTGCAATATTATGAAGAAGATCATTTCCCACTTGAAAGGAGTTAGGAATCTACTTATAATTTCAACTATACTGCAAAGCATGATGAGTAATATAATAGAGGTTCAAAATGCTGTAGAAGTTTAAAGGGAAAAGATGCCTCTTACCCCTGTTACGTAAAAGTTCAGAAAGTCAGCATAGAGATAGTTGTGTCTAGACAGCACTTCAGCAGATAAGACTAGAAGAATGGAGAACATCCTAGATCATAAGAACCGAAAAGAAAAATAAGTATAAAGTGTTTATTGTATGTGCGGGTAGAAATGCAGCAGGAGTTGTTTCAAAAGACACTTGAAAATTACACTGTGATGGTCTCAAAAGCTAGACTGAAACAATGAGGGCACATGGAAAGAAGCTTAGTAAGACATTCATATGATTAGTTTTGTAATTTAGGGAGATCAATATGAAAGTGATATAGATTAACCAGAGAGGAAGAGATTGTGAACAGAAAAATTACTGAAACTACTGTCTCAGTCAAGGTAAGGACCCATAGGGGTGTAAAGTTTAAACACTCAGCTGCTAACACAAAGTTTGACAATGCAACCCCAAGCAAAAGTCTCAGGCGACTCAATCAACACAGATTCATGTCTTGCGTCTGCTCCAGGTGCATCTTGTATCCTGGGGTGGCAATAGTTGGGGGGCCACTGATCCCTAGCACCCTCATTCAGGTCATCTGTCTTCTTTGTATAAGAATTGCAACTTTGTTTTTAAAGGACTAGGTGTAAAAGGAACCCATGCCCCTGCTGTTCACATTGCATTGCCCATAACTATGTCTAACATCATTGAGTAGACAAGTACTGTGATACTGTGGCCAGAAGAAGAGTGGGAACTAGCCACACACAGTACTATTGACTAGCCCAAGTATTGATTACAATGGTTCAGATAAAGTAATGAACCTAGAAGCAGTAGGAACAGAAAATACCATCGTAGGAAATTATAAGATGTACTGTAGAAAGAGAGGCTAAGGATTGTCAACTGATATAATGCGGTAGAGGCACCATCCAGTATGATTATAAGGCTTTATTCCTTGAACACTGGTGGTACCCTTAGCAGAAACAGAACAATAAGAGGAGAAAAAGTTAATTTCAGAGGTAAGGCAAAACTCCTAAGACAGTGACAGAATGCTGTTCCGGTTAGACTGTGCTCCAGCGTAAGCACCCTGCAGGAACATCGAGGAAGCATGTCCAAAAAACGGTTGGAAATTAGGAGCTCATATTTCCAAGAGAGCTAAAGAATGGCAGTCACAGACATTCAAGTGATGTTTGAATCTATGGGCTTAAACGAAATTCCAAATTTCATATCATTCGACTAACCATACTATACTCGAGCAAAAGTAGACAGAATGTTGATTTTATTTTACTGGCTTCATATTCCTATCAAATAAATACATTACCAAACTATTAATGATGAAAATAAAGTAGATAAGAAATTGCGACTTTTTTCAGGAATATAGGACACAAATATTTAGTAAGTTTTAATATGGGCAATAGTTATCCATTTTAGAACATTCAAGAATTTGTAATATAGTCTTAATGGATTTGTGTCACATTCCTAGAAAATCCATGTAAATACATATGAAGTCTGTTGAGCTCCACTAGGACAATTAAAAAACATATTTATAGATAATCCTCTGTACAGCATTATAATCATTTTTTGATTTTTAAAAAGAGGGCTTTCTTTTCCCTTTTGCCTTAGTTTGAAAGGCATGAATTTTTAGTAAAGAATAATGAAGTGAGTCTTTTATTAAGATTTTCAAGCAGCTATCTTGAACAAAGATTTCAGCTCACAGAAACATTTTAACTGTTTCCTCTAGTAAAGTTAAAATGATCCATTATTCACTCAACATGCATTCAGTTATCCTCATAACTCAAGTCAAACACATAAAAGGAACACTGATTGTTTTACAAATTGGAATTTCCGTCTGTCTGTGAGTCTGGAAGTCAATTTTTAGATTAAACCCAGTATTTTAAAAGAAAAATGAAATAAAAACAAGAGTATACCGATGTAGTAAGTCTGAGAGTGCCTCAGGACATTTCATGGCCTTGTGGGTGCATTTATGTTTGTGCATGTGTTCATGTATGAGTGTGTGTGTGTGTGTGTGTGTGTGTGTGTGTCTGTGTCTGTGTCTGTGTGTGTTATAGAGAGAGACATGTGGGCCTGATAAAATTCAAATGTATTTTTTAAACAAGAAGGCTCCTGCTCTAGAGAAATGATAGACAAAGAAATACATGTATAGCCCCAGAAGATGGCACGTGCAATTCCAGAGAAGAGCCTTTAACCATTTACCACTTGGGATGGGAAAACATTAGCTATGGAACCTTTGTCCCTCTTCTTAGCCATTGAACATTCTCAGGCCATCAAGATTTCTTGGGTCTATGTGTCCTTCTGCGCCTCACCTGGTGAGCTTGGGTAATGATTTATACCCAAAACTATACTTAGAGGCTGAATGTATTCAGTGATATCAATATTAATCAAAATCAACATGTATCTGTTTGAATCCCCACTTCATTTTGCCTTTGTTAGCAGAGCTTAAGTGTACTGGGGTTTGTTTCACAGTTTTACCAATAAAATTATATCTGCTGAATACTAAAACAGCTTTTCAACTCTGGGTTTTTACCGCTATACTGAATATTTGCAATTGGAAAACATTGTAAGTGGCCCTTATAAACTCCAAAAGTGAGAAACTTATCTCAGAAAAAGAAATATTAGTAAAAAAGAGCATAAACATTCAAAAGGTAGCTTATAACATCTATTGTTAATCAATGTATAATATTAGTGTTGAATAATGTTTGCATATGAAGTATCTAATGGTAAGTTTGAGTTCCTCTAGGCTTAAAAAAGAAATATGAGGGAGGGGGGCACAAGGAGGGAGGGAGAAAATGAGGAGCTGATACCAAGGGCTCAAGCAGAAAGCAAATGTTTTGAGAATGATGATGGCAACAAATGTACAAATGCACTTAACACCATGGATGTATGTATGGATTCTGATAAGAGTTGTATGAGTCCCCAATAAAATGATCTTTAAAAAAGAAAGAAGAAGAGGATAGAGATCTAGAGGAGAATTGATCTTTGTTCTCCAATTCCTGTTCCTCCATCAAAACTTTTAGAAGAAAGTTAGAATAGCCTAAAGGAAACATCACTTATTGAGAAAAGATTCATTTCAACTTTAGACCACAACACTGTACCCCACATCCCTTCACACATCAACACAAGTCTATACTTTGACATATGGACATGTAAAATCTTCAATGATTTGAGATTTTTATGAGAAAAAATATAAAAATGGTGAAAATAATAGGTTGGAAAAAAGTTGTTAAACAATGAAAAATAATTCGAAATTGCTCTTAAGTGAAGGACGATAAGAACGGACATGGAAGAGAGAAGAAAGAGAAGTCACTGACTTACCTCTAATGACGGGACATTGTTGGACAAGAAGGGTTTATGTGAAAAAGAAAACAGATCGAGGATCACACTATATATTCCTACATGGGAATAGTCGTCTATAGAAATGCACCACCCTAATAACTAATAAGGAGACCTGGTGAAAGTCTTGGTTTCATTCTTGGCTGCTAACCAAAATGATGGCTGTATAAACACACCAGTGGCACCATGTGAGAGAATATCGCTAAATCTGCTTCCATAAAGTTCACAGCCTAGCCAACCCTATGGTGCATCTCTACTCTGTCACAAAGAGTGACTATGTCAAAAATCAACTGGCAGCACCTAACTCCCACACCAAGTGAGGAATTACAAGAATGATGTTTCTCTGGGTAGAATATCAGATGTGAAAATGTCATATTTGAGTGTTTTAGAACCAAAATATATTTCTATAATTTTTTGACAACAGATAAATATCTTGTGAGTTTCAAGCATGTGTGTTATATCAAAGATTTCTAGTTAGATTATTTTCTTCTCAAAAGAAGAATCACCTTGCTACGAAGGGTGGTTCAAAGGTAGTGGATTCAGATAAAGTATCTCCATGCTGAGAAAGAAACATCTGCGTGAGCTGCAGTTACAGTTCTGCAGTGAACAGGGGAGCATCCTGTTCACATTGAGCGGCTATTACACAAAACAGAAGAATGAAGTTTTTTCAAACAAGGGATTAAGAACAAACTTGAGTAAAGCTTCAGTTTGCTACATAAGGGAATTTTAAACTTGGGTTCCTTTTCTTGGATTATTAACTGATAATCCAATTGATCATATAAAATAGCATAATCAAAGAATTAAGCTATTTCTTTTACTCTAAAAGTTTCAGTGGAGAATTCTCTTCCTTCTCTTTCTCCTGTTCCATGTCTTTTTATTGTCATCATGGTAAGCAGTCCAAAAGAATTGGAATTGAACAATGATGAACATTTAAATTAAAAATTATTTTAGATGGAAACTATTTCTGTTGTCAGTATTTCTGCTAAGGACAAATGTAACATCTAATAAAGATACTCATATAATATGTGTGACAATAAGCAGTCAAAAGGCGATCAATAGGCTAGAAAGAAACCAAAATTAAGGGGTGAACCTTAGAGAAGCTACCTTACTTTTCACAAATATTTCAAAATGGGTTCCCTTGTCATTATGGTTAAGTAGACAGAATGGTGATTCACAAATGCCCCTAGTGTCTTCTACACAGCTCTCCTGAAGCTTTGAAAAGCCATATGACTTTTTCCAGACAATGAAATTGTGTAACTAATATTCTGCATCAAGCAGTGATGTGTCGATTCCATCATCCTCTGTTCCTTCACTGCAGTAATCATGGAAGCCACTTGTTGAATGGAAGACATCACAAGAAGGGGTGAGCCAGCAATTCCAAATCACAGGATGTACCTGTATTGGACATTGTGTGACTAAGAAGTCTCTAGTATTAAACAAGAGAATCCGTGTGGTATAAATATCTAACATATTTGATTGCTAAACAAAAGGTTGGAGGTTCAAGTCCACTTAGAGATACCTTCGAAGAAAAGCAAGGCTTTCTCTTTCTGAAAAAAGGGTCCTTAAAAACTCTATGAATCATAGTCCCACTCTGACACATCCTGAGTCCGAATCAATGATCAGGGTTTCTTTTTATGTTTTCAGTGTTGGGCCATTGAGATTTCAGGACATTTTATTCTTGTAGCATATCCTAACATTGATAAAACTTCTAAAGTACATCAATAATTGGGTTATTAAAAGAACTGTGAGTTAGATTGAGGGCTTTAAGAAAGCACGTCACACAATTTAAATTTTAAATAACTATTCCTCTGGTTATTCTTCAGTCTCAATGTCCACTCTTTGTGTGTCCAATACATTGGGTATACTTTTCTCCTTTTTCTAATACCTGACAAAGAAAATGCCACTTCAGTGTCCCACAGTCAACTTCTAAAAGTACATGTTAAAAATTGGATTTAAACAGTCATTACTTTTAATCGCCATTTCAGAAATTATTGTGTTTTTGTTTAACATTACAGTTACCAAGTTTTAAAAGGAAAAATTGTCTTAGTCCAATATTTCCTCAAATTCAAATATCATTATTTTCTTCACTTACTGAAAATTATGGTACTTTATAAGATTTTCTAATAAGTTTGCACACTGCAGGCAAAATATAATGGGCTTCAGAATTTTGAAGTGTCCCTGCTAAGATAAGTGGAAGTAGAATGCAAAGAAAGGATCAGATGCTCAGAAATGCAAAGCAATTACTTAAAGTGTCTCAATTTGTTTTTGTTTTTTAATTTGTTTGCACTTTTGCTTGTTTGTGTTTTGGTTTCTTCCATTGGTGTTCTTGTATATTCCAGATGTGGTTATCTCTTGGTCTCTCTCTTATTCTACCTTGTATTTGGGCTTTATATGCTCTCAACTTCCTCCTCCCAAATCATCCAGGGTACAAGTCAAAGTGCAAAGGCTCTGGTTGTAACCTGAATGGTACCCCTCACCAAAAAACAAACAAACAAAAGTTGAAGTTTCGATGAATGTGGGCTTATTTTGCAGTCAGGTGTTCCAGGGTCTTATTAGTTAACATGAGTCCATAATGGATTGAATTCTAATTCAATATGAATTCCACCCTTACAGAAGAGACAGAAAGAGACCATAGAGCAGTAGTAAGAACATGTATCCGCAACATGCTTTGTGAAGACAAGGACAGAGACTGGACTGCCAAGGAAAGTAAGAGAGAGAAGGAGCACCCTCCCCTCTCCCCTCGGAGTGCCTCAAAAGGAATAAACAAGGCCAACATCCTGATTTCAAACCTTGACTCTACAAAATGTTCAGGCTATACAGGTCATTTCTTCTCAGTCCCTCATTTTGTGGAACTGTGTTATGGTGATCCTATAGAGCTAATGCAGCACCTTAAGGTCATTTTGTTGTCTCGTCTATTTACTGAATAAGTATCCATTTTTAGTACCATATGTGGAGCAGACACTCATTAAGCAACTGGTGATAGACTGGTGAATAAACTGAGAGCCTCCTCGACCCAGAACCAGATCTTACACAGCAAAAAGAAGCACAAAAGTCAATATACAAAGCATAGTTCAGGCAAAGGGGGGTTTGAAGAGATATACACTGATCAAATATGCATACAGGAAAAAAGGACAATTCTATCCTCGAAACCCAGAAGTTCTCATTTGGAAACCTGGGCAAAACTAGTCTCAAAACGTGGAAATACTTCTTGCAGGAAGTATATGCTTCTAAAGGCAAAGGTAAAAAGTGACATGAGTTAGTTAGGTGACTAGAGGGATGTTTCCAGCAGGAACTGCAGGACAAGCCCCAGCTCAGCACTGAGAGGGCTGGTGGCAAGTTCCATAAATCCAGGGAGCTCAGCAGGGCCACAGCTCAGATTGTAATTGAAGAAGGGAACGGCGGTGAAACGTGGGACTAGAGAAAAGGCAAAAGCCAGCTCGGAAACAACCTTACCTATAAGGAGATCATATCAATCATCCGCAAAACCATGATACTAAAAGGCAGCACCAGTCATGATCACACTGAAGCAGCGTGTGTAAACAGGCCTGTCAGAGCCTAACTGGGCTATGTGGCTGCCTGAGTTATGAACCACATAAATGAAGCTTGCATTTTAGACTGAAGTCATTCAGATGCTGTTGCAACATTTTATCTAAAGGGATGAGTCCACATGATTGGGTTTTCTAGAAGTTTCTCTCGCTGAACGACAACAAACAAATGGGAGTGGGGTAAATTGGAAGCAGCGAGACCTATTAAAAGACCATTAGATGGTTTCTGGATGTCTGATGACGGTGGTCTAAATAACTGTAATGGGCGTAACCTGTAAGAAGATTGGTTGAACCATATGAAATTGCTGCTACTTACCTTTTTTTTTTTTTTTGCCTGCATAAAGATGGAAGTTTTATAAGGACCAACTAGGAAATAGGATTGATTGTACTTCTTTGCTCAGTGTGGGCCAGGCAAAAGAGCAATTTAGGACATGACCTGATGTTTCGAGTTTTTCTCCTCTGTGAACACCACTAGTTAGTTCTTCGACTATGGGGCCTCCATTATTATGGAGAATCAAGGTTGAGAGAAGAAGAGGGAGGAAGAAGCAGATGAAATCCTACATATATGCTGACTGAATGAAACAGCTTAGTAGAGTCCAAGTGGAAATCATTGGAAATTTTCAAAGCAGGCAAATTTTGCTCTGTAGAAAAGCAAGCGTTCCATACCATGTACCGATAGCGTTCTAAAACTAAATTCTCACATGGAACACTGAAAAAAAAAGAAGAACTGGCAGATAGGGGAGGGGAGAGCCAACACATATGGCTCCTCCTAGAGTTTGGACACACCTTCTGTCTGTCAGTTTGTCTTTCTGTGCTGGATTTTGTGTTGCTGTGATGCGGGAAGCTTGGGTGGCAGAGCCGTTTCTAGTTTGTGTCCATTGGAAGACGGCTAGTTTAAGGCAGGAAGGTGATAAATGAAATTTGGAATATAATCAATTAAAAAATGCTAGCTTCCAACATTTCTTGCTTTCTACCTTGCTAATTCAAACTTCTTGTCATGTAATTTACTTTTATGTAGCTTTTATTTAAAATATCAGATAAACACAACCATTTCTAGAACATGGACGTATGTGTTCATTCTAGCAAATGCATGTTGTCATTATTTTAAAATTCAATACAGAATTCCTACTTTGCTAAATTTACACAGCAGTTTTAAAAATGTACAGTAATAATAACAGCTATTAGATACCCAGCATCATTTAGAGAATATAATTATAAAACATTTATTTACTTCCAGACAGTTCACTCACTGAAAAATGATAACCAAACCTCACCTAATGACCACATTTCTAACAATGGGTTAGAGGGACAGAATAAAAAGAGGAAATGAGGGATATTAGGATTATAAAAAGAAAACACAAGTACAGAAGTAAAGAGAAAAAATGTAAGAAAATAAAATACCTTTCAAAATGGTTCCGTTCACATTTAGCAGTGGGGTCACGTCAGAATTAAGACTCCACAGGAAGAACCAGTGCCGAGGAAGAGCGAGCCTGCTCTCATCTTCCTTACCTTTAGGACTGAACGAAATAATGTATGAAATCTGAAGCAGACAAGGGAGTCTCTTTTTTTCCACTGAGGTTAATAGAGCATATATAAAGCAAATAAAATTTAATTTAGCTTTTGCAGTAGAATAGAAAGTAAAATAAAAGACAAAATGGCTTTTTAATGTGAGATCATGGAACAAACTTTAAACAGCTAAGAAACATAACACAAACTACACTTCTCCCCTCTCTCTCTCTCTCTCTTTCTCTCATATTACAAATCTGCAAAGTACATAACCAATTTCTGGTGAAATGTGAAATGATGGAATTTTTTTAAGTGTCAAGGAGTGAGTCAAAAGTACTGATACAAAATCACAGCAACATTTATTTAAAAGTAATGTGAAGGTCATTGTTTCTAGACATGTCCTCCATCTGCTCTACATCTTAGGATGGAGGTGTTTCCATTTCCTCAGAAGAATCCTGCATGATTCAGACCTCATGTCAGAGGTTAACATCCTCAAGGGACCCAGATCATGTTACTGCTCAAGGTTCTTTGAGTTCAAGGAACAAAACTAAGTCAAAAGGAGCAAGAATAGGGCAGCATGGTGAATGGCAAAAGGCTGCCTAGTGAAATTCTCATAGGAGAGTTATTGCTACCATCTATTAATAAGCAGATGTGATGTCAAGATGGAAAAAAAACCTTCCTCAGTACAACTTCCCTGGACTTTTTCTCATTGATTCAGTTTTCAGTTTTCTTAAATCTGCTTCATAATAATCCCTCATAATTGGCCTGTGTCCTTGGATGTATCCAGATTACCCCTTTAGAATGACAACAACAACAACAACAACTAGTCACCATAACTCGCTGCCTGGAATTCAGCTGGTATCGTAGGGACCCTTGGAAGTCCTGATGTCAACTGGACTTTCCTTTGGAACGACCCTCTAGAGAGACGAAGACAAGGGCATTACTCAAAGAACTTGCTTGTCGCCAAGCACTGATCACAAAGACAGTTAAACATGGTTTTGTTCTGAATCAATGTATGCATGTATGAGCTGATATCTTCGGAGAATATTTTTTACTTACCCTCATATATTTTCTGATTTCCATATAACAGACTTATATTAATTATATAATTCCTTCTTTTAAACAGATGTAAACTGCAATTTTATGTTCTATTTGTGGTGGAGAATTTACTGTAGGATAAACAGAGGTAGTTTGGAGCCTTGGCAGCATAATGAGTCAAATTGGACTCGAATCATCAACTGTTCCATAGGAGAAAGATGAGTTCTTAGTCTTGGAAACCTACCAAGCCACTTCTAGCTTGTCCTACAGGGCCTAGGGGACTACATTGACTTGGTGGCACTTAGATGAATGAGCAGAAGAGACCCTTAGATAGCTGTGGTGAAGGGAAATTAAAGACATGCAGGACAATCAGATTATTTTTAAAGAACTATAATGCGGAAAGGAGGAGTGGGGTCTTGAGAAAGGAGACTAGTAAGCTACCCATAAAAATGAGGGAGGAAAACAGAACTGTCAACAAACCCCACTCATTTTAAACCGTATAGACTTCCAAAGCTTCCATGTCCCCAAATTGGCCGTCTGCAGATCTACTTTTACTTTCTGCATCACGACTTACCCAAAAAATTTCCTTTAAAAGAGAGGAAAGATGCAGGTTAAGGGTCATCTGGTTTCAGTTTGATTTGACAGTCCAAATGGAAAGAATGCAATTGCATCAGAAGGATAGACTTACCACTAACCCTAAATTCCATAGACTGATCTTGATCTTCATTTTTTTAATGTTTTATTGAGTTTGGGCACAAGTTTACAGAGCAAATTAATTTCCTATTAAACATGTCTTGAGCAAGCCATATAAAATATGACTGACGTATATTGTGTCCTTCTGCAATGTGATCAATAAATGAATCCACAGTCTTATACTCTTGTAAGTTAAAAGGAAGAAAGCAGAAACTGGCAGTCCCATGGTTAACAACTCAAATGGATAGCACACAAAGTAAAAGTGAGCGTCTGCGGATTGTGGTTTCTCTTCCAATTAAGATGACAGGCAAGTTTCCTCCTGTGACTCTTGCCTCACCACACACTGTTCAGGACAACTATGACGCTGGCCCTGACCTACACTTATTTCATCAGATAAGCAATCCTGGAATGGAGCTGGATACCTCTCAGCCCTTCCAAGGAGTTTGACTGTGACTGTCAAGTGTTTGACTTTGCCATGGCTACTAGAAGTGCCTGAAGACTTCTTTCTGGCTTCATCTTTTTATATGCAAAAAGTGCTTCTCATGTGCATCGTTTTATTAGGTGTCTTTCCTTATCTAACTGACACATATGTTTCACTTCAGAATATTTTTCATATTATTTTATATTATAAATAAAAATATTTTCTATATAATATTTTATATTATTATTTATAACAATGGGACCAATGGTTCTGGGGAGACATGGAAGAAGGGGAGGTGGGAGAAAGGACGGGGGTGGAGGGGTGGGTAGGAGTCAACCAACCCAGGGGCAAGGGAACAACAAGTGAACTAAATCAATGGAGAGAAAGACATAGGATACTTAGTGGAGGTTAATCAAGGGCAATGTAGCAGTGAGGAATTACTAAACCAGAATGAAGGCCGAACATGATGGTGGGACAAGAGGAAAGTAAAAAGAAATAGAGGGAAGAACCTGGAGGCAAAGGACATTTATAGAGGTCTAAATACAGGCATGTACATATGTAAATATACTTATGTATAATGACAGGGAAATAACTCTTTATACTTAAGTCTATATGTTAAGAATTAAGGTAACAGATGAACATGGGCCTTGACTCAAGTACTCCCTCAACACAAGAACACTTTGTTCTAACAATCTGGCATTCAGTGATGCTCACCTTCCCAATATGATTGCTAAAGACAAAGTGAGAGCATAAGAAAATGTGGTTAAGAAAAGATGATGGTGCCCAGCTATCAAAAGATATAGCATCTGGGGTCGTAAATGTTTGATGATAGACAAGCGTTCATCTAGCTGAGAAGCAAAAAGGCCCACATGGAAGAAGCACACCAGCCTGTGTGATCATGAGGTGTTGATGGGATCAGGTATCAGGCATCTAAAACCCAGAACAAAAACATACCAAATGTGAAAGGGGGTGGTGGTGTCACGTGGAGTGGAGACCAAAGCCCATCTGTAGACAATTGGATATTCCCTTACAAAAGGGTCTCAAGGAAGAGATGAGCCAGTCAGGGTGCAGTAGAGCACCAATGAAATATATAACGTTCCTCTAGTTCTTGAATGCTTCCTCAACGCCCACCCACCACCCACCCCGCTATTATGATCTCAATTTTACCTTACAAATTGGACTAGACCACAATATGCACACAACTATAGATAAGAGCCTGAGCACAGAGAATCTAGGATAGATAAACCCCTCAGGGCCAACAATACGACTAGAGATACCACGAGGATTAGGGGAAGGTGGGGGAAGAAAGGGGAAATCAATCACAAGGATCAATATATAACCCCCTCCCAGGGAGACAAACAACAGAAAAGTGGATGAAGGGTGACAGAGGGCCATGTAAGATATAAAAATAATCTATAATTTATCAAGGGTTCATGAAGGAGGAAGGATGGGGGAGGGAGAGGGAAATGAGGAGCTGATGTCAAGGGCTCAAGTAGAAAGAAAATGCTTTGAAAATGATGTTGGCAACATATGTACAAATGTGCTTGACACTATGGATTGTGATAAGAGACGTAAGAGCCCCCCCAAAAAAGTATTTAATAATAAATAAATAAATAAAATTTTAAAACAGGTTTCTTATCTCTATAATACATATGTCCATATTGACTATAATTTTTAAGGAAGGTTGTTTATATAGCTTAAAGATATTTTTTTGATATGCATAATACCTCAACCTCACACTCTTCTCACATTCTACCTGGGCTCCCCATGTCCATTCACAGACCTTTCCTGATTCTTCCTGCCTTCTGAATTTTTGTTCTGGGGCAAATACTGTCATTTTAATCTCCCATGATCAACTGTTCTGAGCTGCACACTTCTCACACATGTTATTTCACTGTTTAGGTCTATCTCTTGTTTGACTGAAAGGCAATCTGGAGTAGGTTCAGTAGGTTTGAAGTGTGTCTGAAAGCCAAAGTCTCACTGAATCCACCAGTTTCTATTAGCCCAATGCATTTGGTCTTTTGTGTGATTTTCAATTTTGTTCTTAATTTCCCCCCCCACTCTCTTCATGGCTTGCCCATGGCTACTCATGGGCAGATCTTGAAAGCACTATTCCATGACACAAATGCCTTCTAGATGTTGCCCTCTAGGCTTCCCAGTGGCCCCAGGGTTTGAGCAGCATTGACCTAAGTAAAAGGATCTTAAGACTCTGAACAATTAGACTCAAGCTTTGAAAAGTAATTGTTTGAAAAAGACAATCACATGAAAAGGAGGATTTTGATATACCAATCATTCTCCAGCAGTATGAGCTACATCGTGATATTTTGCAATTTATCCTAGCTAATTGACAGCCTCAACTATAAGTGCACTGCATATTGCAGTTCACAACTGGCCACAGAGTTAGTTACTGAGATATCAATATATTCGTAGCTCAGCAATCCAAAGGAAAATTGCTTCCGTTGCTAATATTAGTATCTATATTTAATATTTCTGAGTAGATTTCATTTATAATACCAACAAACTAAGTGAATGTGAATAAGAATCAATAAAATTGAAATTAAAAAATAAATGCCAAGGACTTTAAAATTTGAAGCTCGTTTCTCCACTAGCCAATAAAGCTTTTTGGTTACCTGATGATTTTGCCATCCTGCTGGGAACATAAGAACAGAGCAACAAGACTATAGTCACCAAGGGAGATTGATAGAGAAAAACTGAAACTAGCGGCAAAGAAGAAGAATGGCACCGCAGTCAAATAACGGATAATCAAAGCCGACAAGCTGATAATCAAGCACTAGGAACAGTGCAATTGAATATTCCAATTTTAGTGAAAATCACATTTTGGCTTTTTAATAGTTATTAATGAACTATATTATACATCTTATTTAAGAAATAGAGCAGAGAAGTTGTTCCTCATTATAAACTCTTGATATACTACAGTCAAATTATTGAGCTTACATTATTCTCTCACAGGAACAATTATAGTTTTCACTTCAAATATCCAAATAAAAATCTTTTTTCTTTTTCATAATACCATGGCCTCAGAGGTCCATTTGAAAAACTATGAACAGCTGGCAGACTATCCACTTGCATACACATCATTCCAAATTGTGATAAAATTCTTGTCAGACAATGTATTTCACACTGTTTAAGTAATACTCCCATTGAGTGGAGTTATATAAGACACTGCCAGGTTTACCTGCAGAGAAACACACTTCAATAGTTCTCACACAGCATGAAGGCATTTATCATTATTCAAATATAGAAGAGGAGAAAAGGTTCCAATGTTATTGACATTATAACTGGCTTGTGGTAAATGGCTGTTAAGCAGTGTTCAGTGGGCTGTACTTATCCTGCACAATTGGAAGACATCTCGCATGCTGTTCCATAAAACACTAAGAGAAAAAGGAATACTCAGTGTAGAATCCCCCCGACTCCCCCCTGCCCCCCACCAACCTATGTTCTCTTACCTTTTCAAAAGCAACCATAGATTAAGCTAAATCACAAGCTATCAATTGAAAGGGGGGAGATATATTTGTGTATGTACATATGTATGTATACAAATATATTTTCAAATAAAATAAATTTTCTCTATTAATCTTTCTGGGTTTTTTTTCATGAATGTCACAAGGAAATGCTTACAAATATTTAGACAGGGGCACATATATGTTGACTAAAATCACTTGAATAAAAATTGAATACACAGCAATGATACTCAAAGTGACATGTGAAGCAAAGTATGCAAATCAGAGAAGTTGTGCTTCCATCTCAAGCTGATCTTTATCATTTGATAAGGTCTACAGTAAGGATATCTATTCATAATGGGATCTTTTCTAATTGTCATTCAAAATCAGTTATTTTAAATTAGGTGCAGCTACATGTAGCCCTGGTATAGTGGTTACACATTGGGCTGCTATCCACATGGTTGGCAGTTCAAAACCATCAGCTGCTCTGCAGGAGAAAGACTGGGCTTTCTACTCCTGTAAACAGTTCCAGGCTCAGCAATCCACTGGGGATCCCTATGAGTCAGCATTGATTTGATGGCAGTGAGACATTTAGATCACTCTTCTGTCAGTTTTGGTAATATTGTGGCTTGCATCCTGCTATGATGCTACCACCCATATTACAAATACCAGCAGGGTCATTGATGATGGGTAGAGTTCAATGGACCTCCAAGACCAACATAGATAAGATCTACTGGTGATCTACTTCTTTAAAAGGTGGCCAATGCATTCCATGATGCTCACCAACCCGACATGATTGCTGAAGACAAAGCTGGTGCATAAGAAAATGTGGTGAAGAAAGATGATGGTGCCCAGCTATCAAAAGATATAGTGTCTGGGGTCTTAAAGGCTTGAAGGTAAACAAGCAGCCATCTAGTTGAGAAGCAACAAAGCCCACATGGAAGAAGCACACCAGCCTGTGTGATCATGAGGTGTCAAAGGGATCAGGTATCAGGCATCAAAGAACAAAAATTCAAATCATTGTGAATGAGGGGGGGTGAGGATTGGGGACCCAAGACCTATCTGTAGACAACTGGACATCCCCTTACAGAAGGGTCACAGGGAGGAGAGGAGCTAGTCAGGGTGCAGTGTAGCAACGATGAAACATATGACTTTCCTCTAGTTCCTAAATGCTTCCTCCCAGCCCCACCCTCATGATCCCAATTTTACCTTACAAATCCGGCTAGACCAGAGGAGGTACACTGGTACAGATAGGAATGGGAAACACAGGCATCCAGGACAGATGACCCCTTCAGGACCAGTGGTGAGAGTGGCAATACTGGGAGGGTGGGGGGAGGGCGGGGTGGAAAGGGGGAACCAATTGCAAGGATCTGCATGTAACCTCCTCCCTGGGGGATAGACAACAGAACAGTGGGAGAAGGGAGACATGGGACAGTGTAGGATATGGCAAAATAATACTTCATAAATTATCAAGGGTTCATGAGGGAGCCTGGAGAAGGGGGGATGGTAAAAATGAGGAACTGATACCAAGGGCTCAAGTGGGAAGCAAATGTTTTGAGAATGATAATGGCAACAAATGTGCAAATGTGCTTGACACATTGGATGCATGTATGAATTGTGCTAAGTGTTGAACAAGCCCCAATAAAATGATGTTTTTAAGTGGCCAATGAAAGCCTTTCGAATAGCGTGAGAATCGCGTTTCCTACAGTGCCAGACATTGAGCCCCACAGGTTAGAAGACCTTCAACATACGAATGGGGAGGAGCTGCCCAAGCAGAGTGAACTTTAAGGACATGGCTGGCACAAAGCTTTCAAAGCACTCATTTGCAATTGTTGCATGAGACAGAATTAGAAGAAATTGCTGAAAACATCTAGTAATAAGCAGATTTTGGAATGTATGAAATATAAATCTAAAAAAAATTGGAAGTCATCAAAATGTTGAGTGCCTAATAATGGGCATCACACACATTACTGAGCTGAAATGATCATTTTGAAATAGAGAATCATATGGTCTACTATACTGGGATTATACAATTTAAAAAGGACAGCATCACATTCATTATCAAAAAGAACATATCAAAATCTATACTAAAGTATTATATTGTCAATGAGAGAATAATACCTATATATCTACATGGAAGAGCAGTTAATATGATCATTATGTAAATTTATGCACCCAAACATTCCAAAGATGAAAAAATTGAAGATTTTTCCAGCTTCTGCAATCTGAAATTAACCAACATGTAATCGAGATACATTGATAATCAATGGTGATTAGAATGGGAATATTGGGAACAAAGTAGAAGGATCTAGATTTGAAATCATGGCCTTGATGATAAAAACAACATGGGGGGGGGATCACATAATAGAATTTTATAATATCACAAACTTATTCATTAAAAATATCTACTTCAACACCCTAAAGCAGAGCTGTACATGTGGACTTCACCAGATAGAACAAAGAGGAATCAAATTTAACTTTTCCTGGGATAGAGATAAGGGAGAAGCTCAGGATCATCAGTCCAAACAAGGTCAGGAACCAACTGGGTAGCACACCAACAATTTCTCATATGAAAGTTCAAGTCCATGATGAAAAAAATTCAAAGAAGTCCAAGATGGCCAAAATATTACCTGGGGTAAATCCCACCTAACCTTAGAGACTATCTCAAGAACAGATTTGACCTATGATCCTTAATGAGTGGAGACTGCACAAGTCCTGAGAGGCCATTCAGAACACCTCATATGAAGAAACAAAAATCCATTAAAAATACAGGAAAGCAAGAAAAGGCTGAAATGGACATCAGAAGGAATGGAAGCTTATTTTGAACCTCTCATAGCCAGAGTAAATGAAACAAAAGTATGAAGACAATAACTGTTCAGTAGATTTCAACAGAAGATCAAGATGATAAATAAAGCATTACAATGAAATGCGCAATGACTGGAATAAGAAAACTAAAAGGGAAAAGACATGCTCAAGATTTTTGATATGAAATAACTTAATTTTTTTTCAAGCCTCAAGTTGCAGTATTGAAGGATTCTGTGCAATATATTGAATTTTTCAGGAAGCATCAAAATAAAATTGAAGGCATATGCAGCCAGTACACTTAAGAAGGAGCCAATATTCAATCATTTCAGAAGGTAGCATATGATAAAAAACAGTGTTGCTAAAGGAAGAAATATAAGCTGCACTGAAGACAATAGAGGAAAACAGTATTCCAGAAACTGACATGACACAAATGGAAGTATTACAGAAAACAAATGCCGCACTGAGAGCACTCCCTATTCAATGAACAGAAATTCCACTGGCTGGAAGGGATGCCTATTTGTGGCCATTCCAAAGAGAGATGACCCAACAGAAAGGGGAAATAGTTCAACAATATCATTAATATTTTGCTGAATATTATTTTTAAATATTGCAACAGCACTTTGACAGGGAGCTTCCAGAAATTCATGCCAGATTCAGAAGAAGTCAAAACACAGAGGATATCATTCTCAATGCCAGCCAGATCCAGTCTGAAAGCAGCCACGATCTGGAACATGCTTACTTGTGTTTCATTGACATATCCCTCACCAGGAAAGGGAAGAGCATCTCAGAACAGCTAGTGTGCTCATGTGAAACCTGTGTATGGACCACGAGGCTTCCATTAAAACAGAAGAAGGGGAGACAGATATGTTTAATATCAGGAAAGGTGTCCCTCAGAATTAAATCCTTTCATAATATTTATCCAATATGTATACTGAGTAAATGATGAAAGAATTTAAGAGGAACAGCATAGAATTCATTATCAAAAAGAACAATCAAAATCTACACTAAAGTATAGTGCTGTCAATGATAGAATACTATTTATACATGTACAAGCAAGACTAGTTAATTTGGCCATTATATAAATTTATGAACCCAAAACTAATGCCAAAGATGAAAACAATGAAGGTTTTTATTAAGTTCTGCAGTCTGAAATTAACCAAACATAATCAAAATATATTGATAATCATTGCTGATTGGAATGGGAAAGTTGGAAACAAAGATCAATAGAAGGAAGGGGTATTGGGATTTGAGGAAAGCTCATTAACAACTTGTGATATGTGTATGATACAATCTTGCTTGCTGAAAGTAAAAAAAGACATGAAGAATTTACTGATGAAAATTAAATAATAACTTCCACAATGAATTATACTTCAACAAGAAAAACAACAACAACAAAAAACACCTCACAACTAGACCAATAAACAACATCATGAATTTGGGGAAACATTGAAATCGTCAAGGATTTCACTTTACAAGGCTCTATAATCAACCTTCACGGAAGCAACAGTTAAGAAAACACATCTGGTGGTGCATTAGGGAAACTTGCTGCAAAAGGACCTCCCTGTTAAAAAGCACGCTTTACACAATTGATGTGTGTATGGAGTGTGATAAGAGTTGTATGAGCCCCTAATAAAATGATTTTAAAAAAAAAGCAACGACATGAAGTCCCTTTGAGGAAGAAGGTTCAACTGACCCAAGCCATGGTGTCTTCTGTCGCCTCGCACGCATGTTGTGGGGGGGGATAATGTTTTCATCATTTTATTAAAATAAAAAATGAATATTTGATACTATTACTATCCTAATGACTTTGAAAATTTGAAGCTTGGTGATGAAGCGCAGAGAAGGATTGAAACATTTGAAGTATGGTGTTGGTGGCGAATGTTGAAAGTACTGTCACAAGAACAAACAGTTCTGTCTTAGAAGGATAGCCAGAACGCTGCTTAGGAGGGAGAATGAATTGCCTTTTCTGGTGTTTAGGACATAGGTTCAGTAGGGACCATCAGTGGAAGGGTACCATGCTTGGTAAAGCAGAGGGTCCGTGAAGAAGAGAGACCCCTCAGTGAAACGGATTGACAAGGGGTTGTCACGGCAGTTTGGATCATAGGTATGCTTGTGAGGACGGCACAAGCCTGGGCAGCATTTGATTCTGCGGTTCTTAGGGCGGGTCTGAGTAAGGACAGACTAGATGCCGCCAAACAACAGGAATAACAACAGGCATATTGTGGGGGGGGATAATGTTTTCATCATTTTATTAAAATAAAAAATGAATATTTGATACTATTACTATCCTAATGACTTTGAAAATTTGAAAAATAATACATGAAATGAACACCTTACTCATTTTAAAGCACATTTTAGCTATTACAAATTAAAGTATATTTGAGATCCATGGTCATTAACTCGAGTATAACGAACTCATGTGTGTTTTAGTGAATTCATTTAAGTTTCGAGTAAAAATATATTGGATCAGCACATATACTTCCCATTTGTCTCACAAGGTCCTTATAAATGGAATGTCTACAAGCGCAGCCTTGGTATCTACCTACGTTTTACTCCTTTACAAAATGATAGGCAAATTTCTCTTTTGAAGTGAGAATAACTATTTCAAAATGTGTCACGCTTGAGACCAGATGGGATATGTTGGGCCCAGGAGTTATGTTGAATTTGAACCAAAGATTGCATACATACATTATAGAGGATTACACACTTCAATTATACAAGTCAATCCTTTTCCAATGTATTATGTTTCTGTTGCTCACTTCATATTTTGGCTTCCAATTTAAGCATTCACTTTAAAAAATAAATATGCATGACTGTTCTTCATTTCAAAATCAAATGCATCTCAACACTATTTAAGTGACATTCATCTCCTATTGAATCAGAGAATCAATGACCACAAAGCATTGAGTCAGTCTCACGTGAAATGTAACATGCCCAGACTATTTTAGAAGACATGACCATGGAAACACTGAGGCAAAGTTGGAGTCACGTAGAGATACTTTTAAAGGCAGAAATAAAGTACTTTCCCAGGGCTGTTAAGGTTAAAGACATGTTAGATTGCAATCATAAAAAATAAAAGACAAGGAGGAATTTTGGTTTTCTTCTCTCTTCTGTTTCTTCCATTTTCATTACAAAAAAATCTAATCTTAGCCTCTGTGGGCCACATCATTGTGTTCACAACAGAAGAGGCCAACTGTATTGAATGGCACCCAGACTTCGTCTCAAGGGATAGCTAAGACTTGGACTCTAATTTTTAGAGCATGTATACTTTACATAACAATGGAGAATGCTTTCCCTCTTGCACACAAACCTCAGTTACAAATTCATTTAATTATTATTAAGCATGTTCTGAGGCAAGTCCAGTACATACAAATATGTTTACACCTGATACATTTTGATAATACTTTACTACCCTTCAGAAACCTCTAATCTGCTATTGGAGATAAACTCTGAGTCCTTTGCTGCTGCAGATGTAAAATATAATAGAGCAAAAAATCCATGCATCAAATTACAGAGGTAGAAGCATAATAGTTCTAGTTGCTTTGTTGCAGTAAGCTTCAAATACATAACTTTAGAGAAACCTTATATTAAAGTAGCATCTCTTATTAATTATAAATAAAATAGTTATTAACTTCTTCCAAAAAACAATGAAGGAAAGAGATAGCATACACTCATATTGATGTTTATTCCATGTGACAAGTGACATACACAATCGTAGTTTATCTGAAAACTAACGATTTGGACAGAACTTTAATGATTACCATGGAAGTTGATTTGACGAATGTATTTACATAGTTTAGCAGGAAACTCTTTCCTAGAATAGAAAGCATATATAGAAATATATTGGAGATCTTCTTTCTAGAAATTCACACCACCATTCAGTGGAAAACTGGTCAATTTCCAACTAAAATAAAAAGTGTTTTATTGTTTGTTAGGCTATTAATTTTGACATAGATTAAAATCTTCATAAAGGAAAAATACAAATATCCTGGGAAAAAGTCATTCTTCTGTTGGCTCCCACACATCTACAAAAGGCTAATCTTAAACAGCTGTCTGTTCCTCTAACTAAATTAACAATGGTTATTATATTCTGGCTTCCAGATGCGGAACATGTTTCGTGTTGATGTCCTAGTTTTTGACCTCGCAAACGCGCGAAGGAACTCAGCCGGAAATACAAACGGCAGACACTCCTATCTAGGGAGATAGAGACAAAGGAAAATAGTTCTCTGGATTACATTATGAAGGAGTAAAAAATGCTTAACATTGTTGTCAAAGGCATTTCTATAACAAATAGATTACTATCTGTTATAAAGAGGTGCCCAAACCAAGCTGGAGAACTGAGGTTGTCAGAGGTGCATTGATAAACTATAAAGCTGCCTTTTGAGGTAATTACTGATTTCATGGTCCTTTCCTTCCAGGCAGGAGACACAGCACTATGGGAAAAAATAAGAGGAAGTGAGATCCAAGCAGACCTCACAGGAGCTTGACCTAGATTGTTGAAAATGTCCCTCCCCCAGATGTGCTGGAGCATTGTGTTCTAAGTATTGGTCATCTCTGAATCTCAGACCCTTGAGGAGATGTGTGACAGTGTTACGACTCTGCTATAGCATGCGTTCCACTGGTCTTGAACTCTTGGAGTCTCTGAATCAAAGACCTCTAGAAATGAAGAGATCTGAGCACCAGGCTTCTCAGAACAGAAGCCCATTGTCCTTATCACCTCCCTCAGCCTAAATCCCTCTTTGCCAGCCTCCAATGCAGTAGTTTTGTCATCAAATTCCAGAATTTTTACATGTGAAGGTAGGCTATGATTCAGCATAGGTAAAAGACATACTTGAGTCTCACTCTTCCAGACACAGCCTGAAACACTGCATTTTGTCCAGGGCTTTTATTTATAATGAGGGCTTTCAGAAGTAAGTTATGAGAGAAAGGAACAATTACAGCTTAAAATCCATAAAGATATTAAAACGATTTATTGTGAGAAGAAAACTGGCACAAACATATTCATAATCCATAAATGTGATCTTCTTTTTATCCAATAACTGCAAATACATTAAAAACTAGTTTAAAACGTTTTCAGAGAGGAAAAATAAAGTCACCATGAAGTCAAAGTAAGAAGCCTAAACGGGGCTCTTCTGACAAATGTGTACATCAATGATGATTTCTCTGAAACAGGATTAAAGGAACACATTTGCATTTTAATGCAGAACATGCAAAGACACTAAAACATGTAATTCTATTAAATGTCAACAACACAGGCACCCACGTTTTGTGGAGACAGATAAAATGACCTTCCATTTATAGTGAAGTAGAAAGGAAGCTAAAATTACGTCAATGGAATTTAACATGCAGAATACAGATCCAGTAATGTTAATGTTGACGCACTTACTACAAAGAAATCTTGGTGAAACCATGATTTCATTGTCAGTTTCACATATATCTAAAGGAGGATACTCAAAGTTAACACACTGTATTTTAGCATTAATATTAGCTAGAGAAATATAGTAACTTAAAGCTATAACTCCCTAATGTATGAAACCAGGAGCTCTGGTCACAAAATGAATTAAGTATTGGGCTGCTAATTGAAAAGTCAATAGGTTAACCCCACCAGTTAACCCCTGGGAGAAAGATGAAACAGGGTGCTTCAGAACGGATCTATAACCTTGAAAAGCTAGGGAGCCCTTCAACGCTGTCCTACAGGGCACGGTGAGGCAGAATCCACTTGATGGCCATGGGTTTGGTCTTGTAATCTGGTGTAGTGGTTACATGTTAGGCTGGTTCAGCAGTTCCAAACCACCAGTTTCCTTTAAAGAGTTACAGTCTCTGAAACCCACAAGAGCAGTTCTACTCTGTCCTTGAGGGTCACTATGGGTTGGGATCAACTTGATGGCAGTGAATTTAAGAATATATGGAACAGACCAATCTATCATGAAAGATGAAAAGAAATATTAATATAAAATAACAACACCATGCATCTACTGAGCTGTGTTTGTCCATATTAAGAATAAAACCAGCAATGCATTGAGTGGATTCTGACTCATAGAAGTCCTATAGAAGCGAGTAGCACTTCTCCCTAGGGTTTCCCAGGCTGGAAATCTTTATGACAACAGACTGCCTCATCTTTTTCCCCTGGAGAGACTGGTGGGTTTGAACAACTGACTTTCCGTTAGCACTCTAACTTTTAAGGCACTGTACCACCAAGGATTCTCATGTTTATGCAGAGAACTTAAAACAATAATCAAACACTAATTAAATTGAGAAAAGGGTAAGAATTACATAAATGCATTGATAAAATGAATGCTGTATCTCTCTCAAGAAAATGAAAAGCATCCTTTTGTAACTGTCTCCAAAAAGAAATGTCATATTATCTGTAAATTGAATTTTTTAAAAATCATTTCCCTACCATATCTAAATATAATTTCAATGCTACAACTTTGATAACAGTGGTGTTTTTAAAAGGGAGTAATTTTCAATATTATAGAGATTTGATGTAGAGCTGAAAGGTACAGTATACCTAAGCTTAAGAAACTTGGGATTTCCTTCCTGTTCTTTCTTTTTTTCAAATATTAATTTCAAGCATTTCTCTCCCTTTACATGCATGTGTACTTCTTTTGTAACATGTATGTTACAATACTAAAACCTTTGTATGAGGAATAGAAATGGTGTTGAAACAATAAAACACCCTAGACATCAGATGCTACACAGATGTATCGCATATCATAGGAACATGGTAGACAAGGATGTTGCAACTAAGACCATCAAATAAGATTTTATCTGTCCAGGTAAGGTGCAAAAACTCTGGTATGTACTTACTTGAATATGAACATGCAGTTTATAAGCTTTCTCTATCAGAAAGCTATATTAGCTAATTGAGGAACAGAAATATTTTAAGTATTTAATACTAACTCCCAGACTTGGGAGAATATTTAACTTGAATAGGAATTGCTAGTATGCTGACATTTAATAGGCACATTTAATAGGCACCTTCAGAGTGTCTTCATTATGTAACTCATATTGTCTTTCCAATCACTTTACTAACTCTTTACCCATAAGGAATCTGTACTAAGAAAAAAAAGTAAATTAACATGTCATATTTCTATTCCTTCTAAGTATGTTATAATGACCTGGTGAGTTCATATGGAATTCAATCATTAGGTGTTTCTATTTGTATAAAATAAGAGAATATATAACTTTCAGACAAAGTCTACTAACTATACTTGTTCTTATCACATAAACACATAAATCAAGCACCAAAATGTGTGAGGAATTGCAAATACAGGGAAGAATCATGCACTGTACATAATGAGCTATGGGGTTAAAGTGACAGAAGTGCTCAGATAGAAGCGGATTCATCACTGAGGACCTGAAAGAGCAGAATTTTAATTCCATTACATAAGTAGAATAAGAGGGGGTAAGGTGTTTATACGTAGGGTATGCGGAGAAAGGCACAGGTGTTCTTAGTGACTCAAATAGTTCAGCAAAGGCATGTACCTCACTACAATCACGTGGATTCCCATTCATAGTAGCCCTATCAGACAGGGTAGTCCTGCCCCTGTACCGATTTACTGAAGTAGAAAACCCTGTCTTTCACCAGTGCAGGAGCTGTAGTGTCAAATAGCATTTCTCAGAAGAAAAAAACTCAATTGATTTTGACACATTTAATAAGCGTCACTCAATAAAAATTAATGGGTATATTTGGTAAATATATCATGGCTGTTGTGTAGATTAAGGTTTATATTTTAATTAACCAAAAGTGGCGTCCCAATCTAAAATGATATAGGAATACCTCCGATATAAAAATCTTAATCAGTCAAAAAAAGTAACTAAAAATATGTCAAGAAAGGAGTTTAAGTCATTAGTCTTATTCATCCATTTAATTTGTGGAGTAAACGTTCCTAATAATGAGCATTGTTAGTATAATCACATTTCTGATAAAGTACAGGAAATACAAAGAATGTATATGTGAATCATTGGCCCTGGGACATTTACTTGAAGACAAAAAGAATGATTACACTGAGACACAATAAATCTAGATAATTTAAAGTGCACACAACATTCACACAAATTCAGGTAAATAAAACCGATCTATATCCCAGCATCAAATGAATTAAATATAACAATATAAATCTTTGTCTCTGTTAAAGAGAGATGGGATGAAAGAATTGATACAACTTTAGTATTGTTGTGTAAAGTTCAAGTAGAAGACAACTCCACCACCACTTGTTCTCCCTCCCAACACATATATCCCATTCCAGGCCAACTGCGTAGAAGGGATCCATATTTGTGCTCATTCCAAAGAAAGGTGACCCAACATAATCCTCAAATTATAGAACAGTATCATTGATATCACACAAATAAAATTTTGCTTAAGATCATCCAACAACAATTACAGCAGTTCATTGACAAGGAACTGCCAAAAGTCCAGGTTGGATTCAGAAGAGCATGTGGCACAAAGGATATCATTACTGATGTCAGATGGATTGGGGCTGAAAGCAGAGAATACCAGAAAGGTGTTTACTTGTGTGTCAATGACTATGCAAAGGCATTCAACTGTGTGAACCATAATAACCTGTGGATGACCTCGAGAAGAATGGGAATTCCAGAACACTTCATTGTGCTTATTCAGAACTTGTACATGGATCAAGAGGCAGTTGTGCAAACAGAACCAGGGTATATTGTTAGTTTTAAAATCCAAAAATGTGCACATCAGGGTTATATCCTCTCAAAACATTTGTTCAATCTATATGCTGAGCAAATAATTAGAGAAGCTGTATTTTGTAAAGAAGTTTGAGGGATCAAGAGTGGAGGAAAGCTTACTAACAACCTGCAATGTGCAGATGGTACAATCTTGCTTGTTGAAAGTGAGAAGAAATTGAGGCACTTGCTATTAAAAATCAAGGATTTTACCCTTCCATGTGGATTAAAACTCAATGTAAGAAAGACCACAATCCTCACAGCTTGACCAATATGTAACATCTTGCTTGGATCCACAATCAATGCGCATGGAAGCAACAGTCAAGAGACAGAGAGGTATTTAAATAGGTAAATCTGCTGCACAAGCATTCAATAGTGTATTTAAGAGCACGGATATTACTTTGAGGACTAAGGTATGCTTGACTCAAGCCATGGTATTCTCCATTGCCACATATGCATGGGAAATTAGACATTGGCTAAAGAAGTCCAGAGAAGAATTGATGCATTTGATTGGGGTGCTGGAGAAAAATAGTAAAAGTACCATGCACTGCTAAAAGGACAAAGAGATCTGAGTTGGAAGACTAATGTCTTCCATTAAGGCCATAGTACTCCCTAGATGCAAGGATGGCAAGATTCATATTACATATTATGGACACATTGTCAGGAGAGATCAGTCCCTTGGAGAAGAACATCCTCTTTTGTAAAGTACAAGGGCAGCAAAAAAGAGGAAGGCTGTTGTGGTAGCTACACAATTTCGTGTCAATTTGAAGACATAAAAGTGTAGGAGTGGACTGTGATGGTTACCTTTTTTATGCCAACATGGCACCCAAAGAAGGTATGGTTGGAGTCAATCTAGCCTGTCAATCAGTCAATGGTACCTCCTTCTCATAAAGAGGGTCGTGGGAACCTCCCGCACTGACCCCCTCTCTGCCTTCACCTTCCTTTTTAGGCTCACCTGTGGGAGCCCGGTACTCTGGCCACTGCCATTGAAGTCACAAGAATTTAAATCCCACCGGCCTGTTATTTTTCTGCCTTTTGCATCATTGCTTGTGGCTGCATGCATCTAAAGAGGGGTTTAAGGACTAGTATCAGCTTTATGGACATGATCTGGACTGGGATGTTTTCCTGATAGATAACTACTTGATATAAAGCTCTCTCTTACATATATATGAGTATCACTGGAGTTGTTTTTCTAGCCAACCTGGCCTAACACAGTTGTCAAGGGGACAGATGGGCACAGTGGCTGTAATCAGTGAGCTAAGGTATAGGAACAATTATGAGGATGGCACAAGACTGCAGTGCTTGGATCTGTTGTGTAGAATAAGGTCATTATGGGTGGGAGCTGACTCGATGGCACCTGACAACAACAACAACAGCAAAGATTGAGCAGTTTTGTCAATTCCACGTACTCTTAACGTTTCATGTGACTGCTGTCTGCAGGACCGGCAAGAGTGGATAGATCCTGAAGTCATTAGAAAGGAATAAGCCTAGTCGGCCCTGCCCTCCTCTAACTGTGAGCAAGACTTGGCAATTGACTCTAGAAAAAAATCACAGTCAACGAACCCTTATACTGCCACATGGGGTCATGATAAGTCAAAATCCACTCAACAGCCCCTAACAACATTCCATAAATCTAGTTTCATTAACTTTTTCTATATTGCTCTTGTTTCAGTTCAGCCTTTTGTTGAGACTGTATCCTACTCATTGTTGCTCGACTTCCAGTTCTTTAGACACAAGCCAAAGGTCTGCCACAGTGCCTACTGATCCACAATGCGTTTACATCTTCAGTCACAAGCCTGGCCTGCTGACTGTGGATTCATCTGCCTCTGCATCCCCCGGCTTGTACTGTTCCTCCTGATCTTGAGTTCCTCAGCTCCCCACACTACGAGGGCTTGGAGAAGGCCCCAGCTTAACACCTGAACCCCAGACTCCCAACCAGACAGGATTTGCTCACTTTTACTGTGTGAGCCATTTGCTTGATATATATAATGGAATTTCTCCACAATGTTTTTTTTTTTTTTAATCAATTTATTGGGGCTCATACAATTCATCACAATACATAGATCAATTGTGTAGAGCACATCTATACATTTGTTG
>NW_022107431.1:61676394-61726351 GCF_000313985.2 Echinops telfairi | reverse complement strand
CTTTTTCATGTCTTACACTGACATGTCTCCCTTCACCCACTTTTCTGTAGTCCATCCCCCTGGGAGGGGGTTATAATAGATCATTGTGATCAGTTCCCCCTATCTCCGCCCAGCTTCCCCTTAAGCTCCTGGTATGCCTACTCTCAATATTGGTCCTGAGGGGTTTATCTGTCCTGGATTCCCAATGTTTCCAGCTCTTATCTGTACCCATGCACATGCTCTGGTCTAGCCAGATTTGTCAGGTAGAATTGGGGTCATGATAGTCGGGGGGAGGGGTGGGGAGAGAAAGTATTAAAGAACTAGAGCAAAGTAGCATGTTTCATCAGTGCTATACTACACCCTGACTGTCTCATCTCCTCCCCACAACCCTCTGTAAGGGGATGTCCAGTGGCCTACAAATGGGCTTTGGGTCTCCACTCCACACTCCCCCTCATTCACAATGATATGATTTTTTGTTCTGGGTCTTTGTTGCCTGATGCCTGATAACTTATCAACACCTCCTCACCACACAGGCTGGTGTGCTTCTTCCATGTGGGCTTTGTTCCTTCTCAGCTAGATGGCCTGCTGTTTATCTTCAAGCCATTCAGACCCCAGACACTATATCTTTTGATGGCTGGGCACCATCAGCTCTCTTCACATTTGTTTATGCACCCGCTTTGTCTTCAGCGATCGTGTTGGGAAGGTGAGCATCATGGAATGCCATATTAATAGAACAAAGTGTTCTTGTGTTGAGGGACTGATGGTGTAGGAGTCATGGGAGCGGGAGGGGGAGGCGAGGAAAAGGAAGTGGGTATTTAAAAACTCAGGGACAAGTGATTGAAAATCGATGACGAGGAGGGTGTTGGAGGCCTGATAGGGCTTGATCAAGGGTGATGTAACCAAGAGGAATTACTGAAAGCAAGAGGAAAGGCTGAGCATGATACTAGGACAGGAGGAAAGTAAAAGGAAATAGAGGAAAGAACTAGGAAGCAAAGGGCATTTATAGAGGTCTAAATACAGGCATGTACGTATGTAAATATATTGATATATGATGATGGGGAAATATATCTATGTACATATATTTGTAAGTTTAGTGTTTTCAATTCTTATACTGAATGTTTAGCTTCAAAGTATTGTTTAAAGTTTTCTATTATTTATGATCACATCTTCAGGAAGGGATAGAGCCAAAACTTATACCTATAACTCCAATTACAAATACAGTAATTTTTCTAACATAACAGTGGACATTTTGATTGTTGGAGTTTATATATTAGGCATGATTGAAAAAATTTGACCAATAAAAAAGTCTATAAAAAGTGCTTTGGAGCTGATCCCAGGGGCTTACGTGGAGAACAAATGTTTTGAGAATGATGAGGGTAACGGATGTACAAATGTGCTTTACACAATTGATG
Organism: Echinops telfairi; assembly: GCF_000313985.2. Classification (NCBI taxonomy): domain Eukaryota; kingdom Metazoa; phylum Chordata; class Mammalia; order Afrosoricida; family Tenrecidae; genus Echinops; species Echinops telfairi. The sequence goes on along the minus strand of NW_022107431.1, from coordinate 61,724,960 downwards.
TATGTATGGCTTGTGATAAGAGTTGTATGAGTTGTATGATTTTTTTAAGTGCTTTGTGTGAAGTCTGCCCCCAAGTCCACCCCCCAAAAAATACAATGTTTCCAAGTTTGGAGAACTAGATTTCCCTAGAGCTATGTTAGGAATGATATGATTTCCTGAGGTAGATTTTTAGACGTGTGCAAGCAGATTTAACACAAAGATGAACACACTAAAAATTCTCCCTATTCAGGTGTTACTAATATCTTCTGAGACTATTTTACATGGTCCAATAAAACTTCCCAATAAATACCCTTGTGCCATTAATTCCCCTTATATGTCACATATGCTGAATTGTCATCTCTATCCTGTCAGGTGTCAATAAAGACATGTGCTGGATAAGCTAAAAATGAAAAGTAGCTGTGGTCCTTACATGAAGGGATGGAGTTTAGCCTGTCAATCAGGCCGCAACTTGATGGGAGGTGCTAAGGAGATAAATAGCTGGCTGGAGGTGGGACACACACTCCCTGCAAAGCATTACTGATGAAGAGCCTGATAGAGCTACACGGATGCAGCCAGATCTCCCTGCATTCGGCATCATTGCATGTGTTGCTTGAGTGCGAAGAGGAATTTACAGATTGGTATCAGACATATGGATTAATATCAGACTTATGGACTTGATCTGGACTGGGCTGCTCTTGTACATAAAGTTCTTTCTTATACACATCTGAGTGTCTATGAATTTGTTTCTCTAGTCTACCCAGACTAACACACTAGCCTTATGGATTAGTTATTATGTGCTATATAATATTTAACACATTACTTGTACTAAAGACATTCTTTGAAAAAGTAGTTTCCTAATACTTAAAACAGCTGCCTGTCCACCAAAGACAATACATTCCTACAAAGGAAAAAGAGCAGCTGTTATGTGTTAGAATCAACTTGATGGCAATGGGTTTGGATTTTATGAGTCAGAATCAACTGAATGGTATCAGGTTTGTGTAAAATATTCAAAATATAAATAGCTTCCAAGTAGGAACAACATTTTCACTCTACTATCTGTTGAAACACTTCTCTCACTAAGCTCCTAACAAACTAGTCCTCTGTCACGGGAATGGTGTTTCTTCCTTTCCGGGTGAAACCCTAACAGAATTCTTCAACCGCTTTCTATCTATAAACTCAGACTGTACGAAAAATAAAATTTTCAATTTCTAAATGTTTTGGATAGCTTTTCTTCTTAAGTAAATGGTATAAACACCATATGCACTGTAAATATCAATTTCAGCCTTTATGCTCAAATAATAAATGAGAAAAGAGAAACAAGAACATACCTACTGATTAGCGGCCAAGTATTTTCACAGGCATTCTCTACTCAATACTGTTTTCCTGGTTCCCCGCTGTCCCTATCGCCATTGATGGATTCCAACCCATGGAAACACCATGTACTAGAGGAGAATTGAGTTCCGTGGGTTTCTTGGCTGGAATCTGTACTGAAAAAAAGACCTGGCCTTCTATCTATGTCACCACTAGGTGGGGTCCAAGAACTGCCCTGTGCATTAGCATCTGAGTGAACACTGTTTGCATCACCCACAGGCTTATTTTACTAATAGGAAATTTTAACTGGTGTGACCAAGATTTGGCTCTTACTTAAGAAGTAACTGGGCTGTGCTTCTCATTTATGCCATTTTTATGTCTATCGATTTTCTGCTAATCAAAGTTCCTCCCAAATTAGAGGAATGTATGTGGAAATTAAAAAAATAAAGAGGTGTTTGTTATTGAAAACATTTATTGTAGTTTACACTTGAAGCAATTATTGAAGATCAGACTACAGCCTGAAGTATGGATGACACCTCAACATAAAGAGAATTAAAATCTTCACAAATGAAATAATAAGCAAGACCCTCCTAAATGGAGAAAAGACTGAAGTTGTCAAGAATTCCATTTTACTTGGATCCACAATGTCGATGGAGGTGACAGTCAAGAAATCACAGGAGGAGCGGGAGCATAACAGTAACGGATACAAGGAAATATAGGGAATGGGGGTGGAGGGGAGATTGAAAGGGGAAGGGGATTTGGGGAATAACTAATGAAGACAGGAGGGGGGAGGGATTCCTAGAAAGGATCGTGATTCCATGAATCAGCATAAAGTGACTTAACCATAAGGGAGGGGGAATGTTCTAAAATTGGTGTGGGGTTGATTGTACAATTCTCCATGATATCATTGAACTATTAAATTATATGATATGTAAATTACTTGCTAATAAAACGCCTGGGGGGAAAATATGAATGAAACACTTCCCCAGTCCTGCATCATCTCACAATTGTTATGTTTGAGCCTTTGTGGCAGCCACTGTGTGGTAGTTACATAATTTCATGCCAACTTGAAGTGTAGGGTGGAGTCTAATCCTTCAATCAGTTCACAGCCTGATGGTACCTCCTTTGTGGGCATGACCTTATAAGGAGGGTCCTGGGAACCTCCCCCTCTTTCTCTGTTCACCTTCCTGTTGATGCCCCACAGAGACCTGCAAGAGCATGTGATGCCGCCACCACCGCCACTGGATCCACAAGACTTTTCACCCAGTGGCAGGTGATGCTCCTGCATTCTGCATCATTGCATGTGGCTTTGTGAGTCTGAAGAGGGTCTTATAGACTAGTATTGGACTTATGGATTTGATTTGGACTGGGCTGGGATTTTTTCTTGATATCCAATTACTCTTTGATATAAAGCTCTCTCCTACACATAACAAAAGAAAGAAAGAAATCAAATGATGTATTGAGCAAACTTGCTGTGAAAGACTTCCAAGTGTTACAAAGCAAAGGTGTCTCTTTGAGGACTAAGGTGTGTATAAACAAAACCAAGCTATTCTCAGTGGCCTCCTATGCATACAAGAGTTAGTCCATGAATAAGGAGGATCAAAGAGGAATTGATTCATTAGAGTTATGATATTGGCAAAGAATTTTGAACATATGGTAGGCTGCCAAAGAATGAATGTCTTGGAAAAGGTACAGCCAGCATGTTCTTTAGGAGAGGATGGTGGGCTTCTGTTTCCTGTACTTCGGACATGCGATCAGGAGGCACCAGTCCCTGAAGAAGACCTTCATGCTTGACCAAGTATGAAGTCAATGAAGCAGAGGAACCCTCCACAAGAGGGAATAACACGGTGACTGCAATAATGGACTCCGCGTAGCCACGGTGGTGGGCTGGTGGCTCAGGACAGGCAGTGTTTCCTTTCTGTCATACTTACGGTTGCTCTAAATCAGAGCCAATTCTATGGCACCTAACAACAACAACAACAACAAGCTGTGACGTTTTGACTTAAAAAGTGCTACAATTCCAATGAAACTGAACTTAAGTGTGTTTCAAGTATTGAAGTGAATTTCTACATAAATGCACAGTGATGGAGGGGGGAAAAAGTGGGTTTTTGAGGCATAGAACTTCTAGAGCCAATATACTTTTTATATTTAATTCCTTGCTTTGGAGATGCTTTGAAAATTCACATTTATTGAAGCCCTAATGGATGCTATTTTTTATAGTCATTGTTTCATATACTCCTCACAACAAACCAATGAGCTAGGATAGAAAAATAAAATGGCAATAGCACCACTTCATGTTCTCCTTCTTACTCTCAACTTCACTCAGTAATAGAAAAATGCAGTCGGTGATAAGCCAGAAAATTGTAGCAGCTATAGAGGTTTTTGCAAAATTTTATTTGATGTTGCAAACTCTGCTCTCCTTATTCTCCTTTTACAACAGGCCTTTATATATTTCAAGTGACTCAGAAGGAGTTACACCTTAGCTCTTGAATGGTATAGGTATCAGACAGGAATATCATGATCCCATTTACAGTTTATTATAAGGTCCATAATCATTTGTCAAGGAAACTACACTTTTTAATTTTAAACATAAGCATTACATTCCCTTATTCTAGAAATTTGAAAAATGGGAATTTTTTTTTAAAGAAAACAGAAACCAAATAGGAAATATATGAATGAAGAACTGTAAATACTAAAATATAAACTGCCCATGCACACATGAGGGGACTTCAAAAATTCCATGAAAAAATTCATTATCTTTTAATTCCATTTTTCCTTGAATGTTTTGAAACACCCCATAGGCACACGAGAATCCCTGGTGGCCTAGTGGTTTTGTGTTGAGTTGTGATATAGTTAAAGTTTATTGTGCCAACCTGGCCGATAAACACATGTGGAGTTAATTGAAGGGCAGAGAGATAAATGGTTTGGTGAACCTCACCTTTCTAGTTCTTGGTCTCTTGCTTTGTGATGGTCAGACCAGGGTGCAGCTGCCTTAGCCAGTTCCTTGCTTCAGCTGGCAAGGCTCACTTCCTGCAAGACATTCCTGAGGAGAAGACATTTGGACCTACCCCAATGCAGCCCTGGGTGCTGGAGCACCTGCGTGGAGACCCCTGCCAGTGCTGAGATGCTTACACATTCACTGACTCGGCTTTCCTCCTGCAGTTGGCATTATTGCGTGTGTCTTGTGAGATGGAGGAGGACTTTGTGGATTGGTGTTGGACATATGGGTTAATGTTGGATTCGTGGGCTTGGATAGCACTGGGTTGGGATGTTTTCTTGATGTGCACTTACCCTTTACATAAAACTTTCTCAGACATGAGTTTCTGTGGACTTGTTTCTCTAAAGTACCCAGACTAACACAGGTTTCTAACCGCAAGGTGAGTGGTTCAAAACAACCAGCTGCTCCAAGAAAGAACAGCCTTGGAAACCCACAGGGACAGTTCTATCTTGTCCGATAAAATCACTGGGAGTCAGTATCGACTCGATGGATATGAAAAGTGAATGTACAATAAACCCTGGCAGCGTAATCGTTATGTATTGGGCTACGATCATTCATCAGTTCAAACCCACCAGGCTCCTCAGAAGAAAGACCAAGCTGTCTATTCCTGTAAAGAATTACAGTTTTGGAAACCCACAGGGTCAGTTCTACCTTATCCTATAGGGCCACCATGAGTCTGAATTCATTCAATAGCAGTGAATAAATTTATGTGTATACATTGATGCCATAAATAAACTCATCTGCCAACATACCTTCTCAAATTCTAAGGAGTTTGCAAAAACTTTCCTTTCTAAGAAATTCAATTTCAAGTGGCTCTTGTTAAGTTTTTCTATGAAGATGCTAATGTTCTACTCCCTTCTCCCCTCCCCCACCCTCTATACACAGGAAGTGGAATTTTGAAGTTAATTCTGACATGAACGTTTCTGGTATACTTGTCAGTCCCTGCACCTTCTATTATTATTTTCTTTAAAAAATAATTCACTATAGAGCATATAGGAGCTCTGGTGGCATAGTGTGCTGTGCGTTGGATTGCTAACCACAGATCAGCAGTTCAAAACCACCCACCACTCCACAGGAGAAGGATGGGGATTTCTACTCTTGTAAAGATCTACAGTCTCAGAAATCCGCAGGGGCAATTCTATCCTGACCTACAGGGTCACTCCCTGTCAGAAGCGACTAGATGGCAGAGAGTTTTTTAGTTTATATAGTATGGACCATCATGTTTCCAGCTTCCTGAAGTAATTTCTATAAATTGACCTCAGGAAAGCCAATGAGTAGCATTCCCATAGGCAAATATCCAGTAATACAAACCTAAGGAATTTAAGGCTAAAATGCGATGAAATGCCATTGCATATTTCTTCACAGCTTGTAAAAAATGCATGCCTGTGTTGATGTGAAAAGTTACCCTTAAAAAACGACACATTGTGTATGTTGCTCTTCTATATGCAGCAAATGAACATCTAGTTTCATATTAGGCTGATGAATGCATTTCAAAATTATAGATACACTTTTTAAACATATGTTCTAAAAGATAAAATTCTACAATTCCAAAAGCAGTAACAAATAAGCCACAAATTTGGAATCAGGGATATAGTCTAATTTCTAATTCTAGAATTACCATTGGAATTGTTATTTGTCCTTGACAAGTTGCGTCCATAAAATGAGGATAATTACATAAACCTATTAAACAGCTTTGCTTTGTAGATAAATGTGTTAATGCTCAGTATATACTAAATAGTGTCAAGCCGATCCAAACCATCTGCCACCCTCTCTAGACTCAGTTACTGAGAAGCCTTGCGGAGGCACACAGAGCAGTGGTCAGCAGACAGAACCACACATGGAGAGGGAAGGTGTGGGAATTGCACTAAGGCCCATTTCTCAGTGCCTGGCACTCAACAATTCCTTGGGACTTCATTAATCTGAGTTTGCGCAGATTAACTTGGTATTTGAACTAGATTAGTCCTGTCACAGAAGTCCAGAGTCATGAGTAATAGCCCACTAATAGACTGTAGTACAAGATCTTTTTCTAAATGTGACTTGTCTTAAAAGAAAAAAAAAGCCAAACAATATCAAAAGCCCATATTAAAATCTACATTTAAGATGACTAAAAGAAAAAGGTATTTTAATAGTCATATTATACATACCTAATAAACATACTTAGATATTAAGTATTAGTAGATTATAATTAAAAGACTTGAGTGAAACTAAAATGTTGGTCCTAGGTATTGTATTAGATTGGGTTGACTAGAGAAACAAATCCAGGGACACTCATGGATGTAAAAGAAAGAGCTTTTTTTGAAAATGATGATGGCAACATATGTACAAATTTGTTTGATACAGTTGATGTGTGGATTGTTATAAGAGCTGTAAAAAAACCTCAATAAAATGATTTATTAATAAAAAAGAGCTCTATATCAAAGAGTAATTGTATATTATGAAAACATCACAGCCCAGTCCAGATCAAGTCCACAAGTCCAAAATTAACCCATAAGTCCAACACCTGGCCATAAATTCCTCTTCAGCCTCATGTAGCCACTCGCATTGATGCCGAATGCAGGAAGTTCACAGGCCAGTGGGTGTAAAGTCTTGCGGATCCGGTGGCAGTAGAAGAATCTCAGCCCTGGTATGGGTCTCCACATGGCTCCTCCAGCTCTCTGAGTGTGGTTTTCAATGGAAGGTGAAGCAGGTCTCTGCAAGTCTCCATGTGGTTTGTCACTAGGAAGATGAAGGAGTATAAACAGGAAGAGAGAGAACGTGTGGCCTGCCTCCAGGCAAAAGGAAAGAAGATTTCCAGAACCTTTGAGAAGGCTTTGCCCACAGAGAGGCATCATCAGGGCGTGACCTGATTGACCGGACAGACTCCACCCCTACATTATGTATTAAGTTGAGGTAAAAGTACGTAGCGACCACAGATATCTTCTGAAATGTTATAAAAGGGCGATTCAAAGCATTTGTTGAAAAAGTAATATTGAAAGAAAATGGAATTTTCCAGGAATATTTTAGGCTCCTTTGTATTTGTTAGAATCATCTTTTTAAATATATATACATTAATCATAAACATTAGACTAACGAAAAAGGGAGCCTATAAATAAAGGATGGAGAGAAGGGGGAAGAAAGGGAAGAAGAATAAAGGGATTGAGGAAGAAATGGAGACGGGTATGCACTTTCCTTCATCAACTATTGAATCTGCATGACAGAAATAAGTGTGGACAAAATAAACTAGCCTTATTCCAAAGTATTTCATGATTGAGCGTGATCCTTAAAGAAGTTACAAAAATTGGAAAATAGCATACCGTATGTTTGTACTTGTAAAAATAGGCAGCATTTCAAAGTTCGTTTCATAAAAGAAGCTATCAAATCAATATGGCACTCTATCATTTTTAATAATACTATCTAAACTTCAGATCTAATTTTAAATGAATAATAAAATAGGAAACTCCCAGGGACACAGTCACACAGAATGAATAATTTATTTTTAGTGCAAAGTGTACACTAGCTAAAATTACTCTGAAACATCTCTGGCATATGTGTAAGCACCCAGCCCCTGCCCCACTGTCCTGGAGTCACATCTGACTCCCAGCGAGCCTGGCCAAGCTTTCCCAGGCTGTCAATCTCCACTCCAGCCGACAGTCTCCTCGTTCTTCTTTGGAGCAGCGGGTAGGTTTGAACTATTCACAATTGGAGCAAAATGAAAGAAGATATAGAAGTGTTTCCTGGGCTAGGGTTCTTTTGAAGTACTGCTATATTTTAAAATGAAGAATAGGATTAACTTGTGGGATAAGTTTGAAATGACAAAAAAACTGCTAGTAAAATGCATCTGAGATTCACAACAAGATTGTAGAGTGCTCTGGATTCTAGAATCGTGTCAATATGCTAGAGGCATGGGGGATTAGTAGCATGAAATTATTTTCAAAATAAACTTGGGTTTGGGCAATTGATCTAGTATCATGCATTAGAGTCTGCTTGAGAAAAGCCATTGTGTTCCTTATTATTTTGTACGTTTATTTAATTCTACTCAGACCTTTCCATTTACTCAAACTGTTTACAATGGCCAACAATGAAAGAATGACAAGTGATCCAGCTCCCTCACCCTCAACCTCTTATGTCACTGGCCTTGCTCATTGCGTCCCCTCTGCACAGAATATATTCTCCCACCTGCTACCTCTATGGCTCACTTGCATGGCAAAAATTGCTTGAGTGTGATCCTTGCTTGAATGGGAAGGAAATCAATGTTGGCCAGCTGTTTAAAGTACCTACCAACCTCCTCCTAAAACACCGAACTCCCCTTACTGGATACATTAGTTCTCCACCCCATATATCATTCCCTATAAACGTTTTAATATGGGCTATGCATTATGTTTACCTATTTCATATCTTCACCCAATTTTGATCTCCCTACTTCAACCTCTAATACAATGTAATTTCTACAAAGGGAGGGTGAGTTCTATTTAAAAGATATTATTTTTAAACAATGTTTTAGCTTTATAGAAATATATACAGAAAGTGCAGGCTATTCCCACATACATCCTCTCAGCCCCACTGCACACATGTTTGTCTCCTCATTAATATTTCCATTCTTATGGTACATTAGTGACGATTAGTGAGTCACTGTTGTTGTATCATTAACTTCCTAAAAGCTGAAGTTAGGTTCCTTGAGTTATGTAAATTGTTAATGTACGTACTTGGCTGGTAGGTCATTCAAGTCCACCCAGAGATACCTCAGAAGAAAGGCCTGGCAATCTATTTCTAAATGGAGCACAGTTTACTCTCCCACCCATAAGGTCACCTTGAAAAAGTTGTATCCGCTGAAAAGAGTAGTTTATATTAGGGTTCACTCTTCATGTTATACTCAAAGCAAATTCACCGCCATCCAGCCAATTCTGATTCACAGCCATCCTATAGGACAGGGTAGGACTGCCCCCTTTGGATTCCTGAGACTACCAGTTTATGGGAGTAGAAAGACATGTCTTTCCCTCTCAAGTGGTAGGTGGTTTCGAACTGCTGACCACAAATCTAAACCACATGCCACCAATTGCACAATATAATATACTCACCATCACGGTACCCTACAGAACAGCTTCCTGGCCTAAAAATACCCAGCGCTCCACCTACTCGTCTCTTCCTCCTTTCTTCCGAATCCAGGATTTGTCTTTGTTCTATTGACCATATTCTATTGTTACATTATTTTAGTTGTTGTTCTTAGGTGCTGTCTAATAATAATTTCTTGACTGCTGCTTCCATGGGTATTGATCATGGATCCATGTTCTATTACATATTTCATACACATAAGATAATTCCAGCTCATTTAATTCAGTTTGACCAATTGAATGGTAAACCATATTTCTGGTAAACCAGAATCACCAGGTCCCTATCAGTGTAAGGTACAGCGAGCCTGGCTTGAGCTGTGAGAACCTCGAGCTATTCTAAGTTTGCACCTCTCTAACTGCTGCTTTGTTTTCTCTTTCATTACATCTGGGTTTTTGCTTCCTGCCCAGCTTAGCAACCCAGTTCAAAATTGTCAGCATCCACACATTCTAAACCCCAATCTTCTGAAGAGGAAGAGAGACAATTGTGTGGTTGTTGTCAGCTTGCTCTTGCTGATTTATTTCATTGTCTCTCCTGCTAACTAGGGACCGGTTACAAGTTGTACAAGAGGCCTGTAGTCACAGATCTAATTTAAAATTTTTATCACTCTGCTTGGAAACTCTTCTGGTCAGGCTCTGTGTCCTTTGGACTCTAACTTGGACAGCAAGCTACCTCTCTACTCTTGTTATAAATAAATTAGGTTTAGGTCAGTTTCTCTATTTGGGGCTCCACTGAGTTGCAATTCTTCCCCTCTCATTACGGTCCAGACTTGTGGTCCCCTAATTCCCAAAGAGATAAGGAAAGCAGAGTTGGGTTCTCATCTAGAGTTTGAGTGAGTTTTCTCTGAGCCTCCCATAGTAATCTCTAAAAGGAGCAAGGCCACAGTCGAGTTGCTCTCTGTAGCACATTAGTCACCGTCAGTGAATAATCCGGGTTTATTAAATGCATGAATGGGGAAATGGAGAGGGTTCTGTCTTTGATCAATGGAGATGGAGAAAGAAAATACTGAGATGCAAAGTCTACCAAAAAGTAACCTTTGTGGGATCTGGTTATTGTACTAGAATTGAAAGTTTAACAAAACCAAATTTTACAACCTCAGAAATTCATCTGTTAAGCTAAATTCCTCTCATAAACTATAGTCTCATTTTTTCTTAATAACAGTCATACTTGGGTAGAAATGTTGAGGGATCAATTGGAGTTGCAGAATAAATGTATCTATAGAAGAATCATTTCTCCAGAATTAATCCAGTATATCCAAGTACTGGAATAAGGTAAGAGAGAATTGGCAGAGCATATGCAATCTCTTCATAATCCCCAGCAACTTTTGATACTGATTCAGTTCATGACTTTGCATAAAATTCCAGAATAGAAAACTATGAAGGACAGACACTGATAAATAAAGTAACAGCATAATATATAAAATTATATCCATTTTAAGAATTCTACTCTATATTGTCAATGTCGGAATATAGTGTTCTCAGTCATAAATGTTATCATTAAGATTAATTTTACTCAACTATTAATGTTTCTTCAACAAGCCAACAAGTTATATATGTAGCAAATGAAAATAAGATTTAAAAATGATAATGCCAGGGCACACAATAAAAGTTCTCACATATTTTATAAACGGTTTTCACATTTTATTACACAGCACGTTTTATAACTGTGCAATTCATGGAATGTAAAAATTCTACACATATTTCCAAAGTATTCTTGAAAAAAAATGTGAGAGTTTTCCTAGGTGTTATTTTTATTTTAAACCTCCGAAGGCATCTGAAACACATTTGTTTATATTAATTTGGGGGCATTTAACAAAATAAGTATGGCCTTAGTTAAAGAAGAAAACAACACCAGAATCTTGGCCTGGAATAAAGGACTAGAGACTTGTTGAGTCTTAAAGTCCTTTCCAAATTCCCTGCCATCGAGCTGATTCCAACTCATAGTGACCAGAAACAGCACAGGGTAGAACAATTGTGAGGATGGTGTCAGACTGGGCACTGTTTCACCCTGTTGCACACAGGATCACTCTGTCTGAACAGACTTGATGGCATCTTACGACAACAGCAAAGCCCTCTCCATACAACTATCTTCTACTAAAGCATCCATGACAAGCCATACACGTCATCACTATGTGGACATCATCAGAAGTACACCACTAATACTCATCTCAGTAATTTGAGTAGATCTCAAAATGGGCTGGGGAAAAGCTGGGGAGTCCAGGAAAGGGAGTGGAGAGTAGCTTCCTCCCATTTGATTGAATTCAAAGCTTCCTGTCACTATTATGTCATGGATCCCTGTGTAGCTTTCAGAGAAAACTGTTTAGTTGCTCATCCACGACCCTTCCAAATAATTGAGCCATACCAAGATTTCCTCTCCTGAAGTCTTGCTTCTGTCAGGCAGAATGCTTCCATTAGAACATTTCCTCCTCCTGTAATGGCTTTCCAATCAGCCTACTCTATCATCTCTGGATTGGCATCCATTTGCCAATGAAGCATCACAATGTAGTCTAACTAATTGACCCATCTGCTCCTCTGAGCTTTATTTGAGAACAAGATAACTTTCTGCTGCCACGCCCTGCCACGTGCTCACACTGAAACTGCTGGAACTCAAAATTATCCTTCTCACCCTGTGTTTCTTCCCTACATACTCCAATGTATAAAACGAACATAACAAATTTCCCAAAGAAGGCCCTGAAAGTATGTAATACCTGAATATAAAAGATATAACAAACCCCATGTAGATTACTTTCTCAGTCTGGGATTATGTTATATATCGTCATCCTCATCACCATCACCATCAGTGTTCCAAGACTGATTCAGGTGGCTAAGGTCCTGGATATATCATCAATGACCTTAGCCATTTGAATCCAGGTTGGAACACTGGCACGTCTAGGAAACTAAAGGATTTCTGCCATACTCCTATACACTTCTTTCCACAAAATAGTATGTGAGGGTGTTTTGATCTGCCACAAAATAGTATGTGAGGGTGTTGCTTCAATCAGGCAACATGCTAACTGCAGTTCCATTTCAGTGGGTATTATTCCAGTTCAATTATTCCAGATATAGCAGAAAGTATTTTACTCACTGCCGTGTCGAAATGCAGAACCACTTAGCCTGTATCATCTTCCTCTTTCTTCACTCTTAAATCTAGACAAATAATTTGCTTGGAACGTCATTTTAGTGAATCAATGCTATTCATACTACAATGCAATATTTCACAGAGAACACAGAAGATTTAATATATATGTATATAAGCAACAAAAAACTACTTATGTTTTAACTCAACTACGAGACCTAAAATGGTTGCTTTGTGTCAGCACTTCTAATAAACTGGCACAGTGTGAAAAAAGAAAACAAAATTCTTTCTAAATGATTAGCTTGACCAAAAGGCCAATGCTAGGATAATCTAAAACATAAAAATTGATAATAGCCAAGTAAACATGCCTTCGGTCAAACTCATAACCAGTTATCTTTATTGAGAGTTTTTTTTAGCAGAGACACATTGAAAAAGCAACATATTTTCAAAATATAAATAGAAAAAAACAAAACAAAAAAACGTTGGCACCCAAACAAACTTCAGTATAAAACACACTGGGAAAGAGCTTTGCTGTTAAAAATGAATTTGTTCTTATTAGTTACATGAACCTCAGTCACAGCCACTCCAAGTCTCGAGTGTAAATAAGAACAGCTAGAGGTGAAATAATAATAATAAAACATACTCCAACACCTCTTCAAGCCCTAAAGCATGGAATGAATTTGTTATTAAATACACTTTGTGTATACTTTTAATATTATCTCCTTTGGGACATTCATCCTTCAGCCAATCTCCAAAATAGTGCGCATGACTGATAAACTAGACTACAACGGATTTGAAACTATGGGTTATAGCATTATATATTGTGTCATTATAAAGTGCTTTTGCATAAAATGCCTTGTTTTAGCAGAGGGCTTCCAAGAGTTCATGGGAAAAGATTTTTATCTCTTAATTCCAATTTTTTCACCCACTTTTGGATGTCCCCTCATGTATTTTGTCCTAATGTTCCCTTCAACAAGCAGCAGGATAATGCTGTGGCAGCTGTGGCTAAACTCTAGAAAAAATATTTATTGTTTTCTTTGTTTTGTTTTGTTTTTTATCTCAACTAAAACACATACACACAGAGAGACTTCCCGGGCCCTCATTTCATGCCTATTGCGCATGCTGTGAGCCTCTGTTCAAATCATCAGTAGTACTGACCCTGGACCCGCTTCACCCCACCTGTCTTCATAGTATGAAGTACAGACCGTATTACTGAGCAAAGTCAAGAGCTAACAGTAGTATTTTCAAAAACCAGCTTCCAGAGACCGTCTCAAAGTCTCTGTCTCATAAATTATATCCATTCAACAATGACCCCATTTCACCTCACAAAGAAGGAAACACACAAATGGAAAAGCATGAAAAGTTTTATCATGAACTCTAGGTTATTTTTATTCTAAGCATTTTAATTGGGGAATAACCACTGTAACAATGAGCTTAGGGTGTATTTTTGTTCCTTTAAAACGTGGTACTGTTAAAAACGCTAGATCGTTAGGGGGGGGGGGGGAAACTACCAGAAATGGTGGAACAATAAGTCTATTTCAAAATGTTAACAGATTCAACCTCACACAATTCAGAAGCGTCTAGCCTCTAGAGTTACGTATTCCTAGAGTAAGCATATTGAAGAAATCAAATCTGAAGTACTGTCCCAAGTTTTTTAAAAACGTTATGTGTTTTCCAAGTTACAGAAATATTTGCTGAAATCATTTTCTTCGAACCATGTTTTAAAATGCTGCACATGTGCTTCTTCTAAAATTTATGATAATAAAAACAACACTTCAAAGAGCCCCAAGAGTTTTGGAAGTGATATGCATATAAACATTAAGGAGGTCTGAGAAGAAAATTTCAGTTACACTTAACTACAACTGTTTTGCAAACTCCCTTGAAGTGTCTCTGGTCAATGTGGTCTTAATTAAAACACACATCAGAGTAAAGTCTCCTCTGTGATAAATTTCAAAATAGGAGAAATTTCACTGCAACAGAATAGGATACCTGAGATAGCACATGGGTAAGGAGAGGAGGAAATGAAAAACTGCACATGGGCTTCCCGAATCCCTGGCAACTTGGTCCTGTGCTCCACCGCAAAAGAAACAAAGCCCCTTCTGAGTGAGAGGATGCATTTAGCTGCCTCCCAGAAAGTTTCCAGAACTGCAGCACGTGAGATCTTCCTCTGGATTTAGAGGAACTTTTCTTTCCTTCCAATTTGCAAAAAGTTTGCTTTATGGCAAGACTTGAGATATCAATTTGCAGGATTTGTAGCGATAGCAAGCCCTCCGGGAAACGAATCAACAATGAAAAGCCTTTTGCGGTGCTTTTTGGCGACTCACAAGCACACACACACACCTCACACTCTGGGAGTGGTTGAAAGTGAACTAACTTGTAGCAAGCTTGTCCCTTCTAGACCCAAAGCACGCTCCCCAGGGCCCTGGACAGGACCTTGGTTCCCAATCAGGAACTTTCTGGAGCAGGAGCTTGCGAGGAGCCTCGGAGCCCTGCAAATAGACAATCAACAGCCCAGTGCCTCGACTGTACCTCTTTGCTGATGCGCCTGTGGCTGCCGGCGCTGCTGCGCAAGCTGCCCCTGGCTGGCCCCGCAGCCCCCGAGCCCGGCAAGTAGCAGGAGGAAGAGACTCCCGGCCGCTCCTGGCATCTCGGTGGCCCTGGGATCCACTTCTCCGCAACGCTGGAGCTGCTGTCGCCTGGTCCCCAGGCCCGGGTTTCTGAGCCAGTGAGCAGCAGCTGCTCGGGAAGAGGAGGAGCAGCCCCCTCTGGTTTGGGCTTGGCGGCGCCTAAGAGGGGAGTGGAGGACACTCCCTCGCCCTCCCCTTTGCCAAGTGTGAGGCCCCGCTGACCATCATGCACAAGCCTTAAAGGGTCCTTCCTTGGAAAAAGATCCCTCCTCCTAAGAAGGGATCGCGTTTTAGCTTGCTCTGCTAACCCAACTTCTTTGGAATTAAAGGAAACAATTGATGGGAAAACACTTGGTCATCTGCAAAATCCCTACACATGGAAAGCGTTATTGTGGAACTCCATGCGGCTGTTTAGAGAGTAACCCCACGCAAAAGTCTGGCAAAACTGTCTGCAAGAACGCGTACCCGACCGACCAGGGTGTTTCAAAAGTTCCAAAGACTCCCAAACGATGACAGATGACGTTAGGTGACTTCTGAGGACAGAACAAATCAAACCACGGTGGAATTTTGGGAGTCTGTCCCAAGTCTGCAGACAAGTAATGGCGCCTTGGGCTAAGCATTTCGCTGCTAACCGTAAGATTGGGAGAACATTCTTAGAAATCCTATGTTGGGGCCCAATGAGTCAGAGAATCTGCTCTAGGAAAGTGGGTTTGGGTTTATTTATTTTTACAGCTGTTAAAGTACCACGGGTCCAGCCCTGCTGGGTCCTGTGCCATCGCACACTTGTTTGGTTTGCGCCCATTGTTGCAATTGTTATAATTACAATAGTATTGCAATTGTATTGACAATTGGCAATAATCAAATCTATAAAATAGTGGTGGTGTTAGGGCATGTCTTGCAGTCCATTTCAGACTCAGAGAGACCCCACATGATCGAATAGACTGGCCCCAAGGCGTTTCATTTTTTATGGAACTTGACAGAAACATACGGGTCTTTCTGATCTGGAGCCACTGGGTGAGATTGACCCATCACCCTCCTTCCCCAATAGCAGTCAAGTAGCCAAACCAAGCAAACCCACTGCTGCCCAGTCGATGATAATTCACAGTGCCCCTGTAAAGGCTGAGTTGTTCAGGACCATTTCCTTCTCTATGGAAGCAATTCCTAAAGCGCGGCTGGGTGGCTTGAATTCCCAACTTTTCTTTAAGCAGCTGAACACTTAACCCACGGCCCCACGCGGAATACGTACAAGGTCTAATGCTTTCAGTTTTTGTTAGTTGTGCTTGCACGTGCTTCCCGGGCACTTCTAAAAGCAGGGGCATTCTGAGCTTTCGAATCTGCTTTGATGTTCAAAATGACTGCTTTCCTTCTACAACTCATATCTATCAAATGACTTTCAAAGCAAAAAGGCCTAGTTGCTAATAGGAACTGTAGTACAGAGACATCATTCGTCCTTCTATCAACCTCCCTTGTGCTTCTGTCACTTACTGAGTGTCATTATATTAAGTGATAAACACAGATCAATTTTCATTATAAATATTTGCACCCAGTCTCTTCACGTCACTCCCAAGTGCGTAGGCTTCCTATTTTATATAAAAGACTTTTGGATGGCAACTACTATCAACTCCACTTGTTAGATTTAACACAGGGACAAAATAAAATGACTTAACCAAAATTAAAGTGTAGACCCAGATTGTCAGAGCTATATATATATTTTAAAAATATACCTTTTGAGGGTGCATACAATAAATATACCCACTTGGTACATTATGAAATATAAACACCACCTAACAATCACACCAATTAATAAAACAGTATATTTCTACCTTTCTTAAAGTTTCCTTTTTCTAACATTTTTCAGTTTATGTCCCTCCTGTGCTCCCACATACAGGGAATCACTGATCTGATCTCTGTCACTGTATTTTCTTTTTATGTAGTCTCAGATTTTATAAAAACAGAATAATAAAGTTTGTATTTTTGTGTGCCCAGCTCCTCTCATGGACTCATGGAGCACCATGTTCTAGGGACCACAATGCTTTAGAGGAGTACTAGGTGGCTTTTGAGCAGTAAATTGTGTTCCACTGTAAGGATATATCACAACTTGTTTGTCCATTCAACTGTTGAAGTGCATTTAGCTTGCTCCAGTTTGGGGATATTAAGAATAAAACTATAATGAATATTTGACTGTAATGGATAGACATATATGTATTTCTTAATTTCTGAAAGTGATATTTTTGCCTTGTTTTGTATGTGTATCATTAATTTTATAAGAAATGATGAAACCATTTTCCAGCATGATTTACCATTTTGTTGTCTATCATTATATTGTCTTTCTGACAATATATAATAGATCCAGATGCTACACATCTTTGCCTACACTTTGTCTTGTCAGTCTTTTTTTATTTTAGCAGTTAAACATTTGCATAATGATATCTCACTTAAGTTGTCATTTTCATTTCTCTGATGATGGTGAAAACATTTTCATAAGCTTAATATGCAGATATATATCTTCTTTTTAGAATATTTTTCAAATATGTTGCCCATTTAATTGCTTTATGTGTCATGTTACTAAGTTATAAGATTTAAATATACATTCTGGAAAAGATTCTTTTGTTATATGTATTTAATATATTATAAATTGTTCTCAATTTGTTATGTGGCTGCATAATAAATTACCTCTGAAGTGTATTGAGGTTCTCTTACATATGGCCTTTCTGGCCTTGGGCTTATAATTTTGCAAAAATCAATTGGTTAGGTAACAACTAACCTTGTTAGCCTATTCCACATATCTTACAAATATTATACCCAACAAAAGTACCTTGCAGAAGTTAGTCATTGTTGTGCAAATTAAGCAACTTGGCTACTGAGGCAATTGGCCAGTTCATGGTCTGGTGGGAGTGTAATGACTTGCAATTGATAAGAAGTAGGCTTATATAATGTGGTAGTTATATAATTTCATGTCAACTTGAAGATATAAAAAAGTGGAGTGTGAAGTCTAGCCTGTCAATTAGGTCACAGCCTGATGGTGCCTCCTTATCGACGTGGCCTTCTCATAAAGCAAGTCCTGGGAACCTCCCTCCTACTCTGCCTTCACCGTCCTGCTGCCTGACCCTGATTGCTGTGAGAGCCCTGGAGATGTGTCCAATGCCATTGGATCCACAAGACTTTGCACCCACTGGCTTGTGATCTTCCTGCCTTCTGCATCATTGCTTGTGACTATTCAGAAGAGAGACTTATGGACTAGTAACAGACTTGTGGGGTGGACTTGGACAGGGCTAGGATGTTTTCTTGATATATAATGACTTCTTGATACAAAGCTCTTGCTTACACATATATGAGTGTCACTGGATTTGTTTCTCTAGTCAACCTGGTCTAACACACATGCGATGCAACCAAACACAAGTGTAGGGATATCTCTTTACCAGCAAGAATAATCTGGAGTAGTGCAAATCATTTGGACCAGGGTCCCTATACTGAGACCCTCCCAAACACAGTAGAGAGAAAGCTATAACACTGGAGATGGCTTGAAACAGCCAGAAATGGCAGAAGCCAAGCAGAGCCTGGTGGCAGAGGAACAACATGAACACAAGTGGCAGAAACTAGAAACCAGCACCTGGCAGCTGCAGTGGTGTGAGAGAGATTTGCATGTGTTGGGGCAGGAGCCTACCTGGCAGAGTGGGGGGTCTTCACACACCTGTCAGCAGAATGAACGAGCTGCCATACTTGCTGGAGCAGAGTGGCAGTCAAGAGAAGCCCTGCGCTTAGCCACAGCTGAGAAGCAGCTGCGTGTTGTCTTGATGGGAAGCTGTCATGACTGAAAAAGTGTATCCTGTCTCCCAAGTTGTATTTGTTAACTTTCAAGTTGATCCTGACTCCAAGGTGACCCTGATAGTTACTTTCTCTACAGTTGTGAGTATAGTCTGAGTCCTGCGTGGCTATTAAAACAAATTATCAACTTCCGCAGAGAGAGGGTCAGGAGGGATGAAGGGAGAGAGATAATTGGATCCAAAGGGTGACAAAGTTGCCGTTTGGAGGTATGTCTGAACTCAACTTCACGCAATTCTGCTTTGGACTGATGGTGATTCTTACCCCTCTGGAACTAGAGTACTTTTTATCCAAATAGATCACACCTCTCAAACTGTAGTTTAAAAAATAATAAATATTTATTGCATAAAAGTCATAGTGGGTCAGAAACGTAAGAACTATTTACTTGGGTGCTTCTGACTCCTGATATCCCGCAAGGGTGCGGTTAAGATGCTAGCCAGAGCTCTAGGCCTCTGAAGACTACACTACAAGACCAAACTCACTGCCATCAAGTCAATGCTGACTCCTAGCAACACCCTGTGGCTTTCTGAGCCTGTAACTCTTCATGGGAATAAACTTCCAGTCTTTCTCCTGCAGAGCAGCTGGTGGTTTCAAACCCCTGACCTTGTGGATCACAGCCCAGCACATAACCACCAGGGCCGAAGAATCCACTTCTCAGGTGACTCGGGTCCTTGTCACGGATGCTTCACTATGGGACTGCTCCAGTGTCCTTATGACACTACCGTTGACTTCTTCTAGAGCAAGTGATCAAAGCACAAACCAGCAGGATTCCAGACCTTATGACCCAGTCATAGTTACACCCTATCTCTCCCACCAAATCCTATGTATTAGATGTAGATGAATAATAACATCCCTTACACCAGGAGATGGGCGTTTGACTTCCCCTTTTGAAGGTCATATCAAAGATTCTGTGGGGATACTTTTAATCATCACAATCTTGAACATTTTACTTCATGAAATATGAACTCTTATCAAAACAAAAACGTTGGCACTGTCTTCTTTAAAATCTGATGTTTAATCTTTATGAAAAGTTTCTCTTTGTCCCTGGTAATATTTTTTGTTAAAATTAATTTAACTGATGTTAAGCACTTCTGATTTCTTATAATTAATATTCATTTGGTATGTTCTTCCATTCCCCACAGTTCACTCCGAGTCTTTATGTGCAGAGGTGTCTCTCACAATCAGCATATAATTAATTGAGTCTTGTTTCATCTCCCTAGATGGATAGTCTCTGTTTTTGGAGTGTTTAAATCTGCACTGTCCACTGTGGTAGCACTCGTCCTGTATAGTCATTTAAAGTTAAATCGATGTGAATCAGATGTTTTTCAAAATCCAGCTTTGCAGCAGCCTTGCTAACATGTAACTTGTGACTTTTGACTGAAAATCTGGGAGCTGCTGTTTTAGGCAAATCACCTGTTTGACATGGAGTCACTATGAATTAGTACTCACTCAATAATGGCTAACAATAATAACACACAACGATAAGAAGCACTAACAGCAAGCTGCAGCTTCGCCGTGTAGGCAGAGCCCTGGTAACTTGATGGTTACACGTTGGACTGACTGCACACTGCACAGGCAGCAGTTTGAAACCAGCAGCCACTCGGCATGGACGCGATAACCATGTCCAGTTTGGGCTCTTGCAAACCCAAGTACTCAGCGGTCAGTGGCTTCAAACTACCAGCGGTTCTGTGGGACAAAGACGTGGCCGTCTCCTTCCATAAGTGGTACAGCTTTGGAGACCCTGTGAGCAGCCCACTCTGCACGCCAAAAGCACCGGGAACGAGCACCAACGCCACCCCACGTAATATCACACACACACACACACACACACACACACACCCCCAGAAAGGGACCGAGAACCAACGCCACCCCACGTAATCACACACACACACACACACAACCACCCAGAAAGGGACCGAGAACCAACGCCACCCCACGTAATCACACACACACACACACACAGAAAGGGAACGAGAACCACCGCCACCCCACGTAATCACACACACACACCCAGAAAGAAACGACGCCTACTCCCACTGAGTAGATTCTGACAAGATGGCTTAATATAATGATTAGCATGCTCAGATCAAATCGATTATCTTGCCGTGTGGTTTTACGTGTCCCAGGTGTTCTGAGTCTTTTTTTCCTATTTCTGCTTTCCATTTTTGCTTGAATTTTATCTTCACTATTAAATACACACATACACACACACAAGGGGCTTCAAAAGTTTAATTAAAACGCTGTTTTTTAATTCTATTTTTATATTTTTATATGAGCTTTTTGAAATCCATATATTTATAAAATTATAATATTCATCTTTAGTATATCATCATACCTTCAAATTAAATAATTCTGCTTTGTATAACAAAAGAATACCAAAACAGTGTATTTCCATTGCTTCCTTGTATCCTTATGTTGTTATCATACATTTTTCTTCTATACACTATATTTCTCCAAAGTTTTTTCTGTAACAGTACAATATCTGTTGGCAACAAATTATCTGTTTTTGTTTAATGAATTTTTTTTAACTTAACCTTTGTTTCTCACAACAAAGTTGTAGTTTAAATCCAACTGTTTCTTTTTCTTAGTTTCGCTCTTCAGAAATGTTTGCTGTCCTCTGAGGAGCCCTGGGGATGCAGTGGTTACATGTTGGGATGACACGTGTGACCCTCAGTTCGAAACCCAGCAGCTCCCGAGGGAAAGACTGGGCTTTGTACTCCTGTAACCAGGTACACTCTCAGACGCCCCCAGGAGTCCCCAGTAACTCCAGCACAGCGAGCTTGGTACCTTTTGGTTGTCTTCTGAACTGCATATTTTCTGACCAAAGACATGTCTCTATTCTTATATTTGCTTCTATTCCGGCTGATATAAAGGCTTCTGTGAAATTCTTCATTTTGAGAATATGTCTTTGATATATTTTTGGTTGTATTCCAGTCAATGATCATTTAGTATATGTGGATTTAGTATATGTGGATTGTTCTTCAAATTTAGAAAACTTTAAATCACTTTAAAATCTGTATTTTATACTTCCTCTTGTTCTGTAATCGGGTTGCTGCTCCCTTATTCATGGTTTGTAACATTGTGATTGAGTTTGTTTGTTTCCTTTTGATGCATCTAAGTTATCTGGTAGTTCCTCATTTGGTTTCATAAAATTCCTATTTTTGCACTATAAGTTTAGTCTTTAGGATTTCCATGGAGGAAGACCCTCAACAAGATGGACTGACACATAGCTGCGTCAATGGCTCAAACGTGACAATTGTGAGGGTGCCACAGGAACCAGCCATGTTTTGTTCTGTTGTGCACAACCAACTGGGAAGCACCTAAAACCAATCTGCTTCTAAAATATAGAAAATGATTAAAACCCAGAAAACACATATTAATAAAAGTTGTAAAATGATGCCAATAAAACTGTTGGGGAAAAGATAGAAAATGGAAAACGTTGGAAGTATTTTTAAAGAAAGGGTAAATAGATAATCTAACCAGATTAACTTATTTATTTTTTATATAAAGTCATCAAGCATTATAAGGTAAAGTTTTCTTTAAATAGTATCAGAGTATCTTCGTCAATGAGACGATGACTAATCTGAGATCTGACAGAGGTCAGAACTCCTGTAAAGCACTTCCAGTGGCAGTGGGGAGGGGAGAAAATATTTTGGACATGCTTGAGAGTGAATTGGTAGGACCTGCTAACCAGCCGGATATGGGGATTTGAGGATTATTCTAAAGTTTCCAACTGGAGCAACTGGCTGTCTGGAAGTGTTAATGGCTGAAATAGGAACTACAGGAAGACAGTCAGGTGTGAGCAGCATATGATGAGGTAATAGCCATTGGAGATGGCCAGATGGTTATTTTTGGTTCTCCTGGGGCATATCACAGTCATCCCCTTCAGCAGCACACAGTCAAGGGACCCACTTTGCCTGTGAAGGTGAAGAATTAGAGTGAAGGCAGGGATTGGGAAGCGCAGAATGCCTGGAAACACACATGAGCAGAACCGATAATTTAATATGTTCATTTGCATCATAAGCTAGCTGCTGAGGAGAAAATATAAATATTCAATTATAAAGGCTTAGATAATTGCCCAAGCAATTGGAGAAAATAAAGTCAAGATAGGGCTTTCCTAAATACCATATGGAAAACTCTAAATAAATGTTAATAATTATATATAAAAGAATCTAGTTTACAAATGGGATAAGGTATCAGGCATCAAAGACCCAAAATAAAACAAAAAAATCATAATCATATCGATGTGAATGAAGGGGACGGGAGAATGGAGACCCAAAAGTCCACCAGTAGTCAATTGGACAGCCTCTGTCAGAAGAGCCACAAGGAAGAGACAAGCTAGTCAGGGTGCAACATAGCACTCACAAAACACACAACTTTCCTCTCATTCTTTAATGCCTCTCCCCCTACCCTATCATGACCCCAATTCTACCTTATGAATCTGGCTAGACCAGAGCATGCACAGGAGTACAGACAAGACCTCGCAACACAATCCAGATAAACCCCTCAGGACCAATAATGAGAGCAGCAATACTAGGAGGATAAGGGAAGGGGTGTGAGCTAAGTAAAGGAAACCAATCACAATGATCCACATCTAACCCCCTCCTAGGGGGACAGAAAACAGAAAAGTGGAAGAAGGGAGACAGTGGTTAGTGTAAGACATGAAAAAAACAATAATTTATAAATTATCAAGGGTTCATGAGGGAGGGAGTGAAAAAAATAAGGAGCTGATACCAAGGGTTCAAGTAGAAAGCAAATGTTTTGAACATGATGATGGTAACATATGTACAGATGTGCTTAACACAATGGATGGATATATGATTGTGATAAGAACTGTAAGAGCCCCCAATAAAAAGATTTATTTTTTAAAAATTGAGTACAGGAAAACACAGACCAAATTACAAGAAATTAGAAAAATTATTTATTATACATTTTAAAATGTTGTATATAAAATCACCTAGTCATAGTAGTTTGAAAAATATTATCTTGAAGTAAATATAAGAAATATATAAGATCCATATATAAAATAGTGTTTCAAAAATTTTGAATAGTATAAAAGAAAGCCTAAAAATGGAGGATTATACCATAAAGTTGGATAAGAATATTCAAGATTATAAAATTTCCCAAAATTAATTTATAAATTCAATTCCTTATAAGGCACATTTATCTCTTTAAAAATGTTTTGGCTTATGACTTTGGGGGGGACTCAATTAATAAGTGGTTGGTGATAGGAAAACTTGTCTCCCAGTAGAGTAGACAAAGACCAGGTGATTTCTTGCGAGCTGATGAAGGAAAGAGTGTAAAGGATAGACACTTAGATGTTCCCACTGTAGCCAACCTTAGCCATCCGTCAAGCTCACATCTGTAATATGGAGAAGCAGAGACAAGTTCAAATTTATTGTAGTAACAATGTTGCTTTCAGTGGGTTCAATTGATAATTATTGAGGAGCTACTATGTACCAGGCATTGCTGGAATGCTAGAGATACAGTTGTGAGCAAAACAGATAAGAGTCTCTGCATTTTTCCAATAGTTTCAGAACTTCTATTTGGGAGAAAGGGGAAGTTAAAAAAATAATTAAGGAAACTACATGTTAGATAATAAATGCAACAGAAATATAGATCAAAGTAAAGAGGATGTGAGGTGGGGGTTAGATTCCGGGGATAGGTCTCAGTAAGTAAACAATAAAAAGTGATATTTGAACAGGGAAGTGTACTATTCCTGGTTTTCTGCAAAAAATAGAGCCTGAAGCTGATACTCGTGGGATAATATTTCATCAGGCACATATCACAGGGATGCAGCAATACTAGAAAAATTGAGTACATCAAGAAATGAAGTAGGGAAAATATAAGGATGCATTAATGAGTTTGACACAGCTTTATGAAGAGTTGATTGCTTGGTCAGAAGAGGCAGTTTCAGATATATCCCCTGAAGCTACTCTGCCTGCAAAAGGAGTGAGAAGAGAGAATTTATTCACTGACCTGAATACCCTTTCTTGTCAAAATTTATCAATTGTTCATTCCTGTGGCCAAGTGAAATTACTTGGCATGGATCCTTCTCTCCATAGTCTTTGTGACTCCCACTACATGACAGGGTGGGGACATGCAAGAAAGGGGAGAGGACTCTAACTACAGGATGGGTCCGTTTTGCCATTATGCTGGCTATAACATTAACAACCTGAGGAGCAGACAGGGAGACCTTCAGCCCACCAAGAATGAAGATTCATCAGAATGGAGGTGATCCAAGCTTCCTCTGTAGAGCAGGGCATGGAAGCAGTAGCGGCACCATGAGACAAAAATGGTGAGCTCAAGCCCTCAAACAAGAAGACCTAAGAGTTTGGAGCATGAGATTGACTTGCAGAGCAGAGAGTCCTCTGGTCATCTATCTGTCCGTGCTAAGGGAGGTTTGTCCAAGCAGTGAAGAGGCCAAGGGCGGCATGACCAAGAACCAGGAGCCTAGAACCGGAGCAAAATGTTCCTGATGGCATGGCTGAGAAGAAAGATGCAGAAAGAACTGTATCCTTGATGTTTGCACCAAAAGGAAGCAGAACCACTGGACCTATCGATACAAAGCAGCCTGGGTCCTGGGAGCAACGCCTGTCTCCAGATCGATGAGCCGGAGTAGGTCTTTCCTGGGGAAGACAGACTACGGAGTATGTGGATTTGTGATTGTTTGCTGTAAAGGCCATTCTGACTCATCACACAGAATCCAGGACAGATAAATCCCTCAGGAACAGTAATGGGAGTAGCAGCGGCATGAGGGTAGGAGGAAGGTGGTGGTAAAAAGGGGTATCCGATCCCAGTGATCAATGTATAACTGCCCCACATCACCTCATGGGGACAAGTAACAGAAAGGTGGGTGAAGGGAGATAGCAGTCGGTATAAGATAATGAAAAGAATAATAATTTATAAATTATCAAGGGTTGATGGGGGTGGGAGGGCGGGGGAGGAAGGGAGGGAGGAAAACATGAGGGCTCAAGTAGAAAATATTTTGAAAAGGGTGATGGCAACATATGTACAAATGTCCTTGACACATCAGATATATGGATTGTTTTAAGAGCCCCCAATAAAATGATTATTTTTAAGAAAATGAATATACCTGAAGGATGTGGCTACATTGTGCTACTTAATACGAAAAGCCAGAGTAGTACACTTATCTAGCACATTATGGTCAACTCTGTGAAACGACTCCTTTCAAAGTCCTGTCGTTCTCGTTGCTGTATTGCTGTTGTTCTCGTGAGATGCTGCCCAATTGTTTCTAAGACATGCAATCTTCCATAGGAAGAACAGACCCCGTCCTGAATCAGCCTCACTACTGTTGCTATGTGTGAGACCAGTGTGCTAGACTCTGTGTCAGTCCGTCTTGTTCACCGTCTTCCTTTTGACCTTCTGCTTTACCAAGCAGGAGGTTTTTCCAGGGACTGGTCTCTCCTGAGAACAGATCCAATTGTCTGGTTCTTCTGCTTTCAAGGCAATGTTTTGTTGTTGTTCTTTTGGCCGGCCGTGGGGCTTTCAATAGTCTTCACTAGCACCCTAACGCAAATTCATCCATCCTCCTTCAGTCTTCTTGATTCAATGTCCAAATTTCACATGCATATGAGGTCATTAAAAACACCATAGCTTGGGTCAGGCACATACTCGTCCTCAAAGCGACTTCTTTGCTCTTCGATATTGTAAAGAGGTATTGTGCCGCAAACCAAATGCAATGATTTGTTTGATCTCTTGATTGCCCATTCATGAGCATTGATTGTGGAACCTAGCAAGATAAATTTCTTGACCATGTCCATCTTTTCTCTGCTTACCAATTGGTCTAGTTGTGAGGAGCTTGGTATTCTTTCCATTAAGCTGAAACCCATATTGAAGACTAGAGGAAGTCTGGTCTTTCTGGCTGCGGCAGAGCCAGGCTGTGCTTCTTCCAAGACCGATTTGTTTGTTCTTTGGACAGCTCACAGTACTTTTAATATTCTTCACCAAGAAATGTTCATTTATGGATTGGAAGACTTGCAAATAGTAAAGAGAGAAAAGTTTCATCTGCAGGTCCCCGATTCCTGCTCCTTAATTTTTCAGCCGGATAATTCACTCTTCTTCACATAGAAAACTTGTCCGTGCATGGTGCAAACCCTTAATACCCTCATCTGCAAACCAAAAAGTTAGATGTTGAGTCCACTCAGAGTCGCCTTGCAGGAAAGAGCTGACAATCAATCTCAAAGAAATCAGCCACTGAAAACCCTATGGCTCCCAGTACTGCTCTGGCACACAGGGCTCTGTGAATTCGAGGGGACTCAGACAACTGCTTTCCCAGGAAGACAAGGAAGCTAGGAGACGCCGAAAGGTCAGAAGTGCTAATCCAACTGATATTCCTCCACATGGAAATAAGAGGCCGAGAAAAGGAGTGTCCAACCCCGTTTACAGAGATCATAAAAGTGACTGGAAATTTAAATGTATAATTATGCGAAGTCTACCAGAGATGAGAAGAAAACATTTCAAGGCATAACTAATCAACTCGTGGTTATAAATATAATTATATGCAGTCAAAAGCGTTTAAACCATTTTAAAAGAAGTTGGCTCATTTTGAAACTTCTGTGTAACTTCGACCAGAGATAAACTTGAAGCCCTTATCTGACACATAAAATGCATTGTTAACCTTGACTTAGAAGCCTAAGAATAGAGAATAGTCTCCGAATCTGCACTCCTGTGAAGAAGAAAAATAGTTTAAAAATTCATATCTTAAATGTCAAACAATGTTCTTTAAAATCCAAGTGCCTACCAACCTATTTTACCTTATATCACATCATACTTTAATTGAGATCAAAATGTTTCCATGATCTATATTAAGGCAAAAAATACATGAGAAAAGAATCTATAAAGAATTACAAAGTACTTCAAGATTCATTCTAACTAGTGTAATGCTACAGAAATTTTTAACTGAAAGAAGTCTTACATCAAAAGAGGTATGGAGAAAGAAAATTATTTGACAGAATCCTGTTAATTTTAAGTTAGTGAGCCAATTGCCCTTACAAAATTCATTCCATGCTATGTTCATGCCAAGACCTACAACCCCAAGCACTCTTAAACTTAGGAGGACTTGGGGATGGCTACATATGATATGAAGAAGCCTGATGGCGCAGTGGTTAAGCACTCAGCTACCAACTGAAAGTTTTGCTGATCAAGTCCCACAGGTGCTCTGCACCAGAAATAGTAGGCAGTGTGCATCTCTTAAGATGTACGGCCTTGACCCAAAGCCCATGAGTAGGCCACTGGAGATCCCCTTGCAGAGGGTCTCAGGGAGGAGATGAGCCAGTCAGGGTGCGATGTAACAATGATGAGAAATACAACTTTCCTCTAGTTCCTAATTGTTTCCTCCCTGCTCCCACTACCATGACTCGAATTTGACCTTGCAAGTCTGGCTAGACCAGAGGATGTACACTGGTACAGATAGGAACTGGAAATCCAGGGAATCCAGGGCGGATGAGCCCTACAGGACCAGTGGTGTGAGTGGCAAAACAGGGCGTGTAGAGGGAGAGTGGGTAGGAAAGAGGGAACCGATTACAAAGAACTATATGTGACCTCCTCCCTGGGGGATGGACAACCAAAAAGTGGGTGAAGGGAGACGTAGGACAGGGCAAGATATGACAAAATACCAATTTATAAACTATCAAGGGCTCATGAGGAAGGGGGGAGTGGGGAGGGAGGGGGAAAATGAAGACCTAATGCCGGGGGTTTAAGTGGAGAGAAAATGTTTTGAGCATGATGCACAAATGCACTTTACACAATTGATGTGTGTATGGATTGTGATAAGAGTTGGATGAGCCCCTAATAAAATGATTAAAAAAAAATATGTACAGCCTTGAATCCAGGACCCCAAACAAAAAGTCATATTGATGTGAATAAGGGGGAGGGCAAAGTAGAGACCCAAAGCCCATCTGTAAATAATTGGATATCTCCTTACAGAAGGGCCACAAGGAAGAGAAGAGTCAGTCAGGGTGCAGTATAGCACCGACAAAACACGCAACTTTCCTCTAGTTCTTTCGTGCTCCACCCTTCAACCCCCGCATTGTCACGACCCCAATTCTACCTTACCAATCCGGGTAGACCAGAGCATGTACATCGGTACAGACAAGAGCTCAAAACACAGGAAATCCAGAAGAGATAACCCCTCAGAACCAAAAATGAGAGTAGATGGGAAAGGGGAAGTTTGGAGGGAGAAAGGGGGAACTGATCACAATGATTGACATTTAACACCCCCCACCCCCCAGGGGGATGGACAACAGAAAAGTGGGTGAAGGGAGACAGTGGTGGATGAAAGACATGAAGAAAATAATAATTTATAAGTTCTCAAGGGATCATGAGGGAGGAGGTGAGAGGAGAGGGCGAAAGGAGCCGATGGTGCCAAGGACTCAAGTGAAAGCAAATGTTTTGAAAAGGATGATGGCATCACATGTACAGATGTGCTTGACACAATGGATGGATAGATGGCTTATGGTAAGAGTTGTAAGAGCCCCCAATAAAATGATTTTTTTTTTTTAATTTACAGCCTTGCAGCTCTACTCTTTCCTATAGGGGCGTTATGATTCCGAATCAACTTGATGCCAGCCAGGCTTGGTTTTAGGTTTTGGTACTGATAATACTCAGCAAAATGATTATTTTCAACTTCAATTATTATGATTTTCAGGGGAATGGACAGGGCCACCTCCCAGAGGAGCATTGTGAAAGGTGCTCACTGAGAGCCACCCAGTACTAGGTCAGCCTCCCACTGTGTTTCACTCGGGCTTCCTGTGGATTAAATTGTGTCTCGAAAAACAAACCAAAAAAACCCAGCAAACTTTACGCCTGTCATGGAGTCAGGGCCAACTCACAGCGAACCTGTAGTAGGATAGCGTAGAACTGTCCTTGGGGGTTTACAAGACTGTAACTGGTTGTGGGAGTAGAAAGCCCGATCTTTCTCCGCAGAGCGCAGCTAGTGGTTTCGAACTGCCCGACCTTGCAAATCACAGTCCAATGTGTCACCACGCCACCACTGGGGCTCCTCTCCCCAAAATAGGAGCTGTAATTCCGAGCCTGTGAACACGATCACAAAATAGAATTTTCTTTGATATGATAATGAGATCATATCAGTGGGGGGTTACCTTAAACCAATCTCCTTTGAGATATACAGAGAGCCAATTAGGCCCCAGAAGCAAGCACAAATCGAATGCGGGTGCTGCATTAAAATCGCTGGGAGGCTGAGGACCAAGAGCTGAAAGGCAGAGAGATCTTCCCTAAAGCTGACACTTTGTGCTGCGACTTGGAGTTCATAAATGTCTGCCGCACTGAATCAGCATACTTGTAGGATTTCTGCTATAGGTACAGTGAAAATCGAAGGCATCGTGAAATTTGTTTTACCCTGAGAAATAAGAAACCCACTGCTTGTCACTGTCACAAGCTTCATCGCCCTTCTGCCCCTGTGACATGAGGAGGCCATCAGCCAGAGTCCCAGAGTGACCTGAAGGGAAAGTAAGATACCAGCATTTGCTGCTACAGCACCATCTCAGCCTAGGCCCTCGGAGTGGTGGAGCCCTAGCGGTGTAGTGGTTACTTATTGGGCTGCTGGCTGTAAGGTCAGTAGTTCAGACCACAACGGCTCCTCAGGGGAAAGACAAGGCTTTCTACTCCCGTAAAGAGTTCCAGTACTGGGAACTGACAAGGGCAGTTCTTCCGATCCTATAGGGTCACTCAGGGTCAGTTTGACGCTGCATCCACTGGATGGCAGGGAGTTCATGTCTTCTTTTTTTGGAAGCGTAGCCCTTCGAATGCCAAGGAAACATCCCAGACAGCAGAATGAAAGAGCCTTCGGCTTATTTTTTCTTTTGCGAGTTAAAAAAAAGTCAAATCCTCTTTTAGGACAGTCTGACATGAACACTTGCCATTGTCTAAGTGCCTGCTTCAATTGGTTGATTAACACAGGAAATAATAGGCAATCTATAAAGTTAATCATGGATCATCTTCATTTCCACAAAAAATCAGTATTTACTTACTGAATAAGAAAACATACTTTCAGTCCCACCTTCAAAAAAACAGCATTCAATTTTTAATTTTGATCTGTGAATGTCCATTCATTCAAAAAACAAAATCATAATTTTTTCCCATTCGGAGGAAAATCCATTATTCTTTAATGCTGACTCAAATAACTGTCTTTGTATTTTAACTGTGAATAAGCACACTCTAAATTAATAAGAGAATGGTTAGTGATAATTTTGGAAAACTATGTAATTTTCAAATGAATGCACTAATCTTAGCATATTCTTAGGCAAGGAAGTTTATGGCCTACTGAAGAGGACTTGATGCTTTCAATTAAGATAGCACTTTTGAAGAGAATCGGTACCACCTTCACTTGAACAGCACTTCTGTTGCAAGAGAAAAGCTGCCAAAATGTGTCTAGAATTGATTAATAAGGAGAATAATTGCCTCCTACGAATTTTAATCTTTTGTACAGCTTTGCCTCTCATGGGATAAACATGAGGACTATGTGGCTTTATCATCAAATTTGAATCTAACCATTCCCTTGCCAACAGCCAATGAGGTGCATACTCAAATTAAACTAGATGTGAGGATTATATTGCTTGGCTGTTTGAAAATTTATATTACTACAAAGCATGCAGGCTGAGAGGAACAGATGGGTAATACGAGCAAAATTTTCTTTCTGGATATTGCCCATCTGTTTTCCTTTTTGCATTTCTACTTCAAGCTATTCTAGGTGTCCTATTTCTTTCTAAAGTTACATGAATTGATTATTCAAATGTTCCATAGTCAAACACGTAATCTACAGTTGATCATTTACGAATTAGCAATAATGACAATGGCTAAATTGTATCGAGTGTTTTAGGCACCAGCTACTCTCTGAAGAGCTTTCGAATGTCTTACCTCTTTGCCATATATCTGAAGTATGTATCATTGTTATTCCATTTTCAGAGGAGGGAAATCAAAGAATAAAGAGTTCAAGAAAACTGTCCAGTCGACATTGTTAAGAAAGAGTGTAATGGGGATTCAGAACAGTTTTACAATAATCAATCCTTGGAACAGTGGTTCTAATACCATGACCCTTTCATAAACTTCCTCATGTGGTGATGATCCGCAAGCATAAAATTATTTTCATTACTACTGCATAACTGTAATTTTGCTCCTGTTATGAATCATAATGTAAATATCTGATAAGCAGGATGTATTTCCATCATTACAAATTGAACATAATTTATTGCATAGTGATTAATCACAAAAACAAAATGCAATTATATATTGTGAAATATTTATTTATAATTACAAATAAATGAAATTTTGTCTGGAAGCATGGTGTAGCATGGGTAACAGTCTTCACGCCGGGTACTCATATGTGGGTATATCTGCATGTGTGTGTATCTGCATGTGGGCAGACCCGCCTGCAGAGGGATAGAGGAACAGTGTCTCGGTTCCTAAGACCATCGGAAATATGTGTTTTCCCTGTGAAAGGGTGGTTCGACCCCCCAAAGGGGTTGCGACCCATGGGGTGAGAACCGCTGCCTGAGAAGCAGGGAGAAAAGGACCTGTATTTTCTACTCTACTATGAACTATGTCAAAACAAATGCACTGCCATTGACTCGTTCGGACTGCAGCTAGCTACAAGGTTTCTGAGAGAGTGTAAATCTTGATGGAAGTAAATAGCCTCATCTTCCTCACTCAGAGCAACTGACCTTGTGGTTAGAAGCCCAATGCTCACCCAACAGTGCCATGAGGGCTCTGTAAAATATATCGTACTTATCTATGAATAACTCTAACTTTTATTTATAGTTGGCTGTAAAGTACTTTTATTCAATTTTGCTGAAACTAACCAAATATTTTTCATAAAAACAAAACATTTCACATATTTCAAAAATTGGCAGGGTGTTATGTAGTTAGTGAATTTCTAAGTACTGAGCCATTAAAACTGCATATTTGGAATGTATATTCGATGTCATCTTATTTAGTGCTTTTTAGAAGTTTTTGAGTATGGTAACATTTCTTCAACTAATAATATTGAATAAAATTCTGTCATGTAGAACCAGTGAGCGCTCCAATTGAAGGGGCGGTGTATAATTGGGAGTGGAGATGAAAGGAGCCGGGGTCGGAACAGAAAACACCTAAAAACATGTCCCCACAATAACTCATACAGAAGGGTTTCCCTTGCAGAAGTGTTGAGTGAGCAGCAATTCTTGGAAATTATTTGCTGTCTTGATACAATGGGACATAGCATTTCCTCTGCCATGAACACCAATGTACAGGCAGAAATGACAGTCGCCTCCTCTGATACGGGAGACTACCAGAGAGAACATGGACTCTAGACTCTTTGATGTCGCCGAGTTTGTTAAAGGCTTCACATGAATGGTCGCTTGCTTACACCACACTATTGGGTTTCTATTGCTTGCAGGTAAATCTAATCCTAGTGAATACACGTGAGTTCATCCATGCGTCACAGGACATATCCTTGGGCCAGAATTCCATTTATGGTCCAGCGTCTACCTCTCCCAGCGCTTGTCAACATATTGATTCCCCTGAAACTAGCGTCAGTGCTGGCAATTGCCCAATCATTATTGTTCCGTATGGGACTGTCCTTTCCACTCTGCAGAGTCATCTGGCTAATGGCAACTTGTGTCTTTGTGCAATTATTGAGGTATTCTTTCTGGGAACACAATTTCTCTTTATGAATTCAGAAATTAAGAGTCTGTAAATGTACACAAATCTTGAGATCTCATTTCTAATTCCAAATTAGACCCCTGTTCTCTTGATCAACAATTTTTGGTAAGGATGTAAGTCAAACACTGACTCAACACTACCCCTACCCACCGCCATAGAATAGATTCTGTACCATATCAACACTATAAAATAGAGTATACTGCTCCATAGGGTCATCTAAGCTGTAAATCTTTATAAAAGCAGATTGCTCAACTGCTGGCTTTTCGGTGAACATTCCAACACAGGCATCGATCTAATACAGAAGTGGGTTATTGGAGGAGGTAGTGTGAGGAGCACAGAGGACTGGGCAGTATTCTGTTCTGTTGTGCATAAGGCCACTGTGAGTCAGACCACTCAATGGCACTTAACAACAGCAGCGACATTTAAGTCAACTAAAGCCTTCGGATTTGTCTCTCTCCTTCAGTCTTGAACTCTCTACTACAAAGCAACAGCACCAAGGGATCTGTGTGTTATAGCAACATCAAAGGTTGGGCTGCTTATGGGAAGCTCAGCCGTTGAAGTCATTCCCTGGGAATAAAGATGAAGCAACGGGTCTGAACAGAAGCCACATTTGACTCCTGTCAAAATGTGTTGTTATTGTTGTTGTTGTTGTTAGGTGCTCTCAAGTTGGCTCTGACTCACAGCAACCCCTTGGTACAGCGGAGTGGAACACTGCTGGTGCCTGTGCCACCCTCATGAGTGTTGTGTGGTTTGAGCCCATTGACGCAGCCACTGTGTCAGGCATCTTGTTGAGGGTCTTCCTCCTAGGAAATCCTATGGAGTAGTTCGACTCTTGTCTTACAAGGTTGCTAAGAAATGGGCAGTGTCCGAATTTCACATCCAAACCCAAGTTCGGGGTTTGGAATATTTGGGAAATTCAGAAAGGGTTTGAGGTGGATTTTTTTGTTGTTGTTTTTGAGGTGGATTTTTCTCATAATTTTCTCCATCTAAAGAAGATAATAGGAATAGATATTCTACCTTCCATCTAAGATAGTAAGCCAATTAAGTCACCCAACTAAACTTAGCAACGCATGGAATCAAACTTGTTTAATTTTCAGTATCTTAACTCTCTCACACACACACAGTTAAGAGGTTTTGTTATTTTTCATAGAAGTGCTTTAAAAAAATTATCAATGGTGACTTAAGCTGAGAAGTTTGGAATTTGAATCCATCATTCTCTTTCTTTGAGATGCCCATGCAGTCAGGGAAAAGAAAACAACATATCTTTCACCTCCTGTCACTGAATTGTCCTTCTTTCTACCCTGTAACTTCCAGGGTACTCTCACAATGTTGTCGGAAATGACTATTTCATA
This sequence comes from Echinops telfairi, assembly GCF_000313985.2. Classification (NCBI taxonomy): domain Eukaryota; kingdom Metazoa; phylum Chordata; class Mammalia; order Afrosoricida; family Tenrecidae; genus Echinops; species Echinops telfairi. The sequence goes on along the minus strand of NW_022107431.1, from coordinate 61,690,032 downwards.
GTAACGGACCCCAGGGGATAATTTATTTAGTGGTTTGGATGCCACGTGCCATTGCCTACCTGAGTGCCATCCTTTCATGCTCGCTAGAATTTGTCAGCCTTCTGGGTAGTTAACAAAGCCCAGACTCCCTCACTCCTGCTTGGCTCTCCATTTTCCCTTTGTTGCTTGCAAACATGTCTGGTCCTAATTTTGATAATAGTCAAGGATCTGTATGGAACGTTGCGAAGATTGGCATTGCTTGATTCAAGGACAAGAAGAATGTCTGGGATGAAAACACAAGGGACTTGGGATTTAGTCACAGAAACCACACAGCCAGAGCAGTGGCCTGACTAGCCCTCTCCAAACGTGCTACTCTTCTTGCCACTGTTATCCACCTGAGCATTCAGAGCCACAGGTGCACCACTACTGATTCTGCTGAGAACCTGGGCATCCCTGTCAGAATCCTGCAACTGCTGTTTGTAGACAGCAGCAGTTACGGCGAGACTTGCCTCTGTCAGTTTTCATTGAACAAATATCTGTGAGTCATTGATGCATGACATGTAAATCCTGTGCATCTGGTGTTCAAACTGAAGTTCAAGAGAAGCTGGACAAGCAAGAGTCAGACTTGCTATTTCAGGATCTAAACGATAAAATGGACTCCCTACACAGATACATACGAACCCACGCCTAACATTTTATGAGGGAGAATATTTTTGTATAGAGCAAGGTGTTCCATTTAGTGGACGACTTAAACAAAAAGGCAAGCAGATATTGCGTTGTGAACTTCATACCTTTCATTGGGTTCTTACGACATCATAGTCTCCATTATGAGATAAAGAAGGAAAAAACTATAATGAAGTTAAATAACATCTCCAAGTTATAGCTAATATTTGGAAGTAAAATAAAAGTTTTATTTCAGGTCAATCAGATGTCAAAGCTATACTTTTATCTATTAGGTAGGTTGTTTACGATTTCACAATTAAAATCTCATGGGGTGCAAAGTATATAGAAATTTTGACATGTATTATCACCTTACCTTTTGAAGAAAAGTGATATGATGCTAGGGAAGTGTCACATGAAATTAAAAAAATGTTTTTTGTAATTGTGTTTAAAATCTGACTCATGAGATTAAGACTTTTGCCATGGGCCTAAAAGACTTAGGATTGTGAAATCAGGGCAGAAAAACTTTAGTTATAAAATTATCCTTTACTTTAAAATATATTGTAAAGCTTACAAAGAGCTCAGCAGGCATTTTTCAGTCTGCTTCGGGACAATGACTCAAGATCTTATTTTCTGGATAATATGAGCAAAGATAATAAAGAAAGTGATATTGCCAGAGGTATTTTTTTCATTTTCCTAGAAAACAAAATAGCAAAATAATCAATTCTGGCACGGGGAGCATCTATATCTTTTGAAGGAATTTTAGGGACTTAAATTATTTTTAGGGCTTAACTATCTTAAGACTATTTTTTACATAATTTATTAGTACTCTCAATTTTAGATAAATTATGATATTGCTATGCATTCCAATTAAAACCAAAGTATAATAGACTTGTATTACTTGCAAGGGAGAAATATGGGGCTATCTACTCCTATCAAGAGTCACACTCTCAGAAACCCACAGCTGCAGGTCTACCCTGTCCTATAGGGTCACTGAGTCTCAAGTAACTCTGTGGCAATGAGTCAAGTTCAGCTGATTATTTGTCAAATATAACGGACTCAATCATGTTTTCAAAGGATAATATATATATATATCCATATACCAATGCCACCAAGTCAATTCTGACTTATGGTGATCCAATATAGGATTTTTGAGGATGCAAGTCTTTAAAGGAGCAAAAAACCATATCTTTCTCCCTTGGAGCAGCTGATGCGTTTGAATAACCTGGTAGTCAGCAGCCTGACAGTGTCATCAGAATGCCTTTTATGTACACCAGGTGTTCTGTAATAGTGTATTGATTAAAAGCAATGCTATGACCCACCACTGTCTGTCTATTCATCTCATCAGATTTTGCCAAGTCTTCATCAATCCACTCAAACTCACATCTTCTAGTCTCTATCGCAGCGACTGATCTCCTTTCCTCTTCTATTGAAGAGGACCCGTACGTGACCCACACTCTCAACATTCTCTCCATTTCAAGGTTCCTGTCCCCTTCTCTCACTCCTTCCACCTCTCCTGTCGTTCGCTTTCTCTCTCACTTTTCCTCATTACTTTCCTAGTCTCATTCCTTTTATTTCTAAAAGACTAAACATGGAAGCCGAAGGAGTGACGGCAGGATGAGGCTGTCAACACTAAAAATAAAATTCATGAGTTTAGACTTCAGGACCAAGATTCTAGCCCCAGAGGGGAAGCTTGAAGTCAAGATAGTCGAATACTGCACTCTAATTTTGGAGGAATTAGAATGCTAAAAGAGGGACAAGGGATGTATATGGAAGAAAGAATAAGACTGATTCATTTCAGTAGCCAATAATTTATTGAGCACCCAGCATGACCCCAGTTGATTCCAAGATCCTAGAAAACAAAGATAAATGTGTGATGAACCTTTGCTCAGAGCCTCAGGGAAAGGAAAAAACAGAGAAGAATTTAAAATGATTCTATTTTTTTAAATATAAGAGTCCTGGTGGCATAGTGGTTACATGTTGGGCTGCCAACTTCAGGAGCAGCAGTTCCAAATCACCAGCTGCCTGATGGAGAAGGATGGGCATGCTACTGGAAAGAATTCACTTCAGAAACTCACAGTGTAGGGGCAGTTCTACCCTACGCTACAGCGTCACTATGAATCAACATGGACTCAATGGACGTGTGTCTGGTTTGGGTGTATTGGAAGAATGTGTATAAAGTGCTATGGGAATGCTGATGGGGAGAATGTGACCTTGAGCTCTCTTAACAGCAGATCCGAGACAAGAATTCAAATGTAAACAGATTTTTATTGGCTTGTTTTGCAGGAAGGAAAGGGAACTAGTAAAATGCCCATGATTTAACTCTCACCAAGATGGAAAATTCCGAAAACAATGCACAATACATACCTCAGAATTATGCCAACAAAGCGCATGTCCCACATAACAGAGCCAGAGATTATTTAATTAATGTATCAGTAATAATTATTTCATATCCTATACATATGTCAACACCCAGGCCCCTTTATACTTTATCTCTTCATCCCAAATCTTATTGTGTATAACAAATTCAGTAGCAGGATGGCAAAGCAGGTTCAATGGTTTAAGAGCCACCATTAGTCCAAATGACCATTGGACAAACTAGACAGTACCTAAGGAAAATGGGTGACATGCTAGCTATGTCACTATAAGAATAATAATACTGTTGGGGGAGAAAATTTTCTTACTGAATTAATTCTGGCTCCGAGTGACCCCATGTCCTACAGAAAAGAACTGTTCTGTGGGATCTTCTGGGCTGTAATATTTGCGGCATCCTCTCTCCAAGCCTTTCTTCCATGGAGCTGGTGGGTAGGTTTGAACTGCCAACATTTCAATTTGTATTCAAGTGCAGACCATTTGCTCAGACACCCTAGGGATAATAATATTGCTAAAAAGTGTCAGAAAAGGTAGATTTGAATGTTGTTTTTAAATCCACAGAGGTTTCCAGGCAAAAGATAAAATTATTCTAGTAAGAAAGGATGAGAAGATATGTGATTGGAACATATATACATCTATGAAATAGCATGCGCTCTTCAGTAGATGGAGTATAGATTTATGAAATAGGGAACCAATGCTATCGAGGTGGTCCAGAATCATTGTAAAACTCCCTGTATGCCATACTACAGATATATGCAGAAAATCACAAAAAAACATCATAGAATCATGTGTTATCATAGCATTTACTGGAATGCTCTTTTCTGAATCACTCACACAGACTTTATCTCCTAGTACAACAAATCCACAACATAAATGCTGTAATTTCCATATTATCTAATAAGAAACTAAGGTAAAAAATGCAGTCAGGGCTCTTAACCACTAAAAATATTAACTCCAAAATTCTGTGAGAGCGACCTCAAAGATAAATGATGCCTTTCCAAGATAAACTATATATTTCAAGGAACAACAGAACCCTGTAAGGGAGTAAGAAACGAACAAGATAAGAAGATGAAAATTTTAGAACAGGAAAGAAACATTGGGATGAATAGATCGAACATGCTTTCAAGAGCAACTAAACTTTTTGTAGAGAACTTCAAACTCTCATGAAATTCTGAACCCGAGAGCCACGGCCCTTGGAAGGGCAGTCAAAACTGTTGCTCTGAGAAAATCTTTAAACTAAAGCCCCAAATATCCCCTGAAGTCATCTTAAAAACAAACAACTATTCAGCTTCACTTGTAAACCATGTCTGCCTTGACCACTGCACTTTTTAAAGAACTGTCCTCAGAAAAGCAAAGTGGCACGCAACACAGAAGATTAGAGAGGAAGCTCAGCAGGCAGGGAGCTCACATTCCTAGAGGAAGGAAAGCAACTCAGAAAGGGAGGGTGGGGCTTTGGTTGCACCACTAAACACAGGATGTGAAGAAGAAGGTAGAGTTAAGGGCAATGCTCCGTGACTTTACTTGGATAACCATTTAGTGGTGACACAAAGGCAGAAAATGCACAAGACTGACTTGAACCCATCCAAAAGAATTAGCCCATTGAGTTATCCCCCTGAGACCTCCTACCAGGAGGCCATCTGAAGAACTTCTGAGTATTCATTTAATTAACTCTTCATAACCCAAGTGATTAAATAAAATTGAAGAAGCAACCCACTCTTTTTGGACAACTGAAATGTAAAGTCACTGATATGGGAACAAAGGAAGCTTGATGACTTACTGGTTACTCACTGAACAATATGCTAACCGCAAGGTCAGAAGTTTGAAGCCACCAGCCTCCCTGCAGGAGAAAGATGAGGCTTCCTACTCCAGTAAAGAGTTTCTGTCTCAGAAACCCACAGGGGCAGTTTTACCCAGCCCTATAAGGTTGCTAGGAGGCAGAGTCGACCAGTGGCAGTGAGCTTGAGTTTCATTGAGATATGAAATAATATCATGGGGAAATGGTGTCCTCATGAAATGTATAGCAGAGTAGTACAACTGTGGTTTTGCCATGAGAGTTCACAGTCTTCAAGTTGCTTCTTTTGCATTTTAATTTTTGTTCTTATTTTTGAAGCTCATAGACTGCAGCAATGGGTCAGTATTGTTAGATTCCATACTAACATGAAATAATAGTATAAAAAGCAGTCAGTAAAATAGCATTGGATCATGATTCCATTTGTCTTGAAATATGCTTAGCACTCCCAGTAAATCCTCCATCCCTGGGTGTCTTGTCTCATGTAAACTGAAAAACAATTCTCTTATCTTTATCCCGGATTCCTTTGAGGTTTGCCTCTCAGAGAAATATTATCTCTAGGCAGCTTCCTTTATCGGTTGATAAACCAAAATTCCATTAGATTTGCAAATGTAAAATGCTATTGCATTCCCTTCTGTCACCTTTGTCTGAGTCATGCTGTGTTGCCCAGGAAGCATAAACAGATAAAATGCACATAACGGATCCATGAGAATAGGATGCTTTAGATCAGCACTGAGACCACCTTGTTGGTTCGTCCTGTTTCATGGAGTTCCTTATAAAAGATCCTCTATCTTTTCTCTGAATTATACTTTTATTGGGCCATACAGCACAGATCATACAATTTAATTGCTCAATTACATCAAGAACATTTGTGCTATCACTGTCACAATCAATTTCAGAACACTTTTTTCTTGTGCTCATTGTCCTGAGCTCCCTATTTCTCCCCCAATGCCCCTGCCATGCCCCTAAGTGCCATGCCCCTATCAAGCAAATTTTTGTCTATATAAATTTACCTATCCTGGGTTTCATTTCTAGAAATCATATATAACACACACAGGAAGCAAACAAACAATCTAAAAACCCTCAATAGCAATGACTAGACAACACATAGAAAATTCTCATTCCAAAAGAAAAATATGATATTAAAATGGAAACAACTTTAAAATGGGTTAAAAAGGAAACCAAATGATAAAGCATTTTAACCTACTCTATCTGCCACAACTGACTTTACAAAACTCTCTCTCTGATAGCAAGACTCTTCATGTCTCTGGACTCTGGTCAGAGGAGTTTCACTGAGGTTGAATCCATGGAAGGACCTTGAAATGGATTTTGGGCATCCACTATCTCCTTCAAATCCTGGCTGCTACTCCTCTCTGTATAACACACTATGCCCAGTGCCAACATCACTGCTATCAATTAAGTTCTGACTCATGGTGACCCAGAAGTGTCCATTGACTTCTCTCTACACCTCAACACCTCTCAATCAAACAAGCATAAAACACCCCTTTCCCCAAGCCTTTTCTTCCTCCAGTAAATCAACTTACTGACAGTCTGATGTAGCAGTAACTCATTTTGCATATAATAGGGTGTGAAAATGGAGTGAGAACTGCATTTGACCTCCTCCAGTTACCCAAGGCCCATTTTCAGAAGGCAGAAGTCAGACATTCTTCCACTCACCAACCCTTTTTACCCTTTCCATTAACCATTTCAACTTCTGGGCCTGGTCAATAATTCCTTACAATAACTACACAGAATTCAGAGATGATACTCATGATTATAGGGTTTATTAGGAAAGTTAACAGGTTACAACTCTGCTGAGAAGTGCTGAGGATACAGTTGTTCGATCAGGGTAGTTTCTTCTCTGTCATGCCCACGAAGTGACCTCTTGCTGGCCCTCAGCCCCTTAGCCTGGCCTCTGCCCTGCTCAGCATTGTTACAAAGGTCTTTTAAGGCTACCAATAAGTTCTCAAAGGCTCCTATACTGTAAACTTCAATGTCCAGTCACTCAGTTCCAGTAAACCCTGTGGGTCAATAAATCCAGCTTTCCCAATAAAGTGCCCAAAGGCACCCCACTCCACAAGTCAGCCGCTTTCCTTGTACAGTAGGCTTGGAAGTCCACTACTCTGTCTCGGGCTCTGGCTTCTGGTCCTGCTGTTGCTGTTCCTCGACTGCTCCTCTAGAATCTCCGCTGTCTCCTGGATCAAGAACATGGAAGTCACAGGTGTCTCGGGGTTCACATGACATGGCCCACTCCTGGCTCTTCTCTTTTGATGGAAGTAAACCCCCCCCCCCTGCTTCTGAGAAGGCTCATTCTATACTCAGCAGGATGACAATACAAATTATCTCTGTTAATCATTACTGTTAATGATTCTGAATCATATAATTTAATCAGACTCTTCCCCTCAACTTCCTAACCAGGCCCATAAGGAAAATGAAAGTAATTTGGTCAAAGTAACTAAAGCTATAGCAAGAAAAGCCATATTAAATAATTTGCTGCATTGGACAGGTTAAGTAAAAAAAAAAAATATTGCTCTAAAATCCTAGAAAACTTTAGAAAACAAAAATATAAAACGAGGAGCTATGGTCTCTTGACATAGCCTCCGGCTGGGCCAATGCCCCTCTAAAGCCAATCTACTGATCTCTCTTTTACCCAAAGATTCTGTGCTGTTCAATTTAGGCCGTGTCATGTCTGTCTTGCTATTCTCAAGGGACCGAAATTATGCTCCTTTTCAATATTTTCTGAGTTTAGGGAACCAAAAGAAGTCTGAAGGAACAGGCTCGGAGCTGTAGGGTGGATGGTTAAGGTTTACCCCACTAATTCTCCTAGGACAGCTCTCCAGACCCTCAAAGAATGAGGAAGTAGCTACACTGTTGTAGGGGGGAAAAATTCCTAGGTGCAAACTCCTGGTCCTTTTTCTCATCAATACTCCAACTGCTTCCAACTAACCCCCCAGAGCTTGTCCTACGTCCTTTGAGAAAATCTGCTAAGCTCACCCCCTGTGCTCCCTCCCCACAAAGAGCAGTCATTACAGGCACTCTGCCTAGAACATAACTGACGCAGCTGACCATTCCGAAAGCTACTGGTGTGGCTGGACCTTTTTTTGGTGTGTGTGGGGAGGCGGGGGAGGGGCGTAGGGAAGAGCATTAACATATCCGGAGCATTAATGAGACAGAGACAAGTGCATTACTGAGGCAAGGTTAAACACTTCTTGTTTAGAATACGCCCAGGTATGTGTCAACAAGAGCTGCAGAAACAATCATTTTTATTTACTCTTACAGTATACAATGTTTTTATTGTTGAAATATTGACTGAGCCTGCTTTTCTGGAAGTTTAGAACTAGATCTAGAAAGTTTAAAGTATGATTTGACCTGAAGATAAACAAACTATAAAAGAATTTTTGATAGAAGTGTTTTCTAGACTAAATAAAGCTTCTGATATTTCTAAGCTTCCTAATTTTGCTCCAAAGACAATTCAAACCCATGGGTATTTGTTCACTGTAGGTCCTTACATATGGATAAAACTGTACAAAGAAGTGAAGAATTTCAGTTCTAAAAGGCTTAGGACCAATCCTTATGTCTTAATCATTTGAACTGTAAACAGAGTTGACCTTTTCAGTACTCAAGAAGCTCGTCAAGCTTCAAAAAGTCTGTCCACTTTTAACAGCGTCAAACCACCCTGAGCTTGTATCGAAATAGTCGCCCAGAGTTCTGAAGCTCATTCTTACAGGAATTTTGCCTCAGCTCATCCAGAGTGATTGTGCTGAAACCAAAAAGGTAGATGAGAAATGTCAACTCTTCCTTTCTTCTTCAGACACAGCTTTCAGTCCTAGAGGTCTGTTGAAAACAGGATATATCTTTGCTGCTGGCTCAAAAACAAGAGGGAGAAAACCAACGACAACTTTGTAGACTATGCTGCACTCGAGCATTCTTAAAACCCTCTGGATTCAGTGGGGTCTGAAATCTTTGCACATCTGTATTACTCAGGCTTTAGGCAAAAAGGTGTCTGAGCTAAGTAAGAGAGATGAATTTACTCCGCAAATGCCTGCCAGCTGTCACCAGGGTTAAGGTACCAGGACTCTGAGTCAGAATCTGTTCAATAGCTACTGTTTCTGTTGTTGTTGTTTGTGTTTGTTTTAACTTTTTATTGTGAATTAGGTGGGGCATTACATTTCAGAATACCATTTCTGTATTCAACAATTTAAACAACATATCAAACTTTTCAATAGCTTCCTCTGCCCCTTGCCCCTCTATTTTTGTCCCTCTCCCTCTTATAGGACATTATCTTCCCCTTCTCTCTACTTAAACCTGTTTAACCTCTATCCAATCGCTTGCCCTTCCTGCCCTTTCCCTTCACCCCTGTAACTATCAAAACCTGTTCCTTTTGGTACGGAAAACCTTTATCTTCATTTTTTCTTTTATAACAATGGTCTCATAATAGTAGCCCTTTCATGATTCACTAACTGAACACAACTTAATGCCCTTCAAATTCATCCATCAGGACGTGTTTTGCAGTTTCATCGTTATTCTCTAGGGATGCGCACTATTTCATTGGGTGGAGTACCAAAGTTTATTCATCCTTTCTTCCACTGACAAGCATTTATGTTGTTTTCATCTTCTGCCATGAACATGGGTGTGCAGGTATATGTTCACTCTATTTCTTTAGAGTATATTTCTGCCAGGTAAAGAGATTGCTGGGTCAAATGGTATTTTCCAATATCTCTTGTTTAGGAAGTTCCATGCCACTTTCCACAGTGAAGCAACAGGTGTTTTATACTTTCCAAACAAGTTTAGATTTCCCATAACCAATTAAACCATATTAGTCAATACAATAAAACCAAAACAAACTCACTACCATTGAGTAAATACTGACTCGTGACTACACTATACAACAGGGTTTTATACTGCCTTGTAGATTTCTGAGACTTAAGACTCTTCCAGGGAGTATAAAGCCTCATCTTTCCTCTGGTTGGAGCAGCCAGTGGCTTCCAACCACTAACCTCACAGTTAGAGTGCAACGCATAACCTTATGCCACCAGCAGTTTAAATAGCCAATACAATAGTCCAGCCATTTAAAACTAGATCTTTATGGATCCCCAGATCAATAAACTTCATAAGACCCACATGGCCAAACGATTAAATCCAATAAGAAGAAGGGTTCATTTGGGGGAGGGGGGGATTAAGTAGTCACTGTAACATTTATAGATATCTTTAGATATGCTCTTACATTTTTAGAGATTTAATATGTGGTGCATATTTACAAAAACCTGAAGATTCATTCTCTAATTTTTGTGCATCTTCTTACTAATAAACATTGTGTGTGTGTGTGTGTGTGTGTGTGTATTTGCTATTAGTTCAATCTACAAATTCTGTCTCCTTTCTCCAACGAAAACAATATTTATCTTGGTTCGGGTGTCTGTCATTCTACCAGGCAGGTAATATACCCTGAGGGGAATCATATTTGAGGAGGGTAGTATCTCATGGACCTCAGTCATGAGCAAGATTCTATTTCCTTGCATAGTGGTTAGTTTAAGAGTATGTAGGTAACTTTATGTGCTCCGGGCAAAAGGAATTTTAAAACTAATGCTGAGGAAAAAGCACTCCTTTTTTGAGTCATAAAGAATAGTGGTCATCAGAGGATGTGCACTGGTACAGATAAGAACTGGAAACACAGGGAATCCAGGGCGGATGATCCCTTCAGGACCAGTGGTATGAGTGGCGATACTGGGAAGGTAGATGGAGGGTGGGTTGGAAAGGGGGAATGGATTACAAGGATCTACATGTGACCTCCTCCCTGGGGGAGGGACAACAGAAAAGTGGGTGAAGGGAGATGTCTGACAGGGCAAGATATGACAAAATAATAATTTATAAGTTATCAAGGGTTCATGAGGGAGGGGGGAACAGGGAGGGAGGGAAAAAAGAGGAGCTGATGCCAGGGGCTTAAGTGGAGAGCAAATGTTTTAAGAATGATGAGGGCAATGAATGTACAAATATGCTTTACCCAAATGATGCATGTATGGATTGTGATAAGAGTTGTATGAGCCCCCAAATAAAATGATTTTTTTTAAAAAAGAATGTCATAGTAAAACCTGTAACTGCTGATGCTATTTTATCATCATGAGGAAAGCTCCAAAAGATGCTGACAATGGAAGAAATAAGGAGTGGAAGATGCTGGGTTCTTAAGGAAGCCATGGTTATTGTGGTTATGTGTCCTCAAGTCTGTCCCAACCTCTAGAGACCCTGAGTACTACCATCCTCACAATTGTTCTGATGATTGAGTCCATGGGTGCAGTCACTGTGTCCTCTTTGTCCCTGCCCTCCACTTACCATGATCTCCTCCTCCACTGACTGGTCTCTTTTGGTAACATTTCCAAAGTGCTTGAGACAAAATGCCACCACCCTAGCCTCTGAGGGGCATCTGGTTTACTTCTTTCAAGACAACGCTGTTTGTTCTTTTGGCAGTCCATGGTACTTTCCATAGTCTTTCTCAACACCATGGTTCAAATGCACATGAGACAAATGAAAGTACCATGGCTTGGCCCCTCAAGGGAGAGTCCTCCTCAGAGCAAAGTCCTGGCTTTCCAACACTCTAAAGAGGTCTTGTGCAGTAGATTTGCCTAATGCAATGAGTCATGTGATCCCTTAACTGCTGCTTCCATAAGCATTGTTTATGAATGCAGCAAGATAAAATCCTTGACAACGTTCAAGGTTTTCTCAGTGTATCATGATGTTGCCTATTGGTCCAGTTGTGAGCATTTTGGTCTTATTTACATTGAGTTGCAATCCACACCGAAGGCTTCCATCCTTGATCTTCAGTAGCATAGGTTTGAATTCCTTCTCACTTTCAGCAAGTCATTTGTGTCGTCTGCATATTGCAGGTTGTTAATAAGCCTTCCCCAAATCCTGATGCTACATTGTTCTACAGATAATCCAGCTTCTCTGATGATTTTCTCAGCGTACAGATTGAATAAGTATGGTCTTATCATGCAATCCTGATATGCACACTTCTGGATTTTAAACCATGCAGTATTCCCTTGTTCTGTTCACACAAATGTCTCTTGATCCATGTACAAGTTCCATATGTGCACAGTGAAGTGTTCTGGAATTCCCATTCTTCTCAATACTATCCACAGTTTCTTATGACCCATAGAGTTGAATGCTTTTGCATCTTTCTGGTACCCTCTGCTTTTAGCCAAGATCCGTCGGACATCAGTCATGATGTCCCTTATTCCATGTCTTCTTCTGTCTGACTTGAATCTCTGGCAAAATGCACTTCTGCAACAGGTGTTAAATGGTCTTCATCAAAATTTTACTTGCATCTTACATCAATGATATTACTCTATCATTTTCTCATTCTGTTGGTCACCTTTCTTTGGATAGGATCACCTTCTGATAAATCTCTTCCAGTAATTTGGCCAAGTAGTTGTCTTCTCCAGAGACTGGTTCCTCCTGATAATGTGTCAAAGTAACTTGAGAGATGTTTGCTATCTTTCTTTTTTTTTCTTTTTTTCAAGTTTTTCTTTTTTTAGCCCTCCACTTTTATTTATATCTATCAAGTTTTTCTTTTTTTAGCCCTCCACTTTTATTGTTATGTTTTATTTTTTCCAAAATCATTTTATTGCTAGCTAATGCAGATATCATATCATTCCATAACTCAATCGCATCAAGCAGTATTGCACAATTGCTACCACAGTCAGTTTCAAAACATTTCTTCCTTCTTGAACTCCTTGACATCAGCTCCCTTTTACCTCGCCACCCCTCCCCCAACCACCACCACCACTGTACCCACTAGAGACCCTTATTCTCCTTGCTGCCTCCATAGGTCCATCATTTCTGAGTTTCATGTGCTGACAAACATAAAACAAAAATTCACCAGATGTCACCTCCAATGAAAACATACATCTGAGGTAAGCCCCAATATGGACAAACAAAATACAAAAAAAAAAAAAAAAGATACAGGAAATGTTGAAAACCAGGTCAGGCTCAATGCACATCTGAGGGGGCATCAAGTGACAAAACCGTTCCAGCCAGGTGTATCATGTTGGTCCTTGCACCAACCAGGGACTATGTAGCATCCTTGGTTGTTGTTATGTTTTAGTTCATTGTTCTTGTTTTGGAGCAGATCTAGCCAATGCAATACACTGTTCAATCTTGACTGGTCTTCCCTGGGTATTGATTTTGGATCCAAGCAAAATGAAATCCTTGACTATTCAACATTTTCTGTTTACCGTGATGCTGTTATTGACTCAGCCCATTCTGAAGGCAGTGTTATTTTGTCTTCATAAATGACTGCTTCAAGTCCTCTTTAGTTTTTGAAAGCAAGGCTGAATCATCTGCATCACACATGCTCTTAATAAGTTTTTCTTCAATGCCCCTTAATTGTATTGTCCATTTTCTTGGATGATTTACTCAGTAAATAGGCTTAATAAATATGGTGAAAAGATAAAACTCAGACAAACAACATTTGTGATTTGCAAACTAGTGCTTCTTGGTCTGTGTACAGGTTCTGCATGAGTGCCATTCACTGTTCAGGAATTCTTTTTTTTTAATCATTTTATTGGGGCTCTTACAACCATTGTTACACTCCGTACATCAATTGTATCTGACATATTTGTACATGTATTCCATCATTCTTTTCTAGACGTTTACTTTCCATTGAGCCCTTGGGATCAGCTCCTCTTTTTTTCCCTCACTCCTCTCCCCTGCCCTCAACAAGCCCTGTGGCCCCTTGATAGATTGTAGATTGTTCATTATTTTTAAATCTCACACCGACCACTGTCTCCCTTCCCCTCTGGTTTCTGTTGTTCTTCCCCCTGGATGAGGGGGTGTGGTTATGTGCC
>NW_022107431.1:61599625-61676209 GCF_000313985.2 Echinops telfairi | reverse complement strand
TAGTGGATGAGGAGGCCACAAGGGATCAGAGGTATATTGTGTGACCCATTAGTGCTCTACTGCATCCTGATTGATTCATCCCCTCCCTGTGAGCCCTCTGTGGGGGGATGTTCCATTGTCCATAGATGGGTTTTGGGTCTCTGCTCCAACCCCCCTCCATTCTCACCAATGCATTTTTGTTTATTAGTTTACTGTTTGTTGTGAGTCTTCTGATGCCTGTTGCCTGGTCTCGATGACACCTCATGATCACATGGGCTGATTTGCTTCTTCCATATGGGCTTGTTGCTTCACTGTTGAATGACCACTTGTTTATCACTTTCCTGTCCATGCTACAATCCTTTCTTGACTATATTTAGCAAAATTACACTAGCATGTGACATTAATAGTATTTTCAATACTTTCTACATTTCACTAGATCACTTTTCTTTGGATCTGGCCCTCATCCCTTCCAGTCTGTTGGCAAGCTAATTGTCTTCCAATTACATAGACAAGTGAGTTATTCCTGTATTGCATTCATTTCTTGAAACATTTCAACTGGTTTTCTATCAATTCATGCAGCCTTATTTTTTGCCAATGTCACCAGTGCAGCTTGGACTTCTGCCTTCAGTTTCTTATGTTTTTGAGTATATCCTGCTTTTTGAAATAGCTGAACATCAAAAATTATTTTTGATACAGTAGCTGTGTATATTCTTTCCATCTGCATCTGAAGCTTTCTGCACCATTTAGCAGTTTACCCATAGAATCATTAAATATTACAACTCTATCCATGTGGTAAGAAAGTCTATGTATATTTACTATAGTTGGGATTTCTGATTTCTGTAATTATCTTTCTCTATTGATTCTACCTTTAAAACAGAACATTAGGTACAAATGGCTTTAATCCACTGGCATTTTTAAGTTTAAAATAATGTCATTGGTTACCCTAACTACTTAGCTTCTGTTTTTGAAAAAAAAATCTAAATGAAACTATTAATTTCTAACAAAATTCATATTAGAGCTGTTGAAAGTTCACATGATTGTAGCTTCACTTTGGAGAAAATATATACCACCTGGTCCAATACTGTTAGAAACAACAGATGGAGATTTTAATATGTGAAATTAACCTAGAATTTGACTAGAGACAGCACATAACATTTTTTCTCCAAAATTTCACCAAAGTTATTAAGTACTTGTAGGTAGAACTACTTAGTATAATAATAATAATAAGATTAGCTAATATAAAAGTTAATCTATGAAAAGTTACTAGTAATAAACTACTTTAAAAGATTGACAATTGAAAAAAGGAAAAGAAAAGTCTTAACATTTTTAATTTACTATTCTTCTTAGGATCTCATAGGCTGGCTGAATTCTATAACATTGTCAATTATAAACTATGATTATTTTGTATATTGTATTTCTTTATTGTGATTAATATGAAACAATGAAAAACAGTACAGTAAATGTCTATTAACATCTAAATATAGGATGTTTTAGGTATTTTGGGTGTCTTTGAGTCCTGGTGGTACAGAATGAAATAATATATTTTATCTATTTTAAATGTCTATATGATATAACATCAACTGCCTGAGAAAACAGTCAAGCCTCAAGTGCAAATATTGAGGGAATGGATGGGTGTGTATATATACACATGCACACACACCCATATATATATACATGTGTGTGTGTTCTACTGTCACAGTGGGTTATGTATTGCACTGGTAAAGGCATAGTCAGTAGTTCCAGAGCAGTCACTCATTGAGAACACGAGGAGACTTTCTACCTTTGCAAAGATTTGCAGTCTCAGAAACGCACAGGGACAATTCTACTCTGTGCCATAGGGTGGCGAGGAATCTGAATCCACTCAACGGGTATGAGTTTAGATGGGCAAAACATGGCATGATACCAACTTCAAACTCACTACCATTGAGCGATCCCCTTCCACCTTTGTGAAACTGTAACTATTGGAGAGTAAGAAAGCCCAGCCATTCTTCCATGGAAGTGCTGGTGGTTTTCAACTGCTGACCGTGAGGATCTCAAGCAAACCCATACCCTCTGCCCCACCAGCACTCTGATACAAGAAGCATAAAAGAAGATGAAAATAATACAGCATCGCTGACCAAAAAGAATTGGTCAGTGGATATGAAACCATTTCAAGAGGTAGCATATGGTCAAGCACCAATAGTACTGATGGAAGAAGATCAAACTGCACTGAAGGCATTTTTAAATAAAAATACATAAACGAAAGGATCCAGGAATGGGTAAATATCAATTGAAACATTTCAACAAGGTGATGAAGCACTGGAGGCGTTCACTTGTCTATGCCAAGCAATTTGGAAGACAGCTACCTGGCCAACAGAATGAAAGTGACCCATATATGTACCCATTCAAAGAAAAGATCAAACAGAATACTGAAGTCATCAAACAGTGCTATTAACATCACATGCAAGTAAAGTGTTTTTGAAGATCATTGAATGATGGTTGCAGCAGTATCTCAATAGAGAGCTGACAGGAATTCAAGTTGGATTTAGAAGAGAACATGGCTCTACACATGTCATTGTGGAAGTCAGATGGATCTGGCTGAAAACAGAGCACTCCAGAAAGATGTTCACTTGTGTTTCAATAACAATGAAAAGGCATTTGAATGTGTGGATTCTAATAGATTATGGAAAACATTGAGAAAATCAGGAACTCTAAAACACTGCATTGTGCTCATGTGGAACCTGTACATGCAACAAGGGGCAGTGGGAAGAACAGAACAAGGGAATGCTGTGCATTTTAAAATCAGGAAAATTGTGCCTTAGGATATATACTTCCAATATTTAGTCTTTCTGCATGCTGAGCAAATCATCGGAGAAGCTGGACTATATGAATAAGAACATGGCATCGAGAGTGCAGGCAGACATATTAACAACCTGCAATACGCAAATGACAGAACCTTGCTTGCTGAAAGGGAGGAGGACCTGAAGCACTTGCTGATGAAGATCAAGAACTGCAGCCTTCAGTGTGGATTACAACTCAGTGTAAAGAAAACCCAAATCCTCACAACTGGACCCATGGCGCCATCATGATCATTGAGAAAAGATTTAATTTCTCAAGGTTTCATTTTGCTTGGATCCACCACCAAATTCTCTTGGAAGCAGTAGTCCAAAATCTAACTACTTCGGGGAGGGAGGAGCTGATAGCAAAGGGTTCAAGAAGAAAGAAAGTTTTGAGAGTGATGAAGCCAACATCTATACAAATTCTCTTGATAGAATCCATTCATGGATTGTTATAATACATGTAAAAGCTCCCAATAAAATGATTTGTTAATTAAAATATATAACTACTCATAGAATTGGATAAATCTGCTCTGTGAGACCTCTTTAAAGTGTTGACTCTTAAAGATACCACTTTGAGGACTCGTGTGCCGCTCCCAAGCTATGGCACTTTCCGTTGTCCCCTAGGCATGTGAAAACTGGACCATGAATAAGAAGCCCAACGAAGAAGGGATACATTTATGGGGCTAGCAGAGAATGTTGACCGTGCCATGGACCACCAGAAGAAACACATCTGTCTTGGTAACAGTACAGATGAGAATGGAGAGACTTGGCCTGAAGTACTTTGAGCATGGTATCAGAAGAGATCAGTCCCGAGAAAAGCACAGCATCTTGGCAAATTAGATGCTCCGTGAAAAAGAGGACGCCCACCACGGAGAGGAATTGACACGGTGGCTGCCACAATGGGGTCCAACAGAACTGTGAGAGGGGTGCAGGAACAGGCAGTGTCTAGTTCTGCCGTACATATGGTTGCTATGGGTATGAACTAATTATACATATATGTAAATTTAATGTACATAATATGTAGTGTGTCTTACTACTCACTAAAAGAACATTTAAAACACACTTTCATTACACTAAAATATTTTTACAATACAGGAATAATAAGAAGTTTTAAGGTGTTTCTCATAGTAACACCTATTTGTTATTACAAACCATTACATGTATGCATCTTTAATATGGTAGGTTTTCTTGAGGTTGAAACAGATGTATATGTAGTCATATAAAGTGCAGTGCATGACTATTTATAAGTCAGGAATTACCTGCACAGCCAGAAGGCTACTTAGAACCCAGGATAATACGATTTTGTCTCATAAGCTTTAGGCATCTCACCAAGAGGATAATCTTGGAGCACAGCATGATTCTTGTTAGAGGGTCAATGAAAATGACTACAAAGTGGGTTACTCAAGTGGACTACAGCAGTGATTCCGAGGCTAGCACAGAAACAGGCTTGACTTTACACTGTTGGGAGTAGAGCGGCTGAAGCCAGAATTAGCTCAAAGGCACCTAACAACATGAGATATATTTTACCAAACCAAACTCCCTGCCATCGAGCCAATTCTGACTCATAGCAACCACATAGGATGGGGTAGGACTGCCCTTGCAGGTTTCTGAGACTATAACTCTTAAAGGAATAGGAAGCCTAAATGTATCTCCCACAGAGTCTCCGGTGGCTTCAAACTCCAGGCCTTGTGAGCAGCCCGACAGGTAACCACTATACCATCAGGCCTCCATCAATATATATTTTTAATATTTTATTTTATATTAATATATAACATACTGTGTATTCATTTAAATAAAATAAAATATTGTTTTTAATTTGTATTAAATGTATGCATTAAATAAAATGTTTAATTGCTGACCAGTCCAGAGTACACTCTAACGTACTTGCCATATTTCTTAGGGGTGTATACTCTTCTTCTTTCTGTCAAATGAAGAAGTCATAATATCCAAAAATCAAATCACAATTTAATTTTACTTGTCCAGTGTAAACAGCTAGCAACACAGAGCCATGACTTAAATTTATGGAAGTACACTTGAAGATGAAGGAAATAGCCACAATAATTTTCCCTGTTCTACCAGTTCTTTTCCAGTTTAAAATTTAGTAAACTAATTGTTACAAATATCTAAAGATAGAAATGATCAACAAACAATTATCCAAACAGAATTAAATCTAAGTATTAAGCAAGCTAACTTTTTCCAACAGTGCTGCTTATTTTGTGCAAATAACTCATTGAAGAAGTCATAAGCTACAGATTTCAAATGTTCACATTGATTGAGCTTAGAATAATTTTGGGAAGTGAATTTTAGAAACTGTTTAAAATAGCTTTTGTCAGTGTAAATCCAAGCAACTTGGGAGAGACAAATGTAGGTGGATCAGACCAGAGCAAGTAGATAAAATTAATCTCATTTCTAATTATCTGATCTCTTACAAAGTAGATAAAAATATTTCATGTAACTATTTCTAACTGTTGCTGCCTGTAAACATAAATACTTGCTGACTTATGATCCTACCAAGATTTATTCACTTTATCAAAATCTATTCCGTGCTGACAGAAGTCCAGAAAATGTGATTTAAATATGCTGAATCCTTTTTCCACTTAGCTACCTTTGCACTTTCAGAAACGATACAGTGCTTACTAAAGACAGAAAAACTGTCATTCTCAAAATATTGCCAAAACCTTGCTGTCAAAGCCTTCCTTAAAAAAAAAAAAAAAAAGATTCTAGTAGAGCAAATGTTCTCTACAGACTGGAGAAATACCTTACATCAACTATGGAATTGGCAATAACAGTGTATTCCAGTGAAATAAGAATAATTAAAATGTATTGAAAGTTTCACCATCAATGAACAAATTTATGCTTTAAAAAGATCTCCATTGCTCAACGGAGCCACTTGTGTCCCTCCCGCTGGTCTAATTTTTTCCCCCCAAACTGTGACACATTATTAACCAAATGAAGGTCTTCAGCCCTATCTTGTTTTGAATTCATTAAAGTGGCTTTGCTTTGGATCCGTCACATGCAACTCTGAGTTTAATTATATTCATTTTCTGACTGACTTCACAAGGGGGAAATTGAATGATGTAAACAATTATAAGAAATCACAAGTAGAACTTAAGCGCTGACAAGTATTTTAATATGTTACAATGTAAACTGAACCTAGGTACTCATTCAGGATCATACTCTCAGATAGAATGTAGTTTCTCTACTTTTTAGTTTCCAGCTTAGGGCATACTCTAAAACATTTTTTGTTGAATAGGTGAATTAATGACTAAATAAAGACCTGTAGTTTATAGTAGTTGTCCTCAAAGTATGATTATCTGGACCATCAGCCTCAGAATAAACATTACCGAAGAGCCTCGGAGAAATGCACACTTTAAAACTCAACCCACAGTATTACATCAAAATACTGAGGCTTGGGCCACATATCTGAGTTTTCATAGCCTGTAGGTGATTCTTGTATAGGCTAATGATTAAAATGCCAAAACCATGCTCCATCGTTGACCAGAGGCTACCTGGGAATGGGGCAGACTGAGTCAGGAGGAGGGCTAGGTGCTGAAAGGGCCCATGGCTATCAGTTTATTGTACTAATTACAGTTCAACAACAAAAGGGAAATTACCATAGCTCACCTTCGTTGTTGGCAAAAATACACTTTGGACATGATTTTTAACTATTTCTTCTTTCTGTTTTCCATTCTTCTTTGTAAGCTCAAGGAAAGGACTACACAGCACCCAAGAAAATGCAGTCCATGCTAAGAAACGAGCAATCAGTCAAGTGGAAATCAATGATTAAAATCTCTGCCAAATATGTGTACTTTTAGGATACTATGTGGCAGTGTTTAGAGATGAGAATAAAGAATGGGTACGGGTAAGAAAAAAAAGTTTAAATTAATAGCTAATGGTGGAAATGCACTAACAGTCTTTCAAGAGCTTTGCACTGATGACGGGAGCAGCAGCCAAAGCAAAAGACAATCAGGGCTCTTTGAAATGATTCAGAAAAACCCTAACCATGTAAGTTCATAGAGTGACTTTGGATCCTAGCAGTCGCGCAGGGTGGGGGCTGAGAGACCAATTTAGGCTGGTATGATATAATTCCTGAGGAAATATTAAGAAAGACAATGGGAAGAAAGCAGTAAAATATCAGTACCAGTGTGCTTCTCAAGCTGTGGCCCACATTGCACAAAGACTCTTTTCTACCTTCTCCAATAAATTGACAAACAGGAAGTCAGCCATGAGAAAGGAAGTAGGATGGGGGTTGGGGAGAGCACTAGAACTGATGGGGATGATGGATACAACTCTTTCTGAAAGCGATTTAACCATGCAAGTATATTATGTGCTAATACTATATCAAGAAAACCACTAAAAAAAAAAAGCCAAACTTGACCAATGGTTCCCGTGGGTGAAGGAGAAAGGGTTGTTGCTTAGGGGGCACTGAGTTTATGTTAATGGTGGTGGGATAATTTGGAGAAGGATATCAATAATGGTTTATAAGACAAAGAATATAATCAATGGTACTGAATTATTCATGTAGAAGTTGTGGAATTAGAGAACATTTTGTTGTGTATATTTTTGTCACAATTAGAACAAAAGAATCACATGTATAACAATAAATACAAAGAAGAAAACGTTCTAGAATTGAATGAGATTATAATTGTACAACTCTTCCTGATATGGTTAAATTATTGAATTGTGTGACATGTGTATGAAGTACTAATAAAATTATTAAAAATAAAGAAAGGATTATACTTCTTCCAAAAATGCCCATCTGCAACTGATTAGAGTTTACTGTTCTCTTAACAGTAACAATGCACATGTTAAGTATAAATGCAAAAACAATTACCCATAAAATTCACATCATTACATTGGCATTGTAAATTACGCACACAGACACACAAACACACACGCATTTTAAAAAACAATATCATATGTCTAATCACATTAAATATTTTTCCTTTTAGGATTATTTCTCACTGTATCATATTTTCTTAAACTTATCATATACTCTTCAACCTGAAGAGTACTTCAAGAACATATAACTGTATCACAGACAATCATAAATTGATCTCGCCAAATATTCCCAAACAGTCTTTCTAGTATTAACAATTTTTACCCCATTCAATTTTAAAATAAAAACCAACCAAAAAATTTCGAGGAAGGCATAGCTAAAATATTAGACTTGAAACACTGTGGGAAAGCCCACAGGGAAAGGCTGTTTACTTACAGCATCTCTACCTTTTGAGAGACTGTTTTGTCTTGTCTTTGAGGAAGCTTATAACCAGAGAAGAGGGCCTTTAGGCAATTTCTTTTGGGACTAACCACCACAGATAGTTGTAGTGAAAAATGACTGTCTTCCCTCCCTGTCACAACTCAGAGAGAAAACTTTTGTTATGATCAGTAGAAGCAAAAAACAAACTATCTACAGAACAAGTCCAAAAAATATATCCATCGTGCCTTTCCTAATATTCTAAATTACCTACCAGGAAAACATTGTGATTATTAAATTCAAGCAAATTCCCATTTGCTGTTCAGAATAATTTATAAAAGTATACATTCTAAAGCTCTGAGCTAAGAATATGAACATTTTAGAGGATAGAAATTTTATATCAATAGTCCAATTTTCTATACAGGTGGTTCTGGTGTAACGTGTCTATTGTTCATAATTGTGATGGTATTCTTCCTTGTGTTTTTCTAGTTTATGCAACAGAAAAAAGAATGCATAATTCCAAAAGTTTTTAATTTTGTAGCTATATAACTGTAAAGAACCTGATATATTTGATAACCAGTTAAGGAATTCAGGCACTGAAGAAAAGTCTATTAGTTGTTACAATTATTTCTAGCAGGGAAAAATACAAGCAGTTATTTATGGTAACTACTTCATCAAGTCTGAGAAAAGATTTGTAAAGTCATATGTGCATGGTGTAACTCTTCCATTTTGGTTGAGTATAATAATATACTCAGAACATTCCAGTGATTGGGGGCTTGCCATAGCACATAACCTCATGATGAGCAACATCTCTTATTCAGTAGTATGTAGCAAATTCTTTCCATGTTTACCTCACACCACCTTATACTCATCATGATCGCCAAAATGCAGAACTAAGCAATTCCTGATGACAGAAGAAAGAATAGTCGAAGGACAAAAGAAAGGTGCTGTGTTTGTGTGGAAAGTAAGAGAAGTAGCGATGCAGTTCCCAACACTCATTTATCAGCTATCCTCTCCCTGTTAGTAGCGGTACCTGTGCTAGCATGGCTCAGACCCTCCAGGGTCCATCTTCCATCACATGAAGCCTTTGCTTAAGTGAGCAGGTATGCCTCATGTGCTCACTTTACTTTTACTAACGTTCGGGTTAAAATATGCTTAAGGCTTGATGCTCAAAGAGTTTATAATCTAATCGTGCCAAAGCTAACACAAAATCAGTAAGACCTAATGAATGGTTCTAAATGAAAAGCGATAGTTTGAGTCCAAATAAACTAAGTAGGGTTGGATGTGTATTTATGAATAAGATGGAGCGTATGGAATGAATAAGATTTGATAAGACACAATGAAAGGGGGAGCACAAAGAATTAGGTCAATATTAGGTATCCTAATTGAAAATACCTTCAGATCTTAATGAGACTAAGTAACACGGCTTCTTGAAGAGAATTTGATAGGCATTATAAGGTACAGGGAAGAGAGAAACAAAAGTTGTCAACAGAGGGGGTGGGAAATCGCTAATGTAGACCAGAGAGGAAAAAATGAGCGCTTATGATTTAGAGACACAGGAGAAAGGCGATAAAAGCCACTGGTATTTGTGTGCACCTCGTATGCTAAGCAATGTGCTTAGCGTCCTATTCATACTTCAACTGAACAAGGCATTGCCAGCTTTATTGCACTGTCTTTCAGATATTTCTAACAGTAGTCCAAGATATTTTCTTAACAGCAGACAGTTAACTGAAACAAGGCTTTAATTTTGGAATGACTCCCATTAGAGACTGAGTGATACTGAAAAGACATTCTCCCAAAGAGAATGACGAAGCACTATAATAGAAAGTAGGTTTAGTCCAGCAATTTCTCCTGTCCTGCCCCCACATGGTTGACAAAACTTAGAGCCCCATCTCCAGAAACCGTCCTTACTTCCTCCTGGGTCACAGGCTTCTCTGCCTTGACTGGATTGTCTATCCAAACCCTGCCTAACTCAGGCCTAACAGCATGGTGCAATTAGTTTCCTTAGGAAAGAAATGTTATACAAATGCCCCCCCCCTTATCTCAGCAAAGTCCCATATTTAATCTTCAATATCCTCCACATTTCTAATCGATCTAAAGAACCCTGCCTCCCTTCCCATCCTTACCTCCTCCCACAGGCTGTCAGTCATATGGGCATATTGAATGTTGACCAGAGAGAAGATCATGTTGCTTTTTACTTCTCTGGCATATTGTTTCTTTGTCTTTCCTGAACAGTCATTTTCTGTACCACCTTCACTGTGCAACTCGGCCAAGCAGCCAAGAGAGGTACAATGGTTTCCATTATTTAAAAACATTTGGAAGACTATTTTGTGCTATTCTCTCTTGTAGGAGCTGGAGACACTGTGATGAGCAAAACAGGTCAGGTCTCCACTCCACCAACAGAGCTGCCACGCTGAGGTTGTGAGCTGATGTACTCTTTCATTAACATTGCCTGGATCGTGGCAGGTCCACCTCTTCATTTTAACCCTTAGTATAAGGTAATGTCATTTTTCTCACCATGTATTTCCTCACTGTTTATATAAGAAGCTCTTATTAGCAAGACCATGACTGCAAAGTAAAATCTGGTACAGTCTAGTCATGTAGCGTCTAGACTATAATACACGGGTGTCTAGTGCCCAGCAAAATGCTTAGAGCATCTTTCTACTATTTGACACCCATCTATAATGCTGTCATCAATCAATTTTGGAGGGATTGTGTAAGACATATGAACTTTCCCCCCTATGTTATGAATTGAATTGTGTCCTCCAAAAAGCGCTGTTGAAGTCCTAACCCCTACACCTGTCAATCAGATTCTGTTTGTGAACAGTGGTTTTCTTCTGAAACTATACCAGTGTGGGGTAAGTCTTCGACCTAGTCAATCCTGAGTCTTACAAAAAAAGAGCAGAATAATCACAGAGACACAAATTGGAGGAAGACAGATATCGAATGAGGACATATCCCCAAGCAAAAAAAAACAACCACCAAGGCTTTCCGGCAGAAACCAGAAGAGAAGCCCACAAGAGGACCCAACCCAACTGTGACTGATTTGGCCTGTTAGCCTCCAGAACTGTGAGAAAATAGTCTCTGCTTTTAAAGTCACCCACTTTGGGTTTTAAAAAAATACCACTTGTGATATTTTTGTTATGACAGCCTTAACTAATTAAGGCACCACATCAAAAGGCTTGCTATCATTATTATTACACGACAGCATAATTCAAAGCACAGCTATTGTTAGTTTTTGAATTTGAAAGATAACAAATCTTTGCTCTGCACCCAGCTTCAATAATTTATTATTTTTCTTCCGAGGACACATTTTGTTGTAAAAAACAGACAAATAAGAAATGTATCAATTCAATTAATATATGATTTTTAAATAAATATTATGAATTTTAGCTAGAAAATTTCTAAATTCATAATAATTGATTTAATTCGTAGTGATTGATGTCTCGAGTCTGCCCTCCCTCTCCAATATTTTCACAAAACATTCAGAGATTTTTGTTCTGTTTTAATTTTGGTGATGTTTTTAATTTGTTGTTCCTATCCTGATTACTTCCTAACAAATCTCTATTTCCTTTCTGGATGGTAGAATCTGACTTGAGAGAACAAAGAATATCAGTCACTGGATTATGTTTTCCTTCTTCCAGTACCTTTTTGCCACAGGTTTGCTTAGCTCTCCTCAAAGGTTGGGTGTTGTAAGCTTTTCAAATGGCATTATTGGTTTGTATACTCTAACTTCTGAGAGAAGAAAAGTAGACTTATTCATCCAATTGTTTCTCCGCCAATTTTCTCTAACTCAAGCTGTCCCTCTCAGCGGCTGAGTCAAGAATGTTCTTCGGGGATGAGATCAGCTTTCCTCATTCGCGGGTAGCGGCCAAATGAAATGTGCAAAAACTAGAGCGTTTAGAGCATTGTATTTCTGCGGCAATGTGACTGATGTCACTTTGTATTCTTTCTCACAAACTCAAAATCTATATCTTGTGATATATTTCTTCTCGTTCTTTATATTCTAATATTTTCTTGGTTTAAGTCCTTATCGAAAATATCAGCAATTCCAACACCATTTGAACTTTGAAAAATTCCAATAATGAGGCTCTTTCTCTGCTTCAAATAGTATGCCCTCATTATTTAGACATTTTATTGTACATTCTTGTTTCCCAGGGTTAGTCCTACTGTATTTAATCTGTTGTACTGGATCAAATATCTAATTGTTAGGTTAGTAGCTGGCTATTTAAATCAATAATTTGCATTAGAGATTTCATTTGTAAATTTCACTAGTAGGACTTAAGCAAATCTTTCTCAATTGTCAACACCATCTGTTTGTTTCCATCTCACAATACTTTCTAAGTTATCTTTACCTTGGAGCAACTTCACTTCAATTATTTATTTTGCCTGTACATGCAGTATTTTGTTCTGTGACAGAAATGAGGTTTTTTGTCCTCCTTTACTTTGCTCACTGATCTCACGGCCCATTTCCAGCAACCAGGTGCCACTGTGCTTCTTCTTCGGCTGTGTAACCTGAGGGCACATTCAGAGACCTCCCTAAATTTTATTTTAAGGTACTATAGGGATGCCAATCTTCTTAATAACAGTCCTAAGGAAGTATGTGGAAAACAATGGCCTCACCACTTTTAACAGAAAGATGCTGCCTGCAAATAAAACTGTGCAAATTGTGTACAGAGTTAGTCTGTTGCTAATCTGGGCAAGCAACACTGGAACTCTGCCTTCTATAAGAATGCATTGATCAATAGACTAATCTTTATTTTCATTTAACATGAAATCTTAGGGCTGGAAGATCCTAATTCCAATTATGTTCTAGGCAGAAGTCTATCAACACAATCTTTGAAGAAATGGTATGTATTAAATTCACAAAGGTTTATTGGAGAATTCTACGTATAATGCAAATCTATTTTGTGATGTTAAAGTCAGAAAACTAGGACTTCATGTTCCAAATCAGAAATGAGTCTCACCAGGAGAAATGACATACAGTTCTTTCGAAACAGAGCCATGCCAAATGCCACTGTAACACTCAAAAGCTTTCTGTTACCACCTACCTAAGTCCAAAGCAATAGCTTATTAGTTAACATATTCAACAGGTATTTGCTGAAGAGCTATTATGGGCCAAACCAATAAAATATTTAGATATTGTTTCTTCCTCATGCATTTTATATTCCTGCAAAAAGAAAATTAGAAGCTATCATTAACAGTGTGTTAACTCATACATTAGAAAAGGCACAACACTTGGTAAGAGGATATAGACAGGCATCTCAATGTGACTGCAGGCTCAGCGAGACTTTTTAAAGAAAGCCTGGTCTCATCTGGGGTTTAAAATGTAAAAATAGAGGTGATTGAGTGAGATGGAAAGTAGGCTGGGTAAAGAATATTTCAGTAAGAGAAAACATGATGCTAAAGCCAGAGATGACTTGTAAGAACTTCAGCATGGATGAAGTGCAAGTGGAGTGGTGATAAGTGATAAGTAACTAGAGCTTGTACAAAGAGGGAGCTAGAGCACCAGAGGAGTGTCTGTAATGTTTTTGGTACAGAATAAAGGAGTAAATATTTTAGGCTCTGTGGACCGTACCGTCTCTGCCATACTGCAATGCTAGACAGTAACTATTAATGTGACCCAACACGGTTTCCCTATTTTCAAAAATAATGCTTATATTTTCATACAAAACATCTAAAATATTATACATAAGAAATTCAATATTTTAGCCATGTGTTCATAGTAATTAGAATTTCTAGCTTCATGTTCCTATTGTGTATAAACAGCATAGTAACATCAGTGCAGTATCCATAACCTGATATTAGCAAGAGAGGTCTAAAAACCATGGCAAATGTAGAAACATTTAAAAACTCAAGCCTGAAAAAAAATACAAATAAATAAATAGTACCTCAAGCCTGGGCCTGAGAGATAGTAGAGCTAAATGGTGTCTTGCGCTGTGGAGAATCAAAATGAGTGGCATTTATATATGTATATATAGAGAGAAATTTGTATCAAGAAATTGGCTCACGCAGTTCTAGAAATGGACAAGTCCAAGTTCAGATGGGTTCCAAATCAGTGGGGTAGATGTTAGACTGGAGGCTTCTCTGACTCACATAACTGTGGGGGCTAATGATTAACAGGAAACCACAGGCTGGTTTCTGCAGAGGAGGATGAAATCAAGGCCCTGAAGTTAGGCTTGAGGCTGCAGAGGTGAGGAATCCTAGGTTGGCAGATCAGATGACCAGCCATGACTACTCCCAAGATCAGCAGGCAGTAGGGCAGAACAATTATTCAAACCCATAACACCAGAGACTAATGAGCCAGATGCAGCATCCAGACCCAGCATAAAAGCAAACAAGATTCCCACAGTGTCACTTATATTGAAAACAGACTACAGCCCCAAGGCAATTAATTGCATCTGGGCTGTGTCCTGAATAAATGTGTTGCATTCCACCCTAAACTTATTTATGGAGATTTACAACTGATTGGTTGTGCTTACATTATGTTAGGTCAGGTTATGGAGGATTAGTAGGTATTAATTGCCAAACCCCTGAGAATGCTTGTTTATCCAAGTTGGCACAAAGCCTCAACTATCTCATATGGCAGGATTGAATTGCTATTGAACAAAGTACTATGCCCCACAAAAGACGCATGGAAATAGCAACTACTGTGTTTCATCTTAGTCTCTCAACTTTTTTAATAATATGTTCAACTATTACATAATCAACCTTCTCTCAAAGTAGTGGGACAAAAATTGACCAATATTTTAAATAAAATTATATAAAAATAGGACAGTGTCTTGGAGAGACTACTACAGTAGTCTAAAATTGTAGACCTGCCTTGAATGGTTAAAACGTTGTCACTTGATCTCCCTACTGACACACTTTGGGCTTGATCTGGTTTTTAATATTTTCTGTTTCATATTGGAGATGATCTCTCTGGTGTTATTATCACTGTCGCTAGCCTGCTTGACTCTTTGTTATGTGTTTTTCAGTATCTGAAACTCAGGGCAGGTGAATCCATAGAGACAACAACTAAAATAAGGCTTCCTGGGGAGACAGCAGAGGAGGCGGGGGATTAAGGGAGAGTGAATATCAAGGCATTCAAGAAGGAAGAAAATGTCTTGAAACTGATTTTGTTTGCAATTGTACAATACTGCTTGATGTGATTGAACTATGGAATAGTATGATGTCTGAATTAGCTCCTAATAAAATGGTTTGGGGAAAAAATATTCCTTTTAATGCATTGGACAATTAAATCTGTGAATAATTAACATGTTTCTATTAATTTTTAGCATTTATTTTTACTCTACTATTAAGTGCCATCTAGGTGGTTGTAGGTCATCCCCACCCCATGTATGACAGAAAGAAGCACCATCCAGGGTTGCACTATGCTCACAATCATTGCTATATGTGATCCCATTGTGGCAGCCATGTGTCAATCCAACACACTGAGAGCCCTGCTTTTCCACCAATCCTATCTATCCCTTACCAATCATGGTGTCCTTCTTCAGGGACCGCTCCTTCGAGATGACATGTCCCAAGGATGTGGAATGGAGTCTTACCATCCTCATTTCTACAGAGCATTGTGGCTGCACTTCTCTTAAGAGAGATTTGTTCTTTCTTCTTGAAGTCAGGGATGTAGTCAGTATTCTTCATGAATGCCATAGTTCAAAGGCCTCAATGCCTCTTCCGTCTTCCTAATGCGTTGTCCAACTTTCACATGCATATGAGCCCATTTAAAAGGCCATGACTTGGGTCAGGCTCACTTGAGTCCTCAAAGTCATATTTTTGCTTTTTGACAAGTTTGAAATGTCTTTCCACCGTATGTGTCTAAAGCAATACATCCCATGATGGTTGTTTCCAGGAGCATGGCCTGTCCATCCAAGTAACATGAAGTCCAAGACACGGTCGACATTTTCTCCTGACATCGTGTTGGTGCTTATCAGTCTGGTTGTGAGATTCTTTTTATGTTGCAGTGTAATCCATATTGAACTCTTTATCTTCATCAAACAGGGCTGCAAGTCCTCATGTTTTCAGAAAGGAAGGGTTGCATCACCTACATAGCACAGATTGTTAATGAGTCTCCTCCCCTCACCCCCCCCCATTCTTGATGCCATTTTCTTCTTCATAAAGTCTATCTTTCTAGGTTATTTGTCCAGCATTTTTATTCTAGTGGGAGAAAATAAACATTGAAATACCACAGTAATTTGCATACTATTGATAATGAGGTTCAGTTTAGCATTTGCTCATTGTCTCATAAAAATATTATAGAAAAAATGAAATTAATGAAAAATAAAATAAAATATTACAGAGACTAATGTGTTAATCCAACATGCTGAATTTAATAGGTACAAACATGAGCAAGGGGACCCCTGTTTATGATCAAAATTTTCAGCAAACTAGGCATAATTCCTCAACTTGATTTTTTAAATCTACAGAAATTCAAAGTTCATATCATATTTAATAGTGAAATTGAGCTCTCAGTTATGTATTGGGTTGCAAAAGATACACTCAGCAGTCTGCACTCCAGATGAGAAAGGTGAAGCCTATTCCTGTAGAGAGTTACCTTCTCTGAAACTCGCCGGGATGGTTTGAGTCCATCCTATAGGATCATTATGAGTCAGAATTGACAGGATGGCAATGAGTAATAGCCATTACCCCTAAGATTGCGAACAAAACAAGTATGCTCACTCTCACCATTCCTATTGAACCTCATACTAGAAGTGCTGGTTTAATTCAATTAGACCAGGAAAGGAAATAAGTGATACTCAGATTTGAAAAGAAGAAATAAATCTGCCATTGCTTAGATAAAAATCATTGCCTGTATAGAAAACCCCAATCAAACAATATCTTAGTTTACGTCCTCTAGAGAAGCAAACCCACTGGACATAACCGAGGGGGTATGCCCCCCCAAAAACAGAATTTTTTTCAAAGCTATGTATTTAATTTTTTTTTACAAAACAACTTCATTGCCTTCAAAGTACTCTCCATTAAACTTAATATATTTGTCAAATATGCGATTCCATTCTTGGAAACATTTTTCAAACACATCTGTTTGGATGGCTGACAGCTCCTCCCTCTTTTTTTTTTCTTCACCTCTTCTAAGTCATCAAATTGTTATCCTTTCATGTCCTTCTTCATTTGCAAAACAAAAAGAAGTCACACAGAGCAAGGTCAGGTGAATACGGTGCATGGGGCAAGAGAGGCATCCTGTTTTTGCCATAAACTGGTGCACTGAGATGGCTGTGTGAGCAGGTGCATTGTCGTGGTGGCAAAACCAGTCCCCCATCTGCCACCAATCAGACCTTTTTTGTCCCACAGTGTTATGCAATCTTTTCAGAACCTCGAAATAGAAAGCTTGCTTAACAGTCTGACCTGATGGAACAAACTCCAAATTCACTATCCCCTTCACATCAAAAACCAAATGAGCATTGGTTTTTTGGGGGGTACCCCCTGATAGACACTAGTAGAGGTGTAGGTGTCAGTGGAGATACAGACTTGTGTCAAAGGATTGACTCACACACATGTGACTGCTAGTTCCAATATCTATAGGACAAGTGCAGACCAGAGACTTCTCCAGGGCTGTGTCCCAACAAAAAGTGCAAAACAAAGAGAAAGAGAGCCTGGGCGCTGAGAGGTGCTACACCTATATGCCGGCCGAGACTACACTTCCAAGAACACTTCTAGATGTAACATTTGGAAAAAAATCTTGGGGTTTGATAAAATAAGTTTTTAGTTACAACATCAAAAGCACAATCTGTGAAAGAAAAAATTCATACATTAAAAATAATTAAAATTTTAAAACTGCTCTCCAAAAGATACTCCTTGGACTCAGGTCCCCAACAGATGCAACCTGGAAGAAGGGGGGTGGGGCCGATAGGCAACCACACCTCAAATTCTAAAACATTAAAAAAATAGAACCCAGTTGGCAGGTGAAACTAGGGGCCCTAGAATTTCTCTGAGACACTCTTCAAACCTTGAATTGAAAGTAGCCCTTGAGGTCGCTTTGTGGCTAAATAACAAATTGACTCAAAAAAATAATGACTGTCTCCTGTAAACACGGCGCTTCTATTTAACAACATCGTCTAGATGAGGCTAGTCAACAATTACGTCAAAACAAAAACAAGAATGTGAGGGGAGAGAGAAACTAGATGAATGGAAATGGAACAAGTGGAACAACCATTAGAAAAGATATACAAAACACAAATCAAAGACCTCTTAAAATTCAATTATAAGAAAATGATATGCCACATTTTTAAAAGTATATAGAAGATCTCAGCAGACACCCAACCAGATAATATTCAAGGACAGAAAATAAGCATTTGAAAAGAGGCAAAACATCATATATCATTAAAAACTGTAAATTCTAACAGCAATTCCAAACTAACCAAAACCATTGTCATCAACTCAATTCTGACTTATCGTGACCCTATAGGACAGAGTAGATGTGCGCCTTTGGTTTTCTGAGACTTTGAATCTTTACAGGAACAGTTAGTCGCATATTTCCCTCCTGGAGCGAGTGATGATTTTGAACTACTGACTGACTTTATCCACTCAATGAGTAACTCACTACATGACTAGGTCTCACAAATCTAATCGCTTTGGTGCAGCAATTGGTTAAGCATCAGGCTACTAACCAAAAAAGGTTGGTTATTTGAATCCATGAGCTGCTCTAAGAAAGACAAGACAGTCTATTTTAGTAATGGTTTAAAAACCCAAGAACTAAACTCATTATCATGGCATTATTCCTACTTCCTTTGTGTTTTGTGTTTGACCTTACAGGACAGGGTAAAACCACCGCTTTGGCCTCTGAGAGCCTCACTCTCCTGGAGGAAACAGCTTTAATTTTCTCCCATGGTGCATGACTGGAGAGTTCAAACTACTAATCTAATGGTTTGCAGCCCAGCAGCTCCATCAGGGGTTCTTAGGTATATATTAGAAATTCTAAAATTTTTTTAAAAATTAACAACTCTGAACATTGGAAAGTATATGGGTCAACAGAAAATTTCATTCATTTGTTGGTGGGAATGCAAAAACAGGATAGTAATTTTGCCAAACAGTTTGTCAAGTCGTTTTGCTTTGGTTTTTTTTACAAAACTAAACATGAGTTTACCATAATCCAGGAATTGTGCTCCTAGGTATTACTTAAATGAACCGAAAATGTATGTCCATTCAAAAGCCTGCATACTGACATTTATAGAGGCTTTATTTATATTTGCCAAAATTGGAAGCCACCAAGAGGTCTTTCAACAGGGAAATGGGTAAGTAAATTGTGGTGCATCCATACCATGAAATCATTTTTTCAGTAACAAAGAGCATGAACTATAGACCCCTGAGAGGATAAGGAGGAAACATTGCATGCATATTGCTACACGAAAGAAGCCAGTTAGACAAAGGTAGATCATACTTCATGATTCCAGGAATACGGTATTCTAGGAAAGGCAAACCTATACAAACAGTGAAATATCATTGGCTCAGAGACAGAAGGGAGTGAAGACAAATAACTAGGCCACAGAGAATATTTCAGGCAGTGAAGCTATTCTTCATGATATTGGAGTATCAAAATTAGTAGGCCGTGAGTAATCCAAAATCTCAATGCCATCATTGTGATTAAAGATACAGGACATTATGCATTTTCAAAATTCCTCAAATTACACAACACAATATAATTTCTATAAACTGTGAACTGAGTTCATAATAATGCATAATATTGGTTCATTGATTGTTACTAATGTATCACAGACATGCAAGATGTTAATACTAGGGAAAAAAGAGGGATGGAGAGGGAGGGGAACACATCCTGGCCCACCAAGTTCCGAAGACAATATTCCTGTTCAGAGCAGGCAATGCACAGAGAGGACCACAGGGCCAGACCCACCATGAGACACAATATCCTTCTCTTAACCATAGCACTATGGGGAACAAAACTGCAAACACAGTGCGGGAACTGTGCCCAATCTGACCCTAACACACTAAGGTGAAATACTAAGGGCATGAAACAGAGCAGCAAGAGGAGCAAAGTGATGAAATCCCCAGAGAATACCAAAAATAGACTTTGGACAGAGTGTGGCACCCCATCAGATTAGACTGGAAAACACTCATAAAGGCTAACAAACAGAACTATTTATAGGTTTTTCTATTTTTGTCAGTGGCTTTCTTTTTGCTGTTTTTATTTTGTTGTTGCTGTTATTGTTTTGTTGGTTTTGACTTCCTTTGTTGTTTTGTTTGGCTTTGCCTGTTTGTTGTGCTTATTAATGTATCTGCATGTCTATCTAGATAAGATAGGTGGGATAAATAACTCAGAGATGAAAAGAATGGGACCAATGGTTCTGGAGGGATCTGGGAGAAGGGGAGGTGGGAGAAAGGAAGGGGGTGGGGAACTAACCCAGGGACAAGATAACAAGTGAACTAAATCAATGGCTAGATGGGTGTAGGATGCCTAGTAGGGCTTAATCAAGGGCAATGTACCAGCGAGGAATTACTAAACCCGAATGAAGGCTGAACATGATGGTAGGACAAGAGGAAAGTAAAAGGAAATAGAGGAAAGAACCAGGAGCCAAAGGACATTTATAGAGGTCTAAATACAAGCATGTTCACATGTAAATACATTTATATATAAGAAGAAGGGGACAGATCTATATACTCATATCTATATGTTAAGAATTAAGGTTGCAGATGGACATTTGGCCTCAACTCAAGTACTCCCTCAACACAAGAACACTTTATTCTAACAATCCAGCATTCTGTGATGCTCACCTTCCCAATATGATCACTGAAGAAAAAATGGATAAGAAAATGTGGTGAAGAAAGCTGATGGTGCCCGGCTATCAAAAGATATAGTGCCTGGGGTCTTAAAGGCTTGAAGATAACAAGCGGCCATGTAGCTGAGAAGCAACAAAGCCCACCTGGAAAAAGAACACCAGCCTGTGTGATCATGAAGTGCTGATGGAACCAGGTTTCAGGCATCTAAGACCCAGAACAAAATCATACCCAATGTGAATGGGGGAGGAGGGGGGCATGTGGAGTGGAGACCCAAAGTCCATATGTAGATAATTGGGCATCCCCTCACAGAAGGGTCACAAGAAAGAGATGAGCCAATCAGGGTGCAGTATAGCACCAATGAAACCCACAACTTTCCTCCAGTCCCCTTAATGCTTCCTTCCTCCCACTATCATGACCTCAATTCTCCCTTACAAATCAGATTAGACCAGAACATGCACACTGCTACAGGTAAGAGCCCACAACGCGGGAAATACAGGAGAGATAAACCCCTCAAGGTCAACAATGAGAATAGAGATACCGGGAGGATAAAGGAAGGTGGGGGCAGGGGGAGGGGGAATCAATCACAAGGATCAACATATAACCCCATCCCAGGGGGACAAACAACAAAAAAGTGGGTGAAGGGCAACAGAAGACGATGTAAGATATGAAAATAACAATCTATAACTGATAACGGTTCATGAGGGAGGGCAAGGGAAGGAGGTGGGGAAACGAGGAGCTGATATCTAGGGCTCAAGTTGTAAGAAAATGCTTTGAAAATGATGATGGCAGTATGTGTACAAATGTCCTTGACACAATGGATGGTTGTGTGGATTGTGGTAGTATTTAGTAAAAAATAAAATAAAATAATAGAGAAAAATGTGGGCAGGGTGATAAAAAGTATAAAGCAGCTCAATACTCTGCCCAATTTTTCTGTAAAACTAAAACTTCTCTACAAAAGTTTATTAATTAAAAAAAATTAATTTAAAATAATAAACAGCAGGATAAAGTTTGACCTGAGATAATAAAAAATCAAATGAGCAAAATACAATTTCTGGCCTCAAAGAACTAATATTCTCTCATAAATCATCCCCCTTTCTAAATCTCTCATGCCTATGCCTTTCACTCCAAATTCATTGCCATTGTATTGTAAATATTCATGAATCTCAACTATGTAGCAACACTCTATGAGGCAGAACAAGAGAGTGGAAAGAGTATGAATTTGGGGATCAGAGACCCGAATTTAAATATTGACTTCAACAATTACTAAATATATTCCCTTTCAGAGGTTATTTTAATTCTCTGGACTCTAATTTTGTCAATTGTAATATGTGAGTATTAAGCATACATCAAAGTGTTTTTGCAAGAAGTATATGAGATAGCAGTTGTGCAAATCTCCTGGAAAATTATCAAGAATAGCTAAATTTTCAAGTGTTGAAAAGTAGATGTCAATTGGTTCCATGGACTGTAAAGACATTTACTAGTGTTAACTTGGATTTGAATCCATAAAGCACACTGTTGCGAGACTCAACGAAATGTGTTACCGTCCAGTCTGTTGTCATCAGAGCAGCCCTACGTGGCACCATGGACTGGCTCTGTACGGTTCCCACCACTGTCATCTTCCGGGAAGCAGCTGCCTCATCGTTCTCCCACAGAGGCTGACACGTTCCCACCACAGACTAAACCACACGGCCACCATAGAGAGCTCCTTTATGCTAGGCTGGATTCTTTTAAATTGGCTCAACATAAATATCTCCAACACTTCGAGCAGATTTAGGCCTGTATTTTCAAGGGCCCTAGATCTTCCGATTGACTTTGGAAGTGACCAGAATCAGCTTTCAGTATCCCTATTGACTCATTTCCCCATTATTACCTTTGGTGATCTAAAAGTCTTCTCTGGACAATTTGGACAGACATGCATATTCTCTCACTTCTAAACTTTGATCCAGGTCTAAAGCATGTTCCTTTTAATTCATCCAGATCCTGCCAACAAGTCTTCAAGACTGGAGTCATCTCACAGATCAAAGAAAACCTCTCTTGGTGCACAAACATCATGAAACTCCCTTGTTTCAATTCTGAAGGTTTCTAAGGACCACTAAATTTTTCATGTGTCTCAGTCTTATAATTGTTCCTATTTTTTTGATAACTCCTTAAAGTATCTACTTTTGTGTATGTTATAAATGTAAATTATGAAACATATAAAATGCTCTGATTCATTTTTCATGGGTAATTAAAATTTTCAAATAAGAGTTTAGGATTAACTGGCAGCAGTTGTCATTTAGTTTTTGGGTCTTTCCCAAAGCAACCATAAAAGCAGAGAGAGCAAATTAAACAGCTATGGGCAACCTCTGCATCAGTATTAACACCACAACTTTAATATGCTAATAAATGAAGAAACATCCCCACCGTCGCAGGACCCAAGTGTGTAGGAGGGTACGTAGAAAAAGAAAGGAAGTTTTGATAGCTGTGAGATCTCAAGAGCCCAAGACCACCAAGGTCTGGAAAGCTTGAAAGGTTACATGGAAACAGCAGCTGATTTGGGACCGGCTACGCAGGTTCCAATGTGTGTAAAGGAAAACTTGATAAGGTCCATTGGTGTTAAAGTAGGCTAAAACCCTAGAATTCTATAAACTCACCAAGTAAAGCTCATTCCAGAACCTGTTGGAGAGTGGAATCCAAAATTATTAACTCAATGTCATCAGGTCAATTCCAATTTATAGTGATCACACAAGGCAGAGTAGAAGGGCTCCGTAGGGATTCTAAGACTCAGCTTTCGGGAACAGAGAGCCGTATCCTCCTCCAACAGAGTGGTCCATGGATTTGAATATCCAACTTTGTGGATAACAGTCCAAGGCCTAACCCATAGCAACACAATGGGAAATCCTTGTGTGGTTGTTGTGTGCCATTGATTCAACTCTAAGCACAATAGAATGACGCTCGCCCTACTCTTGGAGCACCCTCACAGTTGTTATATTTAAATACACCATAGCAGCCACTGTATCCATCCATCTCATCTAAGGTCTTTTTCTTTTTCATTCACCACCAGGGCTCCATTGCCAAATGCAATACACACTTTGAATTCCTTTCAGCTACTTTCATGCATGTTGATTGGGGACACAAGTAAAATTAAATCATTGACAACTTCTGTCTCTTCTGTTTATCCTAATGTGATATTTTGTGAGGATTTTTGTTTTCTTTATGTTTGGTTGCAATCCAAATTGAAGGCTGCTGTCCTTCTTCTTCTTCGGCAAGTATCTCAAGTCCTTCTTGTGTCTTGCAAGCTAGGTTGTGATATTTGCATATCATGCGATGTTAATGAGTCTTTCTCAAATCCTGATGCCATTCTTCTTCATATAGTTCACTTTCTCAGATTACCTGCTCATCATACAGATTGAGTAAATAAAATGAAAGGATACAATCCTGACACACAACTTTCTTGCTTGTAAACTATGCAGTATCACCTTGTTCTGGTCAAATGACTTGCCCTTGATCTATGTACAGAGTCCACAGGAGCAGAATGGTCTGGAATTTCAATTTCTACAAAGTTGCCCAGAGTTTGCTATGATACACAAGAGAGATGCCTTTGCATATACAATAAAACACAAGTAAACAGCTTTCTGATATTCTTTACTTTCAGCAAGAACCATCTGACATCCATAATGATCTCTCTTGTACCATGTCCTCTTCTGAATCCAGCTTGAATTTCTCTGTTTAGGTACTGCTGCAAACATGTTTATAATTTTAATTGTGTATGATATTAATGATATTTTTTGGTAATGCCTGAATTCCTATAATGTCACTTTTCTTTAGTATGTGCACAGATATGACTATCTTCTATTTGGGTGGCCACATTGCTACCTTAAAAATGTACTGGCATAAAGAAATGAGTGCTTCCAGCACTGCATCTGCATATTAAAATACTTCAATTTATATTCCTTTAATTTCAGAAGACTTGATTTTTGCTAATGCCTTCATGGAATCGAGGAGTTCTTCCATGCATACATCCATTTTGTCAAGCACATTTGCACATTTGTTGCCATCATCATTCTCAAAACATTTGCTTTCTACTTGAGCCCTTCGTATCAGCTCTTCATTTTCCCCCTCCTCCCCCACTCTCCCTCCCTGACGAACCCTTTATAATTTATAAATTATTATTATTTTGTCATGTCTTACACTGTCTGATGTCTCCCTTCACCCACTTTCTGCTGTCCTCCCCACAGGGAAGGGGTTATGTATCAATCATTGTAATTGGTTCCCCCTTTCTACCCCACCTTCCCCTCCCCCTTCTGGTATCGTTACTCTCATTATTGGTCCTGAAGGGTTTATATGTCCTGGATTCCCTGTGTTTCCAGTTCTTACCTGTACTGGTGTACATCCTCTGATTTAGCCAGATTTGTAAGGTATAATTGGGATCATGATTGGGGGGTGAAGCATTAAAGAACTAGAGGAAAGTTGTATGTTTCATTGGTGCTATACTGCACTCTGACTGGCTGTCTCCTCTCCGCGACCCTTCTGTAAGGGGATGTCTAGTTGTTATTGTGTATGTTTTAATATTAGTTGTAGTCATTGGACTTCCTTGTAAGATAATAGGTATTACCCTATCACAGATGGCATTATACTTCAAGCTGTGTCTAAAAGTGTTATTTTTGATGATGAATGGAATGCATATCATTTTAATGGGAAAAAAACAACAAAACAAAATGAAAGTCATCTAATGCAGGAGGAAGAAGAAACCTATGAAATCCCAGCCTGCAAGGATGGTTTTCAACAAGCGTTTCGGGATATCTACAACAGGGAGCGCTAGAGCTGCTTTGAAGCAAAGAAAAATATTCTGACAGGTGCTTCCTGAAACATACAGACAAATTAATTTCAAACCTGTGCAAGATTAAAAAACCACAGTCAAATTATTGATAAAATTATCATCAAAACACTGAGAATGAAGAGGAAAATGTATGTCCTTATAGCCAGTGACGGCAAGGTAGAAAGGTATACTCATGAGATCATAACCCAGTCATTAAAAATGAGGCAAAAGGCATGAAGAAAATGCGACTGTCTCAGAGTGAACACCTAAAAGAGAACAATATGTACTCACGTAAAATCAAGTCATACACTCATAAACAGACAACTGGACAAAAAGTAGACAAAACTCAGAAATGGAAAAATAAAGAAAAATATTTCAAGAATAATGACTAAACTAGAAAGAATATGTGCAAATGATCACCAGGAGTAAATATTAAGGGAAAGTGATAATAGAGAAGAACCAATTTAAAAAAAATAAAGATGGTAATAAAAGGGGCTTCAAATGAAAAGGATGTATGCAACCAGAATATATACAAGATCAAACATTTGAACACTATTCCATGAATCAGAAAAAATGCTAAAAATTACCTTTCAACAAAATTACCCAGAGGATTTAAAACTACATAATATAAGGCACACAGTAGGCATAAATGAAAATTCAAAACAATGAGGACACAAATATATTTTAATAAAAATATTTCATTTTTTCAAAATGAAAAAACATCTATGTGAAAGTTCTAAGACACAAAAGATGGAAAGTGAATTAGATTGTCATCAGATTTTGACAGCAGCACTTTATTCCAGA
Organism: Echinops telfairi; assembly: GCF_000313985.2. Classification (NCBI taxonomy): domain Eukaryota; kingdom Metazoa; phylum Chordata; class Mammalia; order Afrosoricida; family Tenrecidae; genus Echinops; species Echinops telfairi. The sequence goes on along the minus strand of NW_022107431.1, from coordinate 61,649,865 downwards.
GACATGAAGAAACCTATTGAGAAATACAATAAAACAAAGTGTAAACTAAGGATTTTTATATTTAAGAAAATGAACATTTAAGCATAAAAGTTATCAGACAAATTAATTGGGAACATCAAGAACTCTGACAATATTGCTTCCCAAAACAATTCAGAGAAGTCTACTATAAAACAAGTTTCAGAAAACCAAAGTAAGTTAAAAGCCATCTACAAAGGTATTAATTGAGTGTGTGTGTGTGTGTGTGTGTGCATGTGTGTGTGCGTGTGTGTCTGTGTGTGTTGTCATTATTGTTAGGCTTCATCCTGTCTATTCTGGCTCATAGCGACCCTATGCACAACAGAACAAGTATTCACCAATCTGGTACCATCCTCAAATTTTTGTTTGAATCCATTTTTGCAGCTCCTGTGTCAATTGTTGAGGGTCTTCCTGTTTGTCGCTGAGCCTCGAATTTGCCAAATACGATGTCCTTTTCCAGGGACATCCTTCTCCTAAGAACATGTCCAAGGTATTTGAGGCAAAGTCCTTGATTCTAAGAATCCTGAATGTATTTCTTTCAGGACAGATATCTTTATGCTTCTGGCAGTCCAAGGTATGTTTTCATATTCTTTGTCAACTCCATAATTCAAATTCTTCATTTTTTCTTCAGTCTTCATTAGTCCTTGTCCAAATTTCACATGCACATGAAGCAATTTAAAATAGAATGACTTGATTCAGCAACACCTTAACCCTCAAAGAGACTATTGCTCATCAGCACTTTAAAGACTTCTTATTTAAGAGTTACCCAATGCAATGTCATTTGCTATCTTGACTAATGTTTCGTTGAGTGTTGATTGTGAATCCAAGCAAAATGAAGTCCTTGACAAGTTCAATATTTCCTCCAGTAATCTGGATGTGGTCTGCTGGTGAACTTAAAAGGTTTTCTTTACATTGAACTAGATGCCATACTAAAGGCTGCAATCTTTCTCTTCATCGAGTACCCCAACACGTCCTCATTTCAGCAAGCAAGATTGTATCATCTGCATATTGCAGTCTGTTAATAAACATTCCTCAACTACTAATGCTACATTCTTCTTCATATAGTCCAGTTTCTTGGATTATTTGCTCAGCATACAGATCAGATAAATATGGTAAAAGAATACAATCCTGACATATGTCTTTCCTGATTTAAACCAAGCAGTATGCCTTATTCTGTCTGAAATACTTCCTCTTGGTTTATGTATAGGTTCTGTATGACCTCAGTGTAGTCTGGAATTCCCCTTCTTCTTCATGTTATATATAGCCTGTTATGCTCTACACAGTCAAATGTCTTTGCATAACTAATCAAACACAGTAAACCTCTTTTTGGTATTCTCTCCTTTCAGCCGAGATCTACCTGAGTTGATATCCCTCATTCCACTGCCTCTGAATCCAGAGTGAATTTCTGGCAGCTCTCTGCCCACCTGCTCATGTGCTGCAACAACAGTTGTTTAATTATCTTCAGCAAAATTTTACTTGCATTTGATATTGTTCAATAATTTTCATAATCTTTTGGGGCCATCTTTATTTGAAATGGGCAAAACTATGTATCTTGTCCAGCCAGCTGGCTAAGTAACTGTCTTCCAAATTTCTTTGCATAGATGAGTGAATTCTTCAAACACTTCATCAACTTATTGAAACAGTTCTGTTGACGTGTCAATTTCTGGGGAGTTTTGCTACTACCTTCACTGCAGGTTGGACTTCTTCCTTCAGTACCACCATTCTTGATCATATACCATCTCTTAAAATGGTTGAATGTCAACCAGTGCTCTTTCGGTTCAGGGACCCTGTATTCCTTCCATCTTTTTTTTTTTTTAGGCTTCTTGCATAATTCAATATTTTGCTTATAGGACCCTTAAGTACTTGCCACTCAAGTTTTGAAGCTTTTCTTCCATTTTTTCTGCTTGAGGTATGCTGAGCCTGTTCTTTTGGGGTTTCCAATACAGATCTTTGTAGTTTTCATTTCTTTTTTTTAAAATAATTTTATCAGGGGCTCTTACAGCTCTTATCACAATCCATACATACTTACACTTTGTCAAGCACCTGTGTACATATGTTGACATCATTCTTTTCAAAGTATTTTCTTTCTACTTGAGCCCTTGTAGAAAGGCTCATTTCTTTTCTCTTTGTATACTTGAGCTGTCCTTTGAAATGTTCTGTCCTGCTCTTTAATTTCTTCCATTTGCTTTAGCTATTCTACATACACAGTCAAGTTTTTGAGTCTCTTCTGACCTCCTCTGTGGTCTTTTTATTTTCTTTCCTGTTTTTCAAATAACCCTTTGTTTGTTTCGCGTCTTGTCATTTTTCCTTAGTGGTCAATGCATAAAATCTGCTCTGGAAATGTTCTTGAAATTCCAATGGTTATATTTTGGTTCTTGTGGACTTGTTTTAATTTTCTTTGCCTTCAACTTGAACTTACATATGAGCAACTGTTGATATCTTTAACAGTCAGCTTATCAATAGTTATAAGGAAAAGGGTACATCACAGTAACCATCTTTTTAAGTATAAATACACAAAAATCGTTTGAACTGGTTAAAAAAATGAATAACAGAAGCTAATTATGGTATGCCAAAATTGGTCCCCCAATGATACCCACTTCATATCCCTGGAACCTATGAATGTAACCTGACCTGGAAAAAGGGTCTTTGTAGATGGAATTAAGTTAACCCTTTCAAAATTAAATTGTTTTCTGCTTTGAATTTTTTGCTGAAACTATGTGTTTTCAATAATAGAAGGCATATTGGATGGCATAAAACATTTTTCTAAGTAACATGTTTTGATACAATTAGTTGTACATATGTGATTTGTTTCGTCAGACTCATATAGTTATCTAACTGTATGGCAGTATGCACTAGAATTGAGGTAAGAACTTCCCACTAAATCCAAAACCAACTAAAGCCAAACTACTGCCATGGAGTTGATTCTGACTCACAGAGATCCTATAGAACACACTAGAACTTCACTATAGTGTTTCCAAGGCTGTATATCTTTAGGGACATCAAATATCATATTTTTATCCCATAGATAGGTTTATAGTTTGAATTCCCAAACTTCTGGTTAGCTGTTAAGTGACACCAGGACTTCTCACTAACCCTCAGAGGCAAAAATATATATAAGTGCACACTGATATGTCCTACGGGTCACAAAAGAATTAAAGATCCTAGATTATGTATGTTGACACTCTATCCAATGCCAAGTGACACAGGAGAAAAAGAAGATAAGGGGCCATTGTGACTGTGGACCAAGAGATTGGAAAGATGCTACCAGGGAATACCAACAGTCACCAGAAGTTGGAAAGGGCAAGAAAAAAGTCTCTTCCTTTGAGCACTGCCCATACATTGAGTTGGAACATCTGGATTCCAGAATCGGAAAATGAATTTGAGTTATTTAAGCCTTCAAAATCATAGTAATTTGTTATGGCGCCCCTAGGAGACAAATGTTGTTTTCTTGGGACACTGACTTGATTCCAACTCACAGCAATGGTATAGAGACAGCCTATAGATGCCTACATGGTTTCCTGCCTTCAGAGCTTTTCAGGAGTGGATCACTACTAGGCCTTTTCTCCTGAGGAACCACCCAATGCGTTCAGCCCACCTGCCTTTGGTTATGACCTGGGTTCTTAACCACTGGGCAGCAGGACTCCTAAAAAAACTAATCTCTCTCTGGATCATCGCTATCATGTTGATTCCAACTCATAGTGACCCTATAGGACAGGATAGAAGGACCCCTTTGGGTTTCTGAGACTGTAACTCGATGGAACACTAATGAACCATAGCATAATAGAGACGGGGGAAAGAAACGGTATTTTCAGACGGCATTGATATGAAGATAACTATTCAAACAGAAAAAGGTGATGACTAGCTTTCTCTGGACCTGTTGAGGCTATAGCATTCTCCGCAGCTGGTAGCTTTCCCCTGTCTGCCACCTGCCTCCCCCGGATCAGGAGGTTGAGGAACTGGATGCTCAGAACTGCTGGCTGCAGCTCTACTTGCATCCACGTCTTAATACATGTTGTCATTTCTGGCTCATGGTTTGGCAGCAAAAAAATGACAACCAGCGTCATGCTAACCTGGGTTGTAGAGAAGAAGACAGTTACGTGTGCACAGCACTGGCCAACAAAAGATGACCGAGACATGCTGTTTTAAGAAACACAATTTGGTGTGAAGCTCTTACCAAAGAGGTGAAATCATCCTACACAATGCACCTACTGCCATTAGAAGGTATCAGAGCGGTAAGACCAGAGGAGTCTCTCGGATACCACTAGTCAGGTAGGGAGTCCTGAATCACCAGCTTCATTTCTCAACTTCTTATTTAAGTGAGAGAATCTGGCTCCAGGAAACCTGAGCATGGACCATGGCAGTTCACTGCAGTGGTCCTTTAGGAGACACCTGTCTTATTTTGATGGAAAAGGGAAATTATCTGAATAGCAAACAATTGTTACTGCTTATGAGAAAAATATTGAATGGGACACTCCCTCAACCTGGACTCTCATAAAGAGATATAGAAGGAGTGGAGTTTATAAAGGAAGACTCAACTATACAGAATGAGCGAAAGAACTTTCTAAAAAGATTTGTCCTCTGCTTTTGATCATTCACCAACCAAAATAATGATTGAAAAAGATAATGACAACCATGCAGGTTTAGAAGAAAGGATGCTTACAGGTGGCATGTGTACAGGATTGTCCTTTAAGATGTAAGATACTATGGAGGGACAGTGGTCTGCAAAAACATGTTCCAGAAGACAGAGAAACTACCGTGGTTCAGAGAGTGCAACTGATGAAGCAGAGGCTGAGAAATGACCGACATCTAAATATTGATGACAAGAACATTCTGCAGCTATAAATTTTGAATCATGCATGGGCAAAGGAAGACCTGAAACTCCAGAAACTAAAGTGAGGCTTAATAGACCTGTAGCTTCCCTCACCACTCAGTGTTTACAAAGTAAGCTTTACATCCAAGGAATGAAGAGTAGCCACATGCAAAAGTCTACAAAATACTTTGATTTAATAAGTGTTTTTTAAATGTGTTTGCAAACTGTAGAAAGATGTAAAAAAAAAATAGGGAACATTGCATTTTACTGCTATTCCTAATGTATTTTTATACTTTTTGGCAGAATTAAATATTTTATTAAGTGTTTTAAATAATAAATAAAATAATGGACATATTTATAAGGCCCAAACCAACCAAACAAAAACACTCACTGGCACCAAGCCAGTTCTGACTCACAGTGACTCTGTTGGACAAGGAAGAACTGCCCCTTGGAGATTCCAGAAATTTTAAACCTTTATGGGAGCTGAGAGACTCATCTTTCTTCCAGGAAACAGCCTGTGAGTTTGAACCACTGACCTTGAGAGTGGCAGCTCAATGTGTATGTAACTCATTATAGCACCAGGGTGCCTTTCTAAATACCAAAGACATGCCAAAAAAGAGGAGAAAAAGAAAGCTCAAATAAAATAGATCAAACAAAGAGTATGTTTGTGTGTCTGATTTATATGTTAATATAACAAAAATAATAATATGGAATAAACTTTCTAATGTAAATGAGTATGATATATACTTAAAGAGTGGTGGTCAACTGTGATACAAAGAAAAATCTAATACTACTCAACAAGAAAGAATTACAATGAAAACAAAGAGAGTCAGAAAAGTTAAAGTAAATACAGAGGTGAAGATCTATCAGAAAAATATAAGTAATAAGAAGTAAGAGTTCTTAGTTTCTATATCTGACAAGATGGAATTTATTTTTTTAAAACCAATGAACACAAAACGAGACAAGTTTTAAAGTTCAAGTCTAAAATTCAAAATTAGAGATTAATAATTATTAATATTTATGCAAGAAAACTTGTATTGAGAAGAAGCCCCAGGAGATGTCCTGTATTGTGATGGCTTGTACATTACTGTGATGCCAGAGGCTATCACACAAGTTGTTTAAAACCCCAGTAGGGTCGCTTATGGTGAACACGTGTCAGCAGAGCTTCCAGACTAAGAAGAGACGAAACAAAAGAATAAGCTGTGCACTTCTGATGAACGAGCCCCTGAAATCCTCCAGACTCACAGCAGGACCAGATCTGACAGAGTGCCAGAGATAAGGTCCCCCCCCCCCTCTGTAGGAGGGCCCTCAAAATACCACTAGGGAAGAGCTACCTCCGCAAGGAGCCGACCTCAAGCACACGGATGGGCCAAAGATTTTGGAACCTTCATTTGTTGATAGAGGACAACACACAATGAGAAGAAATAGCTACAAACACCCATTAATAATCAGAACACGGAACATAAGAAGTGAGAACATAATAAAAGCTGGAGGTTACCAAAACTGAAATGGAATACATCAAGATCTAGATCCTTGGCATTACCGAGTTGAAACTGACCATTGGCCGTTGTGAATTAGATAAGCAGATGGTATACTATTCTAGGAGCAACAAACCCAAGCAGAATTGTGTCACACACGTCAAAAAAAGTATTTCAACTGACTTGGAGCAGAGGATGTGTGGTCCATGACAGAAACGTCTACCTTGGCTTTTTGATTGTTGTTGAAGCTCTTTTCCTTCTTACATATTATTAGTACTTTTGTCTGCACATTATTGGGTTTTCACTCTTACCACCTTAGCGTGATTTGGTTTCCTACTGTTTTCTATTGGGTCTCCCAGAGTGGATGCATAATGATAACAGATACAAGGGGATATAGGTAATACAGGAGTGTTGGGGGAAAGGATAGGGAGGGCAGGGAGATTTCGGGAGTAACTAATGAAGATAGGAGAGAAAGGGGGAGCACTAGAATGGATTGTGATTGCATAGATCATCTTAAAGGTGATTTAACCATGGGGGAGGAGGGATACTCTAAAATTGATGTGGGGGTGATTGTAGAATTTCCCAGGATATGATTGAATGATTTATATAATATGTAAATTACTTTCCAATAAAACTATTGGGGGGAAATATTTCACGATCTATCTTAAAATGACGTCATAGAATACTATTTATATGCTTACAAGGAAGTCCAGTTAATACAAATACTATTGAAGTTAACAACCAACCACTAAAACTAATGATGATGAAACTGAAGAATTCAACTAACTTCCTTAGCCTAAAATTGATCAAATATGCAACAAAAAATACATTGATAATAACAACCTCAAAATATAATGAAGGGAAAAGCATCAGAGCTACAACTGTGAACACACAATTTGTAGAAGGCTCTGGAGGACAGTGAGAGCCCAAAAATCCATCTGCAGTCTCTAGTCAGATTAAGCCTTTGGCAGATCCCCTCTGGCCACAGTCCAGGGATATGATATCTCCACTAGTAGACAGAGAGTATTGTAAACTTGATTAAGATGGATCAAACTATGATATAATATGATATTTGGCCAGTTGACCTCCATCTTGATCCCTAAGTTTGCCCTAGGCTTAAATATTTCTCATTCATTAGATGACAGAAGTTTGTTCTCTGGCTTTTTTAATATTGTTGGTGGGACTTTATCATCCTTTAGTTTGATCTTTATTTTATTATTACTTTCTCCTATCTGCTTCATTTTGTTTTTTGTTTTTTTTATTATTTGTGTAACACCGGAGAAAGGATGAAATAGAGAACATAACCGGTGTAACAGTTTATTAAGGATAGAGGTAGGGAAGGTGAGGGAATTGAGGAGCAAACCATGAATGTGGGAAGGGGGAGGGAGCAATAGAACTGTATATAATAAAAGAGCATTACCACTCTTTTAAAAAGCAACTTAACAATGGAAGTGTATGATATATGAACTTTACATTTTAAAAATTACTAACGGAAAAAAAGAAACAAAAGTTGATCATTGGCTACCATGGGTGGAGGAAGAAGAGTTTTTGCTTAGGTAGCATTGAGTTTATGCTAATAGTGGTGGGATAAGTTGGAAGAGGATATTAATACTGGTTGGATAACAGTAAAATCAATGTCACTGAAATATACTTGTAGAAAGTATTGAATTGGAAAATGTTTTGTTGTGAATATTCCTCCACAGCTAAAAAATAATAATTACACTAATAATTAGTACAAGGAGGAAGAAAATGTGCTGAGTAATTGTGGCAATGGTTGTACAACTGTTCTTAATATGATTGAATCTATTGAATTGTATGATATGTGTAAGAAGTGACAATAAACCTGTAAATACTATGCACTGTTCATTACTGGTGATTGGAATGCCAAAGCTGAACTCATGAAATATTGATCAAAACAGGAAGGATCAAAAACATTTGGAAGGAATGCACTGAGTCATCATACCAAAAAGAATTAATCAATGTTCAGCCATTTCTAGAGGTAGCATATGATCAAGAACTAGTTACTGAGGAAAGGTTCTAGCTACACTGAAGGCTGTAGTGAAAAGGAAGGCTCCAGGAATTGGCAGAACACCAAGTGAAATGTTTCACATACTGATGGGCACTGGAGCGCTCATTCATTTATGCCAAGAAAATTGGAAGACCGCTGCATGGCCAGCCAACGTTAAGAAATCCACATTCGTGTCCATTCCAAAGAAAGGTGACACAAAAGAAAGCTAAAAATCTAGTAATATGATTAAAAATATAAATAAAATTTGTCTGAGATAATTAAAAAATACTACAGCAGATGGAGTGCCAGAAAAGCAAGCTAAATTTAGAAGAGGAAGTGGGAAGCGGGATAGCATTGTTGCTATCAGATGGATCTGGCCGGTGCAGAGAACACTGACTATGCAAAGACACGCCACTCTCGACTGTAACAGACTGCAGGAATCCCGCGTAGTTTAAAATCAGGAAAGATGTGTGTCAAGGTTTTATGTTTTCACCATACTTATTGGATCTGTATACTAAGCAAATAAAGTTGGATTATATGAATAATGTCGCATCAGGATTGAAGGAAAGTTTATTTAGCAATTTTATGGAGATGTCAAATGAAAACTATTTACCCAAAAGCAAAAGTCAGAAGGGTTAGGAAAGGGGGAATAGAAACTGGAAGCACAAGGAGGATGTGGGATAAGTTGATGTTACTTTGTTAGGATTACAATAAATGACATAAAACAAATGAGCATCGATTGTTGAATGGAAAATGAATCTGCTATATAAACTTTCACTCAATTCACCATAAGAATAAAAAAGAAATTAAACAAGAAAAAATGTAAACAAATGAATTGGAACATGATCATAATTACCCAAAATAAGAAATGCTTATTGAACCAGGTCAGAAAAGAGGAATAATATTAAGCACCTCAGAAGAAAATGGATGTGGGAAAGATTATTAATCATGGTATCGTAACTCCTGTAATATAATATTGCAGATCTTGAATGGGAAAACAGAACTAACTCATCAGAAGAGGAAAATAATCAATGAATCAAAAAAATCTGCATTCATTTATCTTGTTTTCAGTCCATTTTTTCATCATCTTGTTAGTCTCCTGGGGATTGTATGTAGAGAAACATATGCTTGTATGTAGAGATTGTTGTATGTAGAGGAAAAAAATAGTTCTCATATAAACAAACAAACTCCAACTAAAACTCTCTTAATGACAGCAAAAAAAAAATTTTTTTTTAAATCCACTGCCATTGAGTTTCTTCCAACTCATTGTAACGGACAGGGCAGCGTAGAACCGCCCCCAGGATCACCAGGCTCTGAATCTCCACAGAAGAGGATTCATGGCTTCCTTTCACGGAACAGCTGGTGCATTTAAATGGCAGACTTCTCATCAGGCTGTCTAGTGCTTCAGACACTGATTTCCAAGGACCCTTACAAAAAAGAAGCAATCATATAAACAAACAAAACCCAGTTGAACGGTAGCCTTGGGGACTACTAGGGAAAGCTCTATGGACTGCCTGAAGAACAAACACATCGATTTTAAAGGAAGTGCACTCAGAATGCGCCTTAGAATTGGGGGTCGCCAGACTTTATCTTATGCACTTTGGATATGTTATCAGGAGATAAGAGTACCTGGGAAAAGAACATCGTGCTTAGTATAGCACAGGGTCGATGTGATGACTTGACAGAGTGGCTGCAACAATAGGTTCAAACAGAACAATTTTAAGGATGCCACAAGACCAAGCAGTATTTCATTTTGCTGTACATAAGGGAGCTAAGAGCCGGAGCAGACTTGACATCAGCTAGCAATTTGGAATGAATGCTCATCTCCATTCTTTCGTGGGTAAGCGCTATCACTTCTAGTAGTATTTCCATGCCTACTTTGTGTAGAAGCTTACCTTACACGCTCCTATTAATCAAAGGTGAGATGGCTTGACTATTTATTAATATAAATCCGGAGAGATGTTGAACTATAACAAAAATAGTCCCATCTGTGAGATCATGGTGATACTTAAAAATATGGGTGGGGGGCATTGTGTATATAATCTATTTAAGAAGAACATAATAGAATTAGAGTATCATCAATTTATAGATCCAATTTATGATCCTCAAAGCTTTTAAGATCACAAAAAAAGATAAAGCCATTGAGTGCATGATTTTTTTATGGGAAGACAAAATACTGCCTATGAAGTATTCTTGTAGAAAATATAAAACAAACTAAGCAATCTTCTAGATTAAAATATCAATTTATAAGAAATATAAGAATATCACAGGAATATATTAAATGGCACTATGAAAATGTAGTCAGTACCATCCAAATAGTAGGAAATTCTACAAGATAAATGATCATGATTTTTCAACAAATTTGGAGAGAAATAAAATTTCACAAGGGAGGCTGAAGATTAGAAGAGATTTGGAGACATGCATGCAAAAGCAATGCTTAGGTTTGATTTGTATATTGACTAAATATACAAATAAATATGCAAAAATAATAAAAAGAGAAAAATAAAAACTTTGGGAAACAAGCACTCCTTGGATACTTGATGACAAGGAATTGCCGTTCATTTTTTAAAGCGTGAAATTGGTATATTCACAGATGACATGATATGATACTGGGATTTCCTTGAAAATAATCAGGATGAAGGGCATATAGAAATGAAAATGACTATGGATTGGTCTTTTTACTGCTAAGGGATAAATACAAAGGAGTTTACTATATCATTATCTCTCATTTTTTATGTTTGACATTTTCCATTATGACACTCTTTCAAATATAAAATAAAGATGATGGTAAGTGTGACATGAAATAAGGACCATCAACAGTAAAATCTCACCATCCTTAATCTTTAATATGAAATATCATGTCTTTGCCATAAACGGACTATGTTTTTCCATCATCAAGTCAATTAAGCTACCAAGAAATTTACAGTAATGAATAGCAGTGGACTGGAATGCTCTTGTATTCAAAGATTGTTTTGTGTGTAAGGGGTCATTTGTGTCCATCCCACTGGCAAGAAACCCAGTGCTGAACTAAACTGTAAAAATGAATAATGTCTTTATGTGCAAAAATTAAAAGTCCACAATATATTTATTGTCTTGATACTACAAACTGTTTCAGTTTGCAATTCAGTTTCTTTCACATTTTTTTCGAGCAGATATCTTAATTATGCAGGACATAAGTGAAATAACCTCACGCTAAAACTCAAAGGAAATGGAAAGCTCACTCTACGTTGTCCTTTGCAGATGAGGGAATGGAACTTTTTAACTTCTCAAGACGCTAATGACTGAGCTGGGACGAAACCTGGAACTTCTGTGGATCTGGCACCCCTTTCCCCACTTAGAAACACAGGATGGTGTCCCTTGCAAACAGACCCACTTTCAGTGTTGTGAATGCAAACTCTCCTTGGTATAGTAAAAAGCTTTGCCTCCCAGGTTTCTCACTTAAGGACTATCTAGACAGAAAATGAAGAGTTCCAGGAGTTCTTTGTTGCTGCTGTTTTTCTTTTACCTTTGATTCCTTTGGACCTTTCTTGGTGTGTGACACATGATATCAGCGAAGAAAAGCCAATTAATGTTGAGTAGCTGTCTACTCACAGCAGCCCATGTAGGTCAGAGTAGAACTTTGCTCCCTACAGTCTTCTGTGTTGGGTTTTTAGACGGTGGATTTCCGAGTCTTTCTCCTGCTGCCTGAGTGAACTTGAACTCCAACTTCCTACTAGCAGCAGAGCTTCTTCACCATTTGCACCACCCCAGGGCTCCTGATACACGAGAGAAGCTGGTGGATGGATGCTCACTGAGGATAAGAGGAGCCCTGGTGGCATGGTGAGTTACACTTTGGGCTGCTAACAATGTCAGAATTCCAATGACCGCCATTTGGCAGGGGGAAAATGAGGCTGTCTACCCCCATAATGAGTTCCTGTGTCAGAAGCCCACAGGTTCAGGTTTTCTTTTTAAATCAATTTATTGGGGCTCATACAATTCATCACAATACATAGATCAATTGTGTAAAGCACATCTATACATTTGTTGCCCTCATCATTCCCAAAATTCGCTTGCCTCTTGGGTTCCCGGAATCAGCTCATTTTCCTTTTTTCCCCTCCCCCTCCCTTCCTCCTCCCCCCTCCCCCATGCACCCTTGATAATTTATAAATTATTATTATATCTTATGTTACACTGCCCGGCATCTCCCTTCACCTACCCCTCTGCTGCCTGTCCCCCAGAGAGGAGGTTATATGCAGATCCCTGTGATCAATTCCCCCTTTCTACACCCCCCTTCCCTCCTGGTATCGCCACTGTCACCCCTGGTCCTGAGGGGTTCATCTGTCCTAGATTCCCTGCGTTTCCAATTCCCATCTGTACCGCTGTGCATCATCTGGTCTAACCAGGTCTGCAAGGCAGAATTGGGGTCCTGGTAGTTGGGGGAGGAAGCATTTAAGAACCAGAGGAAGGTTGTGGGTTTCATTATTGCTATACTGTACCCTAAGTGACTCATCTCCCCCCTACCCCTCTGCAAGGTATGTCCAGTTTTATTTCACATTACGATTCAGAATTGACTCGATGGCAGTGAGTGCGTTTTGTTTCTTGTTTTGTGTAGGATCTGTATGTCAACAATCACAAAGCTTTATCTAAAAGTAAAGGGTGCGCCACTTTTTGTCATATGAGCTCTTGGATGTAATGTGGTTCTAAAAATAGGTTTAGAGTGGTGTAAGTTTTACAGGTTTAAGCACTGCTGTTGGATTATTCGTGTGTGTGTTGCTCTGGGTGGACATGTATCTGTTTCCTTCAATAGTCCGAGTTGTTATAAGCAATGTAAGAAGTGTCCTTTGATCTATGTGAGGCTCCTAAAAATCTAGTGCAAAATATTACCTAACAATCCAAGTAGTGAAGTATAATTGGTATAATACTAACTACAAATATATTAAAGTTTTCATGATATATTATTATAATATATGCTAAAGCCCCATCACTATTTCTTTCCCAGAATTAAAAATGCCCCTTTTAAGAGAAAAACTATATATTTAAAGTACAAAAGAAATGAAAAATTTTAAATCCTTGACTAAATGCATTTTCATTCCCAAAATTCTCTATGAGACATTCGTGAAAACCTAATAATTAATTATTGAGAAGCCAGCCTGTCTTTTGTCTTTTATTTGTGAAGAGAATCTTTTTTGTTCTACACTTTGTGTTTCTAAAGATGTAAGAAAGTTCTGTGACGATGAAAGTCTTCGAGTGAATCCAACGGAAACATTTTTACTGCTGTATATAAATGAGTTATAGCAAATTAAATAGCTGTTTCTGGCGTTTATGAGGGCTTATTAGTGCACCCTTGTGGTAAAGTAATAAATTACAAATACAACCTTTTGAAAAAGCCAGCCTTAAGAGAAGCAAACGTAAGTTTCCTGCTCAGTAACTTTAGGAAGCACCAGCCACTAAGCTCACTGAAAAAGGTTAAGTAAGTGGGAGATTTGCAAGATCAAGGGATTGGTTAAGAATGTTCAGGACAACATAGTAATCTTAAATCTCTAAGAGAAATAATCAGAAGTGATGTTAAATAATATCAATATAGTCAACACATAACAGTGGATTCATTTATTTCAAATTATTTAAGCTTTTGTCCTTTATAACACAGGAAATGGTCTTTGGGCAATGCTACCTGGTTTCTTTCCATTTTCAAATCTGATCCCCCTTCCTGCCTTACTTTTTATAAATGAACATAAGAAATGTTTTCATCTACGCAGAAATGGACTTTTACTCATTAGCGAGAAGCAAGATAAAGATGTAGCACTTTTTTAATTAGGAAAAGGAGTACCATGTGCACTTCTGAAAACAAGACCACAAGACACAACGACTTTTTCAATTTAAAATCTCCTTTCTTTTATCTTATTTTTCTGTTTAATGTCATTTTTGTATAAAATATATAGCAAAATGTTAACACAATGTTAATGTATCAGTGTATGTGTGAAAATACCTTCCTTTGCTGATAGTCTTTAATAAACAGACCTGAAATCCTAAGTCCTCCGTTCAGTTTAGTTTCTCATATTTTTGCTTCTCATGGAGATTAAAGTTAGAGAATTCATTGCTGTTGTATTACAATATGTCTAAGAATAATTATTACTCTTAAGAGGAGGATATCAATAGAAATTAGAAACAGCTATAGGTTCTGATGAATAAAAATGTTTCAGAACTTTAAAAAAATCTGATAAATGGTTATGTTGGGCAAGGGTACTAAATACCTTCATGTACCAAGAAGGAAATGTGCACCAGTGAGGTTATATATAAAGAAACAGTGGGAAATTATGTCTTCTTACAGGTAGAGCCTGCCTCCAAATTTTTAAGAATAAGAATCTCAGACATTGCCTTTTCCCATTTCCCTTGCCACTAGATTGCAGCAAATGGCACAGTTCTGATCAAGTAATCTGATGGAAAGTCTGGAGAAATTGACCCCAGAGAGATGAGAAAACCACTTTCTTCTTCTCTGCCTTGAACTTTGTCACTTGGAGAGACAACACCTGCAGGTGAGTAGTCATTTTGTGGCCACGTATAGGATCCCAAAAGAATTTTAGATAAGCTGAGCTGATAAAGGAGTCTACCTTTCCAGGTAAATGAGATTTATTATTAAGTTGCTTTTATGTAGTCCGTCTTTGGCTAGAGATTCCGTTACTAAAGCTTGGAGCCTCTTAACAGATATACCACATTGAAAAGAGTCTGCCAGCACACAGCTGTTGTTAATTGTGTTTGTACTGAAAGAGAGACTCGGTACTGCAAAATGTTCTATTTTTCAAGAGAAGATTAAAATCAAGATTTGTATTTTATTTCCCAATAAATAAATGTTGGCAGCAAAAGCATTGTAAGTTGAATTTAATCCTTGGACTGTAAATATGAGATTTCATTAAGTTTTCTTTAACTTTCAAGAAAGTATTGATATTATATTTATACAAATATACATTATAATATATGGAATTTAAGATATGTGAGTTCATATGATAACAAAATTAAGCCTAGAACTTTTTCACTTTTCCTGGTAAATTTCACTCACAATTAACTCAGACAATTTATGCCACACAGAGTCTCTTTCAAAGGCAAAGCAGACATACAGTACACTTAATATGTGATTCCAGTAATATTGGTAATAGGAAAATCTGTAAGTAACCTGAAAGATCACCAACAGGAAAACTGGTGGATCAACTATTGTATATGCACAGGGTGCCATAAAAGCAAATACAGAATAAAAAGTGCTACATGCAGCTTCACAAATGAATGTAAGCAAGTCTCAAAAGTAATAATATTCCATAGTATGTTTATAACAATGGCAAAATAACAATATACTTTCTAAGAACACATAGTTATAACAAAGACATGCTTTTAAAGGTAAGATAATATTCATACATTCTTCAGAATACTCGTAGCCATGTGTGATAGGATGATAGGTAAGAATCGAAATGCCCTATTACATTGTTCTAGTTTCTGATCTGGTGGCTCAGTTAACTGGTTCTTGTTACATTATTGTGTGCAAGAGAATGAGTAAAAGCTAATAAAGGAATGATATCTACAAGAGGCACTAATAAAAGAAAAAATATGATAAAAGAGGGTTAAGTGCTAAACCATGTCCATGTCCCTGGGGTACAAACAAACAATAGGATAGGAAGGAATTTAAATTTAATTACCATATTGGTTTCTGCAAAGTGGAAAATCTACAATACTAATGTAATTAGTTAAACATTGAAGATGACCTCAAAATCTGAATTCATCTCTGCACCCCTAACTTGCCTTCCAGTGATCTGTTGATAGAGCCCACAGCCTATCATGGACCCTCGTACAGAATCCAGATCAAAAGCAGTGCTTACACTTGGCAGTAGTTCATACAAATTTTATGAGAAATGCAATATGATTCAAATATTAAACTCAGTCTATTTTCAGGAAATATCCACAATTAAATGCACCGAAAGATGTTTTCAACTAGTATTATTGTACATATATTTAATTCACTTAAGTATATATAATTATATATATCATATATGTGTGTGTATTTTACTTCTCTGCTATTGATTCCATTCTGATTCATATTGACCGTATACTGGGTTTACATAACTGTATATTTTTATAATGGCAGATAACTTTTCTTTCTCCTGAGGAGCAGCTAGTGAGTTTGAACCACTGACCTTGAGTTTAGTAGTCCACGGCCTTATCCCACTGCACCAGAGAGAGAGAGAGAAAGAACAAGAGAGAGAGAAATTGTGCCCTGGTGGGATAGTGGCTATGCCTTGGGCTCTGACCCACAAGGGCAGTAGTTGGAAACACCAGTGGCTCAGCGGGAGAAAGACAGGTCTACTCTGGTGAACAATTAGTCTCGGAAACTTACAGGGATAGTTTCCATCTTGTCCTAAAGAGTCACTAGGAGTCAACATCGACAGAATGGCAGTGAGATTTAGGTAGGTAGTAGATAGATAGATAGATAGATAGATAGATAGATAGATGATAGATAGATAGATAGATGATAGATAGATATCTCTATAATATTTATATAATAAAATAAGTACATTCATTTTATGTAATAAAAGCAATATTACCATTTATTTAAGACAATGTTAGCTTACTTTTTCTGAAGTATAGTAAAAATATTTTTGCTTTTTAATTTCATCTTTTGTTTTCATTTTGTTTTTGTCACCTTAAGTGGTACCTTCTTTGCTAGTTAAAATGATTTCTGCCTGGTTCTTTGTAATAGTACTAGGACAAAAGCCCGCTACAGCCAAGACAAATAATCTTTGCCTCGTTAGAGAATCTGGTGTTTTGTGAGAAAGAACCAAGCCGGAGGATGCTGGCTCTTGGAATAGCCTGTAAATACTGGAAAGGGTTTTTAAAAGGTGCCCGCTGGCCTGCGGAGTATGCACAAGGCCCTCTCCTGGAATAAAATGCAATGGCTGTGCCAAGCATGGATGGGGGGAACTCTGGCCCCACGAGGAGAGGCCTAGAGAAAGGGCCAGATGACTCCATGTAAATGATGAGAAAAGGGAGCAGGTGGGGAAACTCCTCTAGAGTTGTTGAAAACAGCCATAGTTGTGAGATATTCAGAATAACTAGAAATATGTTCAAAATGTTAGTATAATATAATTATATTATGAATTCATGTATTTTGAAAAATATAATTTGCAAACATCCAAAGCTAGTCTATCTTCAAATCCATCCTCCCCGTTTTCGCCCCAAAGAAAATATACTGAAACGCTATATGAAGGAGTCAGCGTGGCTTTGCGGGTTATGATTTGCGCTGCTAACCGTAAGGTCAGCATTCAGAAACTACCAGTCTGGATGGAAAAAAGATGAGGCTTTCCACACCCATAAGGATTTAGTCACAGAATACCACAAAGGCAGTTCCACTCTGCCCTAAAGGGTCCATTTAATAGCCATGAGTTTGGTTTGATTTTTTTAAGAACTATATATTGATGTTCTAGCTTTTTAAATAAATATTTATGATAAATCTGCTTGCATTTTAGTTTCCTATATGCATGGGAAAGCTGGACATTGAATAAGGAAACCTGGAAGAGATTGATTCATTTGAATTATGGTGTTGGTCCAGATTTTGAATATACTGTACCATGGACTTTCAACGTCTAACTCTGTTGGAAGAACTGTCTTGATGCTCCTCAGAAGCAAAGATGGCAAGACTTTGGACATGTTATTAGAGGAACCATCCCCAGAGAAGGATGTCAGACTTAGTAATGTATCCGCAGAAAGGAGGAAGGTCCTCAGTGGGAATGTTTGACAAGGGCCCGCAAGAACGGATGTAAACAATTGTGAGGACGGCACGGGGCCAGGCAGTGCTTGTTCTGTAGTACCTGGGGTCACTGTGAGCCAGAACAACTGGACAGCACCTAACAAGGAGGAATGCCATAATACAGTATAACCAAGTAGGGACTTTAAAACCCAGAAAAACATGCTCTCACTGTTCAAGACACTGCGGAGGAGTTATGCTTTGTCTCTCTACCATTGGTAAGAGCCTTCCCACTCTACTCCAGCATGTCTAGCCCCAACAAATAAAGAGTATGTTTGGTTCTTAGAACTTAACACATCCACAAGGCTTAGAAAAGGTGATTATGGCTGGTTGGATAATGCGTTGCTTGATGAGCGCTATAAAACAAGAGTGACAGGTGATTAAATAGATGATCACAATTCTCTCTTAGGACATTTGAATGTAAGACATACAAAGACAGAGGGAACCTTAAGGCTCAGGGATACTGGATGATGAGACAGATTTTGTTGGCTGATCATAAAGACTAAGTCTTATTCTCCAGAATAATGACTCTTGGATAGCAGTAGGAACACATTGTTAGAGCTGCAATTGGTATACTTCACTGCAATGCTTAAAAGTCTGTAATATAAGATATAATAATAATTTATAAATTATCAAGGGTGCATGGGGGAGGGGGGAGGAGGAAGGGAGGGGGAGGGGGGGAAAAAGGAAAATGAGCTGATTCCAGGAACCCAAGAGGCAAGCGAATTTTGGGAATGATGAGGGCAACAAATGTATAGATGTGCTTTACACAATTGATCTATGTATTGTGATGAATATTATGAGCCCCAATAAATTGATTTTAAAAAATAAATTTAAAAAAAAGAAATAATATTCCATATATCACAAAAAAAAAAAAAAAAGTCTAGCTCGACTTCCTTCCGTTCTTCCCAGACATTTTATCCGAGTCTGATCCAGGACATTTTTTACTGAGATTGTGCAAAGATGCTGCTTACATTTTCTCCAGTTTGGATAAAACTGTAGCATATACCTTTCTTGATTTTAAGTCATACAATATTACTCTCTTCTGTTCTAAGGACTGCCTCTTGATCCATGTACAGGTTCCACACGAGCACAATGATATTTTGAGTGCCTTGCAGCCTGAGGAGCACTGGTGCAGTGGTGGACACATGTTGGGCTACAATCCTCAAGATCAGCAATTAGAATACACCAGCCACTCCTTGGAAGAAAGTCAAGGCTTTCTACTCATGTGTGGTTGCTATAGGAAAGTGTGGTAAAGAAATTGGATGGTGCCCAGCTATCAGATAAAATAACAGCAGGTGTCTTAAAGGCTTGTTTTCAAATAAGCAGCCATCTAAGGGAGAAGTCAGCTAAATTCACATCGATAAAGCACTACAACATTAGTGACCCAAGGACTGTCAATCATATAATCCGAAGCCCAAAGAGGGAATAGTATGAAAACCTAAATTGTGAGATTCTAGTTTGCAGAAGGCTATGGATGCCAGTGGAAGTCCAAGAAGCATTTGCGAGATCAACACAGGAAATAAGCCTCTGGTGAGTTCCCTCTATCTATAATAGAGATATGGGAAGACACTGATGACCAAACAGAGTGCATTGGAGAGATGACTATAAGAGATCAAATGATAAGCATGACTTGAACAGTTAAGACCTTGTCAGTTGATCCCTGCTCTGATGTACACTGGACCTGATATGGTTTCAACATTTTCTGTGGGTCGTTGTTTTTTTTCCCCTCATATTGTGGTTTAGCTCAGATGCATTTTGTCACTGGAGGTAACCCTCGAATATTTGTTATATGTTTTTCTGTTGTTTGGTATAAGAAACCCAGGATTGATAGAGATGGCAAGTAGAATAATGGTTCCTGGGAGTACAGTGGGGGATGGGTGTAAAGGGGAGCTAATATCAAGGAATTCAAGAAGGAAGAGAATGATTTCCAACTGATTGTGGTAGCAGTTATACAATACAACTTGATGTGATTGGATTGTGGATTAATGTGATAGCTGTATTAGGTCCCAATGAAATGGTTTAAAAAACAAAAACAAAAATGAGTTACAGTCTCAGAAACTCACAAGAATCATTCTACCCTCGTCCTAAAGGGTGGCTATGCATCAGCATCTACTTGATGGCAGTGAGTTCAGTTTTTGGTTTTTTCTGCCTGCGAGGCTCATTTTCTAGCTCTGTATCAGACAAGGTTCCACTGCTATTATTCAGGTTTGCAATGGCTAATCCCTCTGAAGTGAGCAGCAAATTGCTTCTTTGTAATCTAGAAGCTCATCTGAAACCTGTTCCCCATGAGTGATTCTGATGGAACAGGAAATACCCGTGGCCTACGTTCCAACCTCACAGCAACATGGAAACCATCTCGGTATAAGAAACTGACGGATGAGTGCTAACTTTCATGGCTAGAAGTCATGATGGTTTGCCAAGAAGCTTTGCAGTCAGGCTGTCTGAAAATGCGAGCCTCTGAAGAAGAATGTAAATGGTACATGATCCTGCAACTGGTCATAACTGAAATACTCTTCGAGCACTTCCAATGTAGGTGGGCAGAGAAGACCTGGAGAATGAGTTGAACAGTCTGTTTCCTGCTTAGGCAGGCAGAGTAAAAGCTGATGGCTAGTATTTATATTTAATTAAGATTTGGGAATCTTATGATTTAGAAGCGTGGGTTACAATGAAAATAACCCCATATCAACTAAGATAACATTGGCTAATTCTAAAAGGTTAGTTCCAACCGGGAAGAATATAGGCAACACAAATATATTGTGTGTTACGTACAAAAAATACAGTAGAAGCCCAGTACTCGACCGCGTCAGTATGCCGCATAATCGGGCTTCAACATGAAATGTCGGGAAAATTTTACATCGGAGCTCAATCAAAACATCGGAATCAGACCTGACGCACATGATTTTTGTAAACAACAGCAGTTCATGTTTTGGTCACTCAGCTTAGTTGGCGGTGTTAGTACACATTGTTTATACCTTTTGCAGCTGTGTTCCAAGCGTTTGGCTATAATTTTCTTAGTTTTGTGGCTTTTTGTACTGTTTCTACATTTTAAAAAGAGTAGAAAGAGTTTTATATTTTAAAGAATCATCATGATAAGGAACTGGTTAACCATGTTAGCAATATTGTTGATGATCATTTAGTAAACCCTTTTAGAAAACAGTTAAGGAAACGCCAACAGCAGACCACATTGGACAGATTTGATTTTTGAGAGAAAGCCAGTCAGGTACCAGTGAAAAAAGGCGAAGAAGGGGAAACCTCCTGAAAAGCAGTTACCAGTTGATTGATGGAAGGGGAGTCCCCTTCCAAACACTGTCTCTCTCTGCATCCCTCCTCTCCACATCCATGTGCACAGATCCAGATCCTCATCCATCACATGGTCTGGACCATACTGTCTTTGTTAAAAACTTTTTTTATGTTGTGTTTCCTATTTACATTATATTCTTTAACTCTGAACTTATTTACTTTGAAATTTATGTGTAATGCTTTATATAAAAATGCAAGATTAGGGTAAAAACTTGTTGGTCGAAGATAGATTAATCCGTTTACAGTTATTTCTTATGGAAAAAGTGATTCAGAACTCGACTGTGTTGCATCTCAATGCTCCTTCTAGAGTGGATCAGTGTCAAGGTCCAGGGTTCTATTGTACATGTTGTAAGAGGCTCTACTAAATTAATTTTTGAATGGAAACTAATGAGTGATTTTAGTATTTTATTTTGTTTGTAATATTTTATTGTTTTTACCAATTCAAACCTAAAAATGGGTGTAATCAAAGACAAAACAACAGAGTCATGTGTTTGAAATTCTCTCAGAGAAATAAATAGTTGTGTTAATTTTTATTTTAACAAATGACAATTATTTTAAAGTACCCAAATATTAAAACAAAATAAACTGTTGCTCTCCAATCAGTTCTGACTCCCAGTTGCCTCCCAGCACAGAATAGAACCACTGCAGAGGGTTTCTAAGTTTGTCATCGTCAGGGTAGCAGACAGCTACATCTTGCTCCCCAGAAACAGCTGGGGAGTTCCAGCTGTCAACTTCTCCATTAGCAGTTGAGCCACCAGAGTGCTACATTATCAATATCAGTATAAGTTGTAAAAATAGTGTTATGGCGCATATACACATCACCCAAGGCCTGTCAGCAGTTGGGCCTTACACAGTACATTAATCAAAGTAGAAGAGAAATATTGACACATTGCACTTAAAAAGACCTTACTCTTCTTTTACCAGTTTTTGCCATGTCGTCATTTTTTGTATGCCTGCGTATAACTCTATTATATTTTACTCTATGTGTCGATTTAAAAAACTACCACAACATCCTAGATAAAACCCGATCCTGTTACCATGAAGGCTCCTTTGTGGCACATCTCATACTCATAGGCTTCTGCTCATGGCCCTTGGCTTACCGCAGCCTAACTCCACTCTCTTCTGTTGTCTTCCTCCATCCTTCTTCATTGTGTGCCTCAAATCTCCCTCTCCCTTCCATCCTGGGATCTGTAGGCATTGGATTTATGTCCCACCTCAATCCAGGATGATTTCATCTTGAGACCCTTAACCAATTACATCTTCCACAATGTATTCCAACTGAAGTCACATTTTGATGCTCTGGGTGTATATGAATAATAAGCAGTACTATACAACCTTTCATCATCACATGGCTAATAAATGACAGAATAAAATTATGCTCTTCAATTAACCAGTTGAAGACTAAGGGAAGAACACCAAAGAAATGCACTGAGCCACGTTTCAAATAACCTTGAAAATTATTATACTAAACAGATTTCTTCAATAGGACATCTGAGAAATACTATTATGTTTATGTATGTTTAATCAACATCATAAGATAGTTTTATCTATTATAAAGAATTTACTAGGCCATAAAACCTTTTGTATTTTCATAAATCATTCCACAAGCTATTCTGTATATTTGCTCTGGGAAATGCAACTAACACAAAACTTCTATAAAAATCAGTCTCATCTCACTATATCCAACTCTCATTTATTAAATTTGCAAAGGTTGGAAGTAGAGAAATGTTATGCATTATATCATGTGACTTCATGCTATATCAATGCTTTATCATTATAGCATGTGATTTCATTGAAGATAGAAATCTTAAGTAATTTTATATCTGTAACACCTAGCAATATGTTATACTACAGTTGTTAAATGCAATAAATATTTTTTGCTTAGATGAATTTATGAATGAGAAAAGTTAAATTAGTTTTAAATCAAATGAACAATTTGTCTTATTTCAAGTATGCCTTCTGTTTTACATAATGTTTTAATATTTATATTTCTTTCCACAAACTTAATTTCAAGCATAGCTTTTATATATACATTTATTTTACATGCATATTATTTCATCTCATATTCTTACTGAAATTTTATTGTGCTTACTTGGATCAGTTCAATTTCCCCAATAATTTACTTAGTTTAAAAATATCCTCTCTACTATGAAGTTGAATCAAATCAAATTCTCAATTGCTTATATAAGATTGTAAATCTAAAATATTCATGATCATATTTAATATTTGAATTGAGTTGTCAATATTACATTGGACTTATACCATTTTTTCCTCCTAACAGCTCATACATACCAGTTCATTCACACAGATGCATGACTTGCCAGTCACTAATTCATTTTCAACGTAACACAAACAACCAACACAAAACTACTTTAGCAATAAACTTCTTTGTAAATTATAGAACAATATCATTAATACCAAATGCAAGCAAAATTTTGCTGGAGATCATTCAACAATTGTAGTAGTACAGTGACAGGGTGCTGCCAGGAATTTAAGTTGGATTCAGAAAAGGGTGTGGAACAAGAGCCATCACAGCCACCTTCCGATCGACCCTGTCTGAAAGCAGAGTACCAGAAAGGTGTTTTCTCGTGTTTTGTAGACTATGCTAAGGCATTCAACTGTGGATAATAGAAACCTATGGACAGCCTCAAGAATGGGAATTCCAGTCTGTGATATGCAGATGACATAACTTGGCTTGCAGAAAGTAAGAACTTGAAGCAGTAGCTGTTGAAGATCAAGGATTGAAGGCTTCAATATGGATAAAACTCAATGTAATGAAAACCAAAATCCTCCCAACTGCACCAATCGATGCCATCATGATAAATGAAGAAAAAATTGAAGTTACAAAGGATTTCATCTTGCTTGGGCTCACAATCAATGTTCATGAAGCAGCAGTCAAGAAATAAAATTATGTATTGCATTGGGTAAACCTGCTGTTCAAGACCTTTTTAAAAATAACAAAGATGTCCCTTTGAGGACTAACGTGTACCCTATCCAAACCCTGGCATTTTTAATCGTCTCATATGCATGTAAAAGTTGGATGTTGAATAAAAACAACTGGAAATGAATTAATCCATCTGAATTGTGATGCTGATGAAGAATAGTGACAGTGTGATGAACTGTGAAAAGGACACACAAATCGCTGTTGGAAGAAGTATGGTCAGCACCCTCCTTCAAAGCAAGGATGGCAAGGCTTGGTCTCACCCACTTTGTGCCTGTCATCAAGAGAGGCCAGTCCCTGAAGAAGGGCATCATGGCTGGTAAAGTTACAGGGAGGCCAAAAAGAGAAAGACCCTGAATAATATGGATTGATAGAGTGACTACAACAAGGGCCTCAAGTATGTTAACAATTGTGAGGATGCCCTTGGACCAGGGGTGTTTTGTTTCATTGTCCCTGTGAGTGAGAACTGCCTGGGAGGCCCCTAACAACAGATAACAGCAACTACTTCAGACTAACTCCTTCTCTTCTTCAGCTCTAATAGCTGATCAGCAATGCAATTCATTGTCATCAGCTTACTAAAATAAAATCTAATTATATTTTTAAATGAAAGAAGAAAATAATTCTGCATTAAACACATCTTAAACATTGAAAATATACAGTCTACCACACATACTCAATTACTAAAAGAAAGCCCATTAGAAGACTATTGCATTCAGAAACAGGTGTAAGTGTATTTAGAATCTTATTTTATGATATGATATTTTGAATCAGTGAAAAAATATGCGAGTGTACTTTAAAACATTCATTTACTACTTAGAAATAAAAGTTCTTCTCTCTCATCTAAAACTGAATTGTCTGCCTCTGAGGTGATTGAGAATACCATGATTTGAGTCAGCTACACTTTACTCCTCAAAGTGACCTCTTTGTTCTTGAACACTCAAAAGAGGCCTTGTGTAGCTTGATTGGCCAAATGCAATAAGTTGTTTGAGTCATTAACTTCTGCTTCTATAAGAGTTGATTGAGGATCCACAAAGATTACAGCCAAGAAAATCATGTGGACCTGTTCCACTTTGCCTCATGGGGTCACTATGAGTTGTGATTTCACTAGATGTCACCCCACAAGACCAACAACAATTCTTCTGATAAACTTAGATATATCAGTAAATTATTTCACTTGTCTATCAGATTTACCCTGACTCTGCTCTCTAATGAATCTAACAGTTGTGTAAGAGATATTCTCTTAGACACAAACGTTTCTTTAATGTACAGAGTTTGAGTATATACTAAGTCTCAACAAATTCTATGCAAGAGAGAAATTAGATGAGATTCAGGACAAAATAGACCTGGAGTATCTAGCCAGCTCTTAACAGAAAGTAACAAATTATTTTCTTCTGTGATTAATCAGATGAAAATTCCATAATTAGTGCTATTAATTTGACTATGCCTTTGCTTTATAAAAAAGATAAAACAGAGAAGGAGCTAAGATTGGTCTCAATTGTGTTAACCTCTACTCTGTAAACTTTTAAATATTGTCTGGTCACTTTGATGAGTAGGTAACAGCACTATCTACTCCTTCCTTAACTACGTCAGTCTCATCTTGTCTTCCCAGCATCACATACTAAATCCAAATGTGAACATGTCAAGCTGGCTTCCAAGCCGCATAATTACCCTTAGAATTATCCATAGAACTTTCTAAATAGACACTGAAAGTTAACAAACATTTGTTTGAGGGGAGGGCTTCACCCTATTAAAGCCACACTTAAAAACTTCTCACATTTAAGCTTCACTCCGGCTAATTTTGCTTAGTAAACTGCCAGAGACATAAATATGCATCAGAAACTGCACATTTTACAGGAAGGCCCTAGAGATGTGACAGCCTCTTCACCATATATAATATGGTTCTTACACTCAGGAGTAATAATCACATTCTTACCAAGGAGATATATATTATACAGTCTAATAGAGTAGTTACTCTCTAAATTTATTGGTTAAGGAAATAAATTAACCACAGCCATTCAGTTCAGCATTTTCTCTTTTGGCTTTCTTCTTTTGTTTGCTTGAATTCTTGGGTACAATGTTTAAGCAAAACTTCAAGTCTTTATCAATGAAAGAAAGAATCAATGCTAATGCAAAGAACTACATCAAGTCTTTGGACCTATGGCTACTTAGAGAAATAATCTTGGCAACCAGGCTGTGGAGTTTAAGGTGATATCACTTAGATGCCTGCCAGACATACCAGAGGGCTGAATCAGGATTTCTGTCACAAAAGAAGGATATTGGCCCAGGAATTTGAATTCTTCTAGGAGAATTAGAGCTAATTGCATGAACTAAATGAACTGAGGAGATAAATCTAGTGGTGGTGATTTATCTGAAATACTAAATTATTTCTAATCTCCTTACCAGTACAAATATGGCAAAGACCTTTCGCTTTGTGATCTCAGTCTAGTACTCAATTTAGTGAACTTTCGAAACTGTAATAAAATATTGATTCAATGGGGTCTTATCCTCATCGACCCCTTATCATTCATAAACAAATACGTTTAGGAAATCTCACCCGCAATGGCAATATAACCATGTTCATAGTCAGTAAAAAGTTGCCCTCCTAAAAGGTAGAAGTCATAGCTGCATGACATGATGACTATCACCAGTTCCACTGAATTTGACATGTAAAAGTTGCTGAATTGGCAATGTTTTGTTATATTCATTTTTACCCCCGCAAAATTATTGAAGAAATAAAATGAATCTACATTCCTTCTTCTCAGAATATTTGAAAACATAATTGAACACATAAACAAGGCTAAACCTACAATATTATATTTTAGAAGAAATGTATTTGAGAAATGTTGTCAGGAGCGACCAATCCCTGGAGAAGGACACCATGTTTGGTAAAGGAGTGGGGCAACAAAATAGAAGAAAGCTCTCAATGAGAAGGACTGACACTGTAGCTGCACCAACAGGCTCAGACACGGGAACCATGGTGAGGATGGCTCAGGGCCAGGCAGTGTCCGGTCCTGTTGCAAAGAAGGTCACTATGGGTTGGAACCAACTCAATGGCAACTAATAACAACAGCAACCATGACTGAGAGCCTGCCATTAAGGAATGTGAACCAAATGCTGAAACAGCTAACAGAAAGTCTAGTACCTATTCTATGTGGCTATCAGTGTAAAATGAAACTTGCTGATGACAAACTTCTTAAGCTTGTTTTCCCGGCCTTCAAGTAAGTTAAAAATACAACACTGGTTGCTTACTAGTTTGCTTTTTATTCTAGAAAAAAAGAAAGATCCTGTTAAATATTATGTTTAAATCCTTATTATTACATTTACTTTTTAAGTTAGAGTTAATGGTCTGGCCTAGTGATTTCTCACTATTCTGAAGATGTACAACAGCTATATATCAATCAAATTCTTACAGATATTCAAGCCAGGTTCAGACAAGGACGTGAAATAAGGAATACCATTGTTGTTATCATATGGATCTTGGCTAAAAACATAGAATACCAGAGAAGTGTTTACCTGTGTTTTCTTGACAATGCAAATGCACTCAACTATGTGAATCATAACAAATGACAGTGCTGTGAAAGATAGGAATTCCAGAACCCTTAATTGTGCTCATGTGCAACTCATACATAGATTGGAGGTAGTCATTCAAATACTGCGTAGTTAAAATCAGAAAGGGGTTATGAGAGGGTTGTATTCTTTCACATCATTGTACCATACTTATTCAATCAGTATGCTGAGCAATTAACAAACTGGATTATATGAAAAAGAGTCTGGCATCAGAATTGGAGGGAGACTAATTAACAACTTGACGTATGCAGATGATAGACCTCACTTGCTGAAACTTAAAAAACTTAGAGATTAGTGATGAAGATCAAGGATTACAGCCTTATATGTGTATAATACCTCACCATGAAGAAAACAAAAATCTTTCAACTGGTTCAACAGTAGCATCAAAGTAAATAGAAATAAAATTGCAGTCAAAGATTGTATTTTCCTTGGGTCTACAATCAATGTCCATGGAAATAGTAGTCAATAAATCAAGTGATGTATTTCATTGAGCAAATCTCTTGGGGTAAAACAACAACAGTATAAAGGGGGAACGGATTACAAGGATCTACATATATCCTCCTCTGTGGGTGAAAGGAGACATCAGACAGTGAAAGATATGACACAATAATAATAATTTATAAATTATCAAGGGTTTATGAGGGAGGAGGGAGTGGGTAGGGAGGGAAAAATGAGAAGCTGATACCAAGGGTTCAAGTAGAAAGCAAATATTTTGAGAATGATGAGGGCAACAAATGTACAAATGTGCTTGACACACAATGGATGGATGCATGGATTGTGATAAGAGTTGGACGAGCCCCAATAAAATGATTTAAAAACAGCAACAACAGCAACCTCTTTAAAGTGTCAAAAGTAAACATGTCAACTTGAAGAATAAGATGCACAAGACCAACGCCACATATTTTCAATTGTCTCATATGCTTGTGCAAGTTTGACAATGAAAAAGGAAGACCAAGGAGGAAAGGATGTATTTGAATTATGATATTGGTGAAGAATCCTGAGTGTACCATAGACTGATAGAAGAAAAGAAAAAGAAAAAAACCTGTCTTAGAGAAAGCAAAGCCAGGGTGCTTCTTTTTAAAAAAAAAAAAAATCTTCTTTCACTTTGACACAGAATCAGGAGAATTACATCATGGTAAACTAGATTATAAGTGGGCAAAAAAAGGAAAACTCTGAATGATATTGACATTGGGACTGTTGTAATGTTCAAAAATGAAAAGAATTGTGAAGACTTCGCAGGATTAGGCAACATTTTTTATGAGGGTGTTGACTGGTAGCCTAGCCAACAGCACCTACCAACAAAAGGGTACGGCTCTGGATTTTGGTGATCACTCTCTGGGTGTTATGTATGTATTGGTTATGACCTCTTGTTCACAGAAAGAAATATATCAGGACCAAAGACAATTAGAGCAGGCTTTTGGGGGGATGATAAAGAATAATCTGTGGAAATTATTTGTATTTACAAAGGAAGGCCTGCTATAGCGTGTCTTTCTGTTGTCGTAATGGTGTAATATGGAACAGACTTCTCTAAGATGGATTATCTGATCACCGTGGGCGTGTACCTTTGATTATAATACTTCACAAATCTGTAGCAATGGGTATTGAAGAGTAGAAAACAGATATCAGTGCAGATGTTTCTGTTTCTAGAGTAGTGCAGGCTAACATTGTCCTGAAGAAATGAAAACAATTAGTAACCCATATAAAACATAATGTGAAAAAAATACATAAAGTGCTCTATAGTGAATTTAAAATTTTTGTATGCAATTTTGGAAATATTATTATTTTACTGTTTTTTCATGAGTAAAAAATATATATACAGATACAAATTTCCTATAGATTTTTTAAAAATCTGTTTACCATCCTGCTGATTCATTAAAGAGTTAAATGTAGTTTTTATACCAAAACATAGTTATCTCCAAAGATTCCTGTAGATCAGCAGCTCTCAACCTGTGGGTTGCAGCACCTTTGGGGGTCGAACAACCTTTTCACAGGGGTCGCCTGACTCATAACAGTAGCAAAATTACAGTTATAAAGTGAAGTAGCAAAGAAAATAATTTTATGGTTTGGGGGGTCACTGTAACATGAGGAACGGTATTACAGGGTTGCGGCATTAGGAAGGTTGAGAACCACCGCTGTAAAGTATTCTGATTACCAAGGCATCCTGATGGTCCACTACGATGAGTGTGTCAAACGTGTCTTTGATGAAGCACTATCGCTTGACCTCTGTCATTCTGGGGTCCCATCTTCTCTATTACAATCATCCTACTGGCAATATCTCCTAGTCATTACCAGACTATAGAAGACAGTAACCATGCACCTTTCAAGGGCACTGGTATCAATTCCCAGGATTCTCTAGGCCTCCTTCGAACATAGCTTGTTGCTAGATGCCATAAAGTGTATTCTCGTTCACAGGAACCCCACGAAGAACAGAACACTGCTGGTCCTTTACCATTCTCAGAATCGTTATTTTTGAGTCCATTGCTGGAACCACTGTGTCAACCCATCTTATTGAAAATCTTCCTCTCCTGATAACATGTCCAAAACACAAGAGATGAAAACTTGATAGAGTTGCTTCCAAGTAACAATCTAGTTGTACTTCTTTCAGAACATATTTGTTCTTTCACCTGAAAGTCCCTGGTATATCCACTATTCTTTGTCAACACCATTAGATAAATGTATCAATTCTTCTCTGGTCTCTTTTATGCATTGCCTTCCTTTTATATGCATATGAGGCCATTGAAAATCCATGGCTTGCATCCGGCACTCCTTCATACTCAAAGTGACATATTAGGTCTTAAAACTTTTAAGAGATCCTTTGTACCAGTCAAATTATGAATATTCCAATGTTTCTATAGAATCATCATTTACATTCCTTCCTTCCTCTACATTATGTTATTAGGCTATAGGGGCATCCTGGCTATCACTTTCTGGAAGGAAAGTTTATTCATTTCATATATATATATATATATATATATATATATATATATATATATTCACTTATATTTATATATTATATATTATATACCATTTTAAGCTGCTCAAGCTAACATATAACATATAGAATACCTTGTATTTTATCTTTTACAAAAAATTTGTGTAGTCTAGTAGTATGTTCTGTCCTTCCTGGTAGCAAGGAGAATTGGGGGTAAGTAGTTTGTTATTGAGGTGGTTGTTGTTGTTGTTAGGTGCTGTTACGTCCATTCCAATGCACAATAACCCTGTATATAACAGAACGAAGCCATGCCCAGTCCTATCGTATCCTCACCATTGCCAAGTTTGAGCCCATTGTTGCAGCCCCTGGTCATAATTCACTTATTGGGAGTTTTCTCTTCTTTTGATGACCTTCTACTTTACCAAGCATGATGTCCTTTTCCAAGGACTGGTCTTATTTGATACCATGCCCCAAGTATATGAGATGACGTTTCCCCATCCTCACTTGTAAAAGGACAGATTTATCTGTTCTTCTTGCACCCCCTAGTCCTTGCAATATTCTTCACAACGTCATAATTAAATGCATCAATTCTGCTACAGTCTTTCTCATCCATTTCCAATGTTCACAGGCACATGAGGCAAGGGAAAATGCCATGGCTAGGTTCAGGTGTGATGTAGTCTCCAAAATGACATCCTGGCTCTTCAACAGTTTTGAAGAGGTCTGTACCACAGATGGAATAAAGAGTTTAATTTTTGGCTGCTGCTTCCCTGAGCATTGCATGCGGATGTAATCAAGATAAAACCCTTGACAGCTTCAAACTTTTCTCTGTGAGGATTTTGGTTTTCTTTACAATTATTTGCAATACGTACTGAGGCTGAAATCATTGAACTTTATCAGCAAGTGCTTCAAATCCTCCTCACTTTCACTTACCAGGACTGTGTGATCTGCATGTTTAAGGTTATTAATAAACCTTCTGTCAATCCAAATGTTGCATTCTTCTTCATAAAGTCCAGTTTCTCAGATCGTTTGCTCAGCATACAAATGGAATAATATGGTTAAAACAAACTCCGCAAGCACACCTTTATGATTTTAAACCATGCAGTATTCCCTTGTTCTGTTCACACAATTTCCTCTTGATCCATGTACAGGTTTTACATGAGCACAATGAAGTGTTCTGGAATTCTCATTCTTCGCAATGTGATACATGGCTTGTTAATATCCACATGTTCAAAAGTCTTTGCATAGTCAGTAAAAACAAGTAACAGCAAGAGAGAAGAGACAGGAGTGGAGACTGTCCTTTGGATCCCAAGATCCCTGCTTATTGACTCTGCTTGATCCAGGAAATAAGCTGCGATACCAGAGAAGTGGCAGAGTAGTGGCAACAGAACCAGAATCCAGAGCAGAGGATTTCCTAACCCACCAGTCAAGTAAAACTGAGTACTTTGGAGCAGGAGACTGGCTTGTGGAGTAGCTGCCTCCAACCACTTAATTGGCAGAGTTGAGTTTGCTTACCCAGAGAGCTTGAGCTGACTGCCTTTTATTGTAGCGTCACATGCCCTAAAAGAGATTTCTAACACTGCGCAAGCAGGGGAGAGGCCAGGGCATGTGGGTGGGAGCCAGAGAGAAGCCTTCATGAGGCCATGACAGAAAAGAAAATGAAACTATTCTGATTGAATAACTGTCCTGCAGAGTTTTCATTTGAATTGTAGCCCGTTAATTTTCCTATCCCGTAATCATGAGCAGCATCTGTGAGTGGTGTGTAACCATTGCAATGAGTTATAGAATGCAGCAGAAAAGTAGTGTGTGAGAAACAGAGTAGTGTGGGAGGAACAGTAGATGCAGAATAGAATTAAGGATGTACATTTGAAATGCCTTCTACCCTGAAGCAATCAGCTTTTGGTGCCAGAGGAGGTCAGAAGTAGCCTCTACCCTATTTTCTTCACTGGTGCTCCTATTTTGTAGTACTTTGTAGATATGACATTTATTACAAATTGCAGACTTGTGGCAACCCTACTCTGAGTAAATCTATCAGTACCATTTTTCAAATAGCTCGTACTCACTTGGTATGTCTATGTCACATTTTGTTCATTCTCAAAATATTTAATACTTTTCATAATGCTATTTCATGCTTAATGGAATACAGTTTAGTAGAAGCATAATGTTTTTTATAGGCACTGGGAAACCAAAAAATTCATGGGAATTGCTTTATTGCAATATTTGCTTTATTGCAGTGGTCTGGAACCAAACCTATAATCTCTCTGAGATATGCCTATATGTAGAATTACGTGGGCATCTATTAGAACCACCTAATGATCTTATAAAAATGTAGATCTGGGCTCCAAAGTGTACCTCCTCAGCAGGAGGCTCAAACCAGAATGAACTGGTTGAAGCCCTAAAAGATTCAGAGCCAGTTTAGAAGCTATTCACAGCAACAGAATAGCTCTGATAATCCAATCACCTCTGTCTCAGCTAGTTGTGTGTGCTGCACCAACACACTTCAGAGGCAGCAATTTCAGTGTCCCTGGCAGCTTCGATATCATCATTGGTATTGGTCAGAGTTCTCCAGAAAGACAGAACCAACACACGCACACATGGAGATAAAAAGATGGAGATTGAGGTTTGTTTTCATAGGCTCACTCAGTTTTGGAGGCTAGCAAACCCAAAGCTGACAGGCTGGACACCCCAGAAGTTTTGAGGCCAAAATCTATAAGTCAGGGAGCAGGTTGGAACCTCCAACAAGATATGTATATTATAGTCTTGAGGTACAATTCCTTCTCTCTTGAAACTTCATTTTTGGGTATTAAGGCTTCAACTGATGGAATGATCCCCACCCATATTATCAAAAACAATCTCCTTTTCTTAAAGTCTGGTTTGTAAATGCTAACCAAGTAATCAGAAAGTATTTATTGTAACATCTAAGGTAGTATTTGATCAAACAATTGGGTAACACAGCTAGCCAATGTGTTATTGTTGTTGTTGTTGTTGTTAGGTGCCATAGAATTGGTTCTAGTGACCCTGCGCACAACAAAATAAAACAATACCTGGTCCTGCACCATCCTCACAATTGTTCCTATGCATGAGCCCATCATTGCTAGCAGTATGTCAATCCATCTTCTCCCAGGACTTCCTCTTTTTCACTGCCCCAAGTAGACACATAAAATTAACCATCACAGCATCCTAGTGGATGTCTCTGTGGCCTGAGATTGCTTGCAAATTCTTTGCAGAGCCTTCTTTAGTGCCTGCTCATTTTCTGAACCATTCATTCCTTTTTCTCACCTATTTTGTGAACTGCAACAAATCCTTTCAAAAAAACCTTTCTGCACTCGTAAACCGGAGTGACTTTTGTTACTTGCAAACAACTTTCTTGACAGAAACATTCAAGTTTTGCTGAGAAGATGGGATCAAAAAGTATTTTTATATTGGATTAAGGCTATTAGACAAGGAATAAACCAAAACATCTACACTAGAAAAGAGCATAAATGAAGCCAGGAGCAGGCTGAGGAAGGAAAGTTCGAGCACCGAGGAGCCCAGGGAGAGCAGAGGAAAGCTAGCGTTTGCGTGAATGAAGGAGAAAGATGATGTGGGGAGAGACTGTGAAAGAAATTGAGATTTTGAAAAGTATTTCTAAAGTAGATAAGTCCTGGTGTTAAAAAATGACTAGCATATAGCTGTAGAACTGAGAGAATAAAGAAGAATGGATATAAGATGTCAAGAATCTGAAAAATTAGCATCTTGTATAATGTATCCACATGTTGTCACCAGGGATGATAAGAATATAGTATGAAGGGGAAAAATACAAATCATATATTCAAGTTGACAGTAACTGGGAGAAAAATACTGAGAACAACGGGCTTATGACCGAGATAAGGAAGACGACTTGGGATGAGAGTGGAGGTGTTTAAAGGCAGGACAGCCTGTAAAATGCTAGAAGAGCAACCATTTGTAAAGAAAAAAGAGATTTCAACCACCTGATGACAGTGTTTGGGACAGACTAAGCAATGTCCTCAAAAGAACACTCAGTTTAAAAAATATTAAGTATTTCAAGAATTAGCAGGGATGGGGAGGGGAGAGTTTGAACCTACCTTTAGAAATATACCTTTTTGGGGAATGGTGGAAATCTAGAATTTGTTGCTATTGTGTGATTTTTTTTAAATATATAATCAGTTGTGCATGGATTTGAAAAATCTGAGATCAAAACATTACTATTTACAATAACAAACCAAAAAATGATTGCTATAGGAGGCTAGCAAATAGGATATATTTATATAGAATGCAAAATATTGTATTGCTAAAATTTTTTGCATCCAAACATACGGTTGTATTTGAATACTACTTCATTGGGCTTATTTTTAACATATTTTCTTTTAGCACTAAACATTTTAGATTTTATGAAATCTTGAGCAATGGTGGATGTGAAACCCCCAACCGCCTACCCCCCCACCCCGGAAGGGATATGAAAAACAGAAACGTGGGTGAAGGCAGACAGCAGATTATATAAGATATGAAAAATATATACATAATTTATCAAGGGTTCATGAGGGTGGGAGGGTGGAGGAAGGATGGTGAAAGAGGAGCTATAATAAGTGTTCAAATAGAAAGATAATATCTTGAAAAATGATGATGGCAACATATGTAAAAATTTACTTGATATATTTGATTTATGGATTGTTATAAATATGTATTTAAAAAACCTGTAAGAGCCCCCCCAAAATGATTTTTTAATTATGTATTTTTTAAATCAGCACAATATGAAAAATGTTAATGTCTACGTTATTTGAAGTTTTTTAATGTATCTGTTTATAATTGTGTTGTCTAATAATTAGTTTTCTATTACTACATATGGTACCCAAATCCAAGCATTGGCACGGAATCAATTCCCACTTGTCACCACATGCACATGTTCACAGAGTAGAACACCCCTGCGAGGCTTTCACGACTGTGATGTCTACAGAAGCAATGGAATTGCCACCGTGATTAAGTGCTCAGCTGTGAACCAAAAGATTGGCTGTTAGAATTCAGCAATCGTTCCATGGAAGAAAGATGTGTTCCCTTAAAGATTACAATCCCGCTTTGGCCGAAAGTTCCCTGAGAACTGGAATCAACACATCAACAATGGATTTGCGTTTGGATTTAACCTTCACAGAAGATCTGCCACAGATCTCTACTGGGTGGTAACACTTTAGATTAGCAGCCAACCACTTAACCGCTGGGCGAACAGGGCTTCTATAACCATCAGTGTTATTAAGTGGTCCCAGATTTCTGCTGTCTATTCTTGCAGTGAAGAGCCCTGGTAGTGTAGTGGTTATGCATTGGGCTGCGATCTGCGTGGTTGGCAGTTCAAAACCACCAGCAGCTCCATGGGAGAAAGTACTCCTGTAAACAGTTAAGTCTGGGAAACCCCGGGGTCGCTGTGCGTACACACTGACTTGATGGCCGTGAGCATTCTTACAGTGGAGAAGCCTTGCGCTGCAAGCCACAAGGTCAGCAGTTTGCCTCTACCAACTGCTCCGCTGGAGAAAGAGGAGCCAGCCTCCAAAACTCAAAAAGGGTAGCCCTGCTCTGCCCTCTAGGGTAACAACAGTGAGTCAGAAGCAACTAGATTACAGAGGATCTGTTTGTTTGCTTTGTTTTGTCTTTAGTCCTTTCAGTTGGTGTAAACAACGAATCCTTCCCTCCTTATTCAAAGGGAACAACTACACCAACTTATTTTTCAGCACCGAAACATAAAGCGCTCTTTAAAGAGCCAGTCAAAGTGGAAAACTCCTCTTTCTCTTTATGTGGCGAACAGGGAAGCTTGGACTGCTGCTTGGTGGTAGGGAGATTGACATTCCTTTAAGCTGGGACGTTTTAGGCCACTCCCCAGCCCTAAAGCCACTTAAGTGCTCCTTGTTTCTGCCTGTCAAGCAAGATAGTTGTTAGCCTCGGTGAATATTTCCCTAATAGCGTCACCAATCATTTTTATCTCTGCTGCCAACCTGAGCTTTCATTAGCCAGTGTGAAAAATGTGCGCGAAGCAACATAAAGAGGCACTGAACCAATTCCGTAGTATGGAGGAGATTTTACTTCTATCCAGTGAGGATTGTTATGTTACTTGGGAAGGCTTTGGAAATCACTACTTGCCTAATATTATTTCTCCCTCTCAATAAAATAACACCTTTTATGCTTCAGGTTTTTCAGCCCAAAGGTCATGCAGTCAGCTACTGTCCCTCTTATGTGCATATCCAAAACATACCCAACACTAACCTTGTTAGTGTTACCCCCCAAAGGATCGAGACTCTGAGCCCTCAGCAGATAGCACGTTGGCCCACACCTCCTCACTTCTAGCCCGTAATACGCCAGTAGTTTCCTGACCCTGTTCATCGGCTTCTGTATCAGTTCCCTCGTAGCCTATTTTTTATACAGGCATAGTGAGTTGTTTCGTTTTTCACATAAACCAAATTAGGCCTTTTCTTAACTCAAAACCTTCCAAAATATTCCAACTTCACAAAGAACAATATTCCAGATCCTGATTGAGGCCTACCAAGTCCTGTGTGACTGGGTCGCAATACCTTCCCTGACCTCATCCCCTAGCAATCTCCTGGTGGCTTCAGCTCCAACTGTGGCTTCCTTCGTGGGGCCAGCTCCATCACGTCTCTGTGATGCTGCATGCATACGAAGCAAGTTCTTTCCTCTTTTGCAATGCTCCCCCTCAGATACCACCGTGGCTCACTCTTTCTTTTCATCTCCTCCCTGATTTAAATGTCACTTCAGCAGACAGGCATGCCCAACTTGCAAAAATAGCGCCTTCTTATCATACATAGAAGCCCTGGTGACTTAAGTCTACAAACGTCAAGGTCAGCATTTAGAATTCAACCGGTTTTAGGTTCCAGTAAGGTCAGCAGACTGGGAAACCCACAAGGGCAGTTCTACTCAGTCTTATCTGGTCTCAATGAATCAGGACCCACTTGATAGCAGTGAGTTTTGTTTTGTATCACACATGTGTGTGCATAATCTTTCCCAACCGGACTACAAGACTTATAAACTTCACAAGAGAAAAGGTTGTGTTTTATTGTCTGTGTAGCCTGAGTAGTGCTAGTGGTTAAATACTAATAACTGAAAGGAGCTGTTAGGTAGCCGGATAGGGGGATGTTCCTCTCCATGGCTAGGGCCCTCTACAGGAGGTTGGAAGCCAATGCAGGCTAATGGGCTTGTACTAATTCAGGCCCCTGAGCCAGTAAATCTGGGTGGGCCCCAGACTAGGCCAGATAGCTTAATTCAGCTAATGGCATCAACCAGTACCGTCTACCATGCCTCCCAGTGGAAGGCCCTAAAAAGCAGGAAACTGGAGACCACCGCCCTCTCCTCACCCCACACCCCCTCCTCTGCCTTCCCCTAGGCTGTGCTGCGGGATCTCTCTCTCTCTCTCCCTCCCTCCCTCTCTCTCTCTCTCCTTCCCCCACCCCGGGTTGCCACATGTGTGGGGGTGCAGTCCTGTGTTCCGTTAATTGTAAAACCTAAAACGTCTGTCCTTTATAAAAACTCACTCGGATCACAAACCAGGCTTCGATGTGAATTTCTTTCTCATGCAAAGCCAAGAATCCAGGTATTTCCCACCCAAGAAATCTAACAGAGCCCTGGCCCTGGTGGTATAGTGAGTTAATGTCAGGTTGCTTACCAGAAACTCAGCAGTTCAAAACCACCAGCTGAACCAAGGGAGAAAAATAAGGCTTTCAACTCCTGTAAAGACTTATTGTTTCAGAAATGCACAGGGGACGGTCTACTCTGTCCTATAGCGTCACCAGGAGTCAAAATAAACTCAATGGCAGTGAGTTTGGCCTTTTAAGTGAAAGGTTGGTAGCTTTAATCTGTTCAGAGGTGCCTTGGAAGAAAGACCTGGTGGCATCCCTTTGAAAGGTCACAATATTTTAAATCCTAGGGGATTTCACTCTACTCTACATACATAGGGTCAACATAGAGCCATCATGAGTAAGCATTGGCTCAAAAGCAATTGGTTTATGTCCTTGTATTCTTTGTCTCCATGTATTTCTGTAGGGCAACCTGACATTAACCTGTATTCTTATTTTCCATGTACTTCATACATGTATCAGTAGAAGCCCCAAACCCACCAACTGCTATCAAGTAGATTCTGACTCAAAGTGACCCTATACAGGGTTTCTGAAGCTGTAAGTCTTCATGGGAGGAGAGAACCTTCGCTTTTTTGAAAGGAGCTGCTGGTGTGTTTGAACTATCAACCTTGTAGCTAGCTAGTAGTCAAATGCTTACCAGACAGCACCACTAGGGCTACAGTCTTAGAAAAGAACATCATACGTCATAAAGTAGTAGAGGGTCGATGAAAAAGATGACCCTCAATGTGACAGATTGGAACAGTGGTTGCAACAATAGGCACAAACACAACAGCAATTGTGAGAATGGTGCGGAACTGAGCCGTTTTCTGCTCTGTTGCCCATGGAGTTGCTGTGAGTTGGAGCTGACTCTGGAGCTCCTAACAATGGCACATGGCCTACTACAGTAAAGAGTAGACGATGAATTCGCTAAAAATCATTAATGACCCTCCTGAATGACTATAATCTAGAAAGAGTTATAAGGCTTCATGTATATTCATATTCCAAAGCTCAGAAATTGCATTGAGAGAAGAGAAAGAATTTATCGCGTGTGTGTGAATGAAAGAGAGACTAGTGATTTTGATCTCACCAGACTGTTTCTGAGCTAACGTTCCTAAAGATCTGTTGGAAAATCAGGTGCCAGGGGCAGGGACGGACAGACACAGCTGCATAACAAAGAGTTTTTAGCCATTTGTCCTTAGTACCACAGAGCACTGTGCACCATCACTGCCTGCTGTCTTCTACGATTACGTCTCAGTATAGTTCTGTCTGAGCCTGTGTTATCAGTGATGCCATAGGATGGCAATGTACACTGAACTGGTTGGACAGGTTAGACAGAATTAGTTGTGAGGGCAAGAGCACTGATATTTTTCCATCCTTCATTAGACATGATAGGGATATGTTCCAAAACCTGAAGCAATAAAAGAAGATACGAGCTGCTTAAATACTGGCAAAATTTTATTGATACCTCTGAGTTTATCAGGGAGTATTGAAGTAGAATAAACTCAAATAATCCACCTTTGAATATCTCTCCCAGAAACATTCATTTTCAAACAATTAAGGAAGAGCCATTTAAAGCCCAATGAAAGTAAAAAATTCCAAGCATATTTGTGAATTGCTAACCAGACTACACCATGACCACAATGGATTCACTCATGCTAAGCTCCCTCCTCAGCAATTCCTGGTGAATGCCTAGCTTTATGAGGAGCCAAACCCGGGCATAATCCAGGGAATCTATTGGAAAGAGAACCTATCCAGACTTTCCTGTTCTGTTTTCATTTAGCCCAGAGTTCTCCTGAATCCAGAATATGGAAAGAAAAGGCTTTCCAGCCATTTCAAACTCTGCCCAGCCTCCTTCCATGCTGCTGTATGTCTGTGCTTATTCTAATGCTTTTCTGCTGCACTGGGGAGCCCTTGTCTGACACCCAGAGAGAAGGGGCTTCAGTTCATGAACTGAAAAGTACGATTTGTGACTTGAAATTGCATGAGTTGCTTGTTTCTCTTGAGTATGGTGTATTTGTGTGTGTGTGTGTGTGTGTGTGTGTGTCTTGGGGGTGGGGGCGGGGGCAGTGCATGAGTGAAAACCCTTCTAGCACTCTCTCTCAAGGGAAAAAAAATTCACTGCCATTGACTGAATGTGAACTCACAGTGACCCGATAGGGCCAGGTAGAACTGCCGCAGTGGGTTTTTGAGACTGTAACTCTTTACAAGAGTAGAAAGCCCAGTCTTTCTCCCACGAAGTGGCTGGTGGTTTTGAACTGCTAACCTTTCAGTTAGCAGCCAATGCATAACCACTATGTCTGGGGCTCCACTTCCAGCTCTAGCTTTATAAAGTTACAGAATCGCCATGAAGATCTCCAAGCAAAAATATATAATCAAAGTTCCTCAGAAACATGTTCCGTTTTCAGCTATTTTGCTGCTCTATGAAATTACAAGTGTTTCCTTATTCCTGCCGTACTATTGTTTTTGCTGTGATTTATAATTAAAATCTCTACTATTCTATAAAATTAAAATGTGGACTTAAAATAGTATATATATTTGTCTTTCATTTTCCTTGAAAACATTACATACCAGTGTTATTTTTCTACCCCTTCCAATGGTAATCTTCTTTTGGAATGCAGCTTAAATCTAAAGATGAAATACACTAACCAAACCCACTGCTATGGAGTTGGCTCCTGCCCACACTTACTCTCAATGGGGTGTCCAGGACTGTAAATCCGTAAGGAAGCAGACAGCCTCATCTTCATCCTTCGGCACTTGGTATCTCTGAAGTGCCCAATGCCTAAGCTCTAGTGGAATCAGAGATCCTTTATAAATAAAAAGGTCCCATTAACTCTGAATTCAAAACTCTATCTACTTAGAGGAATACTTCAGGTAACAGTGTTCTCAGTTGTAATTATGCTCTACATTGACTTACTATTTAATAATGAGGAAGTTGTGGTATACACCCAGCAATACCCATTCTGGATTAAAATGAATAGAAAACCACATGGTGTGAGTAATTTTGTTGCTGGGAGGCCTGTTCTTGTCTTTCTCAAGTTCTTTTATGATTTCCCACTGAATTATTAAAGATGGAGAATACAGTCCAAGAAAGCTAAAAGTGGAAAATGTTCAACAGTGGAGACTCTGAGCATCCTACTTGTAATGTGAATAAAGTTGTCAAACAAAAGACAGATCACCTAGTTGAATTTCAATCACAGATCAATTATAAATAATATAAAATTTGAGACATATATTGCAAGGGCAGTGAATTATTTAATTTGGCACTCCTAACCAAGGTCTCTAACTCCCACCAAATGACCCTTTCCTTTATGGGTCTCATAAGAGGTAGAGGAAGATACTGATAGACTTCACATGTAATGGTGAACAGGCTTCCCTGAAGTGCCATCCTGCTGTATATAAAATGAGCCCTCGGAGAAGCAAGAGGAGAGATCTGACTAACAGCAAGAGCCAGATGAGAAACATATCCTCGGGATTCAGGATCCCTGAGCAGTAAACCTCCTGGATGGAGAACAGGGTGGACACAACAGAGGAGCAGCAGCAGAATCCGGAGTAAACGCCTGGAACAGAGTGGCAGACTTCCCAGTCCATGGAAGGAGTAAAGCTGAGTGCTTTTGCGCACAAACTGGCTTGTCAAGCAGGGTACCTCTGGGTACTTAACTCTGGGCGCTGGGCTTGCTGACCCATGGAAGTGGAACTGAGTGCCTTGGGATGGATGCTTGCTGGAGGGGGTGCCTCTGGGTACTTCATTCCAGGGGCTGCGCTTGTAGAGCCACAGAGTATGAGCTAAATGCTTTGGCATTGAGGCTTTCAGTGGAGTGCTTACAGCCCTTTGCAAATTCACTAGCAGACTTGAAAGAACTTTGTGTCAGGTCCTGATAAACAGCTCAACCCAAAGCATTCCTCACTGACATTACAACTTGTTAACTTCCTGAATAATCTCTTTAAACATGAATGGTGTCTGTGAGCTCCATTGTAATAGATATTAGAACCTAGAGATCAAGTTGAGATTACCAGTGAAAGCAACACATGTGGAAGCTAAAATTTTATTTACAGCTTCTCTGAAATTGAAATTCAGCTATTTGCCATATTGCTATTATTATCATTATGAATTGCTAAATCTGGCAGCCCTATGTGTAAAGATACCAGTACTTTGGGATAATTGGTTTGAAAACAGGAACACTATCTTCTTGCTTTGAGATT
Organism: Echinops telfairi; assembly: GCF_000313985.2. Lineage (NCBI taxonomy): Eukaryota > Metazoa > Chordata > Mammalia > Afrosoricida > Tenrecidae > Echinops > Echinops telfairi. Next base: position 61,607,244 of record NW_022107431.1, on the reverse strand, counting down.
TATTCTTGTCTGGTTCTACAACTAAATTAACAAAAGGTTTCAGAATTTTACCTTGCCCATACATATGTTTGCTTTTTCTCTGTACAACCACCAAATTCACTTCCATTGAGTCAGTGTAGTCACAATGACCCACTGGGGGTTGCTAAGCCTGTAACTGTTTATAAGAGTACAAAGCCCAGACTTCCTCCTGCAGTTCCAAACTGCCAGTCTCTGTAGAAAATCATCCATATTATCATAATTTTCATACATCAGTTCTTCCATTGAGTGCACGGCATGTATATTGTATTACACTACAGCCTACACAAAATATTAAGGGCATAGGAAAAGTCCTTCCTTTAAGAACTCTCATTCTTATAGGGCAAGAAAGAAAAGCATGCACATTAGCAATTATATAGCACAAGCCACGGTAAATATCTTAAATGGAGAATTGAAAAGATGTTCGAAGATGTTAAAGGAAGCAAATACCATTTCTACATTGAGTCATTGAGAAGTTGAAAGCTTATAAAACTCTAAGAAGTGATTTCTATTTCCCTCAAGATGGCATAGACATTGTCCCATCACACAGCACCTCAAATGCAGCTGGATAGATTTAGCAGACATCCTTTGATAAGCAGTGTTGAGCTCACTTAAAGCCCTTAGGGATTACTATAGGACAGGGTAGCATTGTTCCCAACATTACAAGATTTTTTTTTTTCCCACAGAGCAGCTGGTGGCCTTAAACTGTGGATTTTTTTAATCTTTTGTTAACAGATGAACATTTAACTACCCTTCCAAGTAGGTCAAGAGGAAGAAGAAGAAGAAAAAGAACATAAATAATTATCTGACAACCTACAATGGTATGCTACAACCTACTCATGGCTTTACATGAGATAATTAGTACTGTAATTTCTTTCTTTTTTTTAAATCATTTTATTGGAGGCTCATACAGCTCATCACAATCCATGCATATATCCATTGTGTCAAGCACATTTGTACATCTGTTGCCATCATCATTCTCAAAACTTTTGCTTTCTGGTTGAACCCTTGGTATCAGCTCCTCATTTTTATCCCTCCCTCCCTGCCACACCCCCTCATGAATCCTTGATACTTTATAAATTATTATGATTTTTGTCATATCTTACACTGTCTGATTGTCTCCTTTCACCCACTTTTCTGTTTTCCATACCCCAGGGAGGGGGGTTATATGGAGATCCTTGTAATCGGTTCCCCCTTTCTACCCCACCTTCAATCTACCCTCCCAGTATTGCCACTCTCACCACTGGTCCTGAAGGGATCATCTATCCTGGATTCCCTGTGTTTCCAGTTCCTATCTGTACCAGTGTACATGTGCTGGTCTAGCCAGATTTGTAAGGTAGAATTAGGATCATGATAGTGGGGGGAGGAAGCATTTAAGAAATAGAGGAAAGTTGTATGTTTTATCGTTGTTACAGTGCACCCTGACTGACTCATCTCCTCCCTGCAAACTTTCTGTAAGGGGATGTCCAATTGTCTGCAGATGGGCTTTGGGTCCCCACTCCACACTCTCCCTCATTTTCAATTATATGATTTTTTGTTCTTTGATGCCCGATACCTTTTGACACCTCGTGATCACACAGGCTGGTGTGCTTCTTCCATGTGGGCTTTGTTGTTTCTCAGCTAGATGGCTGCTTGTTTATCTTCAAGCCTTTAAGACACACATGCTATATCTTTTGATAGCCAGGCATCATCAGCTTTTTTCACCACATTTGCTTATGCACCCGCTTTGTCTTCAGCGATAGTGTTGGGAAGGTGAGCATCAAGGAATGCCAGGTTAATAGAACAAAGTGTTCTTGCATTGAGGGAGTACTTGAGTGGAGGCCTAATGTCCATCTGCTACCTTAATACTAAACCTATAAATATATGCACATAGATCTATTTCCCTATCATCATGTATAAATGTATTTACATATGTACATGCCTGTATTTAGACATCTATAAATACCCTTAGCCTCCTAATTCTTTCCTCTATTTCCTCTTATTTTCCTTTTGTCCCACTATCATGCTTAGCCTTCATTTGGGTTTCAGTAATTCCTCTTGGTTACATTGCTTTTGATCAAGCCCTACCAGGCCTCTTATACCTTCCTCGCCACTGATTTTGGATCACTTATTGCTCCCTTGTCCCTGGGTTTGTTAACACTGCTTCCTTCTCCCTACTTCCCCTTCTCCCAGGTCCCCCCAAAACCATCGGTCCCATTGTTTTTCCTCCAGATTGTTTATCCAGCCTATCTTATCTAGATAGACCTGCAGAGATAATAATATGTACAAAAACAAGACAGAGCAAAACAAAGCAACAAAACAAAATGACAAAAAAAAGAGCCTGTAAATAGTTTAAGGTCTGTTTGTTGACCTTTAGGATTGTTTTCTGATGAGTCTGATGGAGTGCCATACCCTGTCCCCCAAAGTACTGTAATTTCAATGAACTATATGTTGGGCTGCTAACCATGAAACCAGCAGGTTGAAACCACCAGCCACTCTGTGGGCAAAGATGAGGCTTTCTACTCCTGTAAGAAGTTACAGTCTCAGAAACCACACAGCCAGGAAATCTGCATATAACTTACAGTTCTAGCCTGAACAATTAGGGTAGGAACTGCATGAGCACACTAAAACGGCCACCACCACCCTCAGGCTTATTGCAAGTATCCGCTGAAACCCTTAATGTCGCTTTTCCTTGATAACAATGAGTTTAGTTTGAATTTTTTGGATCCACTTAAAATGCTGCCAATCATCTTTACTTGACCCGTTTTTCTCTATAGGGTTAATTGGTCACACAGAAATGATTAGTGATACAAGGCATTTGAAACAGATAATTGCCAACATTTGAACTCACCGTAATAGCAACAGGAAAAGGGGGAAAAAAAGCCCACCTATAAATGGGCCATGAGAGAAAGACAACGCTCTACAAGCCCATAAGAGTTATAATCTGGGAAACTCGCAGGGGCAGTTCTACCTTGTTCTATAGGGTTGCTGTGAGTCAGCATTGACTCCATGTGGATGAGTTTGGTTCATAAATGGGTCACATAGTTCAAATCCAGGTTGTTCAAGAGTCAACTGTAGATTCTTTTGACACAAAAAGATAATAATATTATAATGGGCAACTGTTGCCAGTAAGCTGAACAGTTTAGATGAATGTGGGGGGAGGGGAGGAATCATTTGAAAACACAATTTATCACAATACAAGAAAATGAAAAATTAAATGTTTCCTATTAAAATATATTGAGTATTAAGTAATGATAAAATCAGTATTATTTCCTCACACACAAAAAAATCAGACTTCAAATGTTTTGAGAATGATGATGGCAACAAATATACAAATGTACTTGACACAATGGATGTATGTATGGATTGTGATAGAGTTGTATGAGCCCCCACTAAAATTATTAAATTAAAAAAATTAGACTTAGTTTCAATGGTGAATTTCATTCAACATTTCATCTGAATTACCATATACTCAGGATAATGATGAAGCAAAATCACTCAAGTCAGATAAATCCTAAGATTTAACAAAGCACAACTATAATAAAACTCCATCTATTTAAGTACATTACTAAATGATTTTCATTTAATATGTGAAACAGTAAAGATAGCCATATGCAACATTTCTACCTAATAGAAAGTACATTAAGACTAGGAAAATAAAGATATGGAAGCAGTAAGTAAGACTGTTTATTCACATTTTCAATTATTATATACAAAAATGTTGGGCATCCTGCTGTGGTCAGCAGTTCAAACCCTGTCTGTTCCAATAAAGGTGTACAGTCTTGGGAACTAGGTGTGTTGGAATCAACTTGATAAGAGTGAGTTTGAGCCATATACAAAAATAATCTATGTAAAAGTTATGAAGCTGACTAAGTTCATTTAACTAGGTCATCAGACAAAACTATGATCTAAAAAGAATTGTATTTCTTTATATTAGAACAAACAATGCTGAAAAGATATTGTTTAAAATAAGCTGTTAGCAGTGAAGAACACAAAATACTTGAGAAGAAATTTAAGGTTAGAGTTGGCAAAAAATGATGAAAACACTGAGAGGTTTTCAAGAGTTAAAGGCAACAGATGCAATGGTGATCTAAGAGTAATATTTTGGTTTTGGTTTTTGAAGAATAGGTCTATGAGGATTGACACCCAGATGAATAGGTGTTTAGGGAGGAGTAAAAGTGTTCCCGTGAATATATACAGGTTTGACAGAGGCTATTTATATGTGTGCATTTACCTTTGCAAATAGATCCATGAATGTGGTCAACATATAAGGGGGAAGTTATGAACACTCAATAGAAAAAATATTGTTCTAACGTAAGATATGTAAGTCCTACACATTGGACTCACAAAAATTTTATGAGAAAAATTAAAGAAAGCTTAAATAAGTAGAAATATAGTAGAACCCTGTATCTCAACCCTAATCCTTTCTAGAAGGAGCATCGAGATGTGATGCAGTCAAGTTCTGAATCAGTTTTTCCCATAAGAAATAATTGGAAATGGATTCTGGACCACCAAGCTTTTACCTTAACCTTACATTTTTATACAAAATATGACACAGAAATTTCAAAGTAAATAAGTTCAGAGTTAAATCATATAATTTAAATAAGAAACACAACGTTTAAAAAGGTTTTTAACACTACAGTATGGCCCATACCTTGAGATGGATGAGGATCTGGATCTGTGGACACAGATGCGGAGAGGAGGGATGGAGAGAGAGTCCTTGTTTGGAAGGGGAATCCCCTTCCATCAACTTAACCGGTAGCTGCTTTTCGGTTTTTTTCCCTTCTTTGCCTTTCTTCACTAGGACATGGCGGGCTTTCTCTAAAAATTTTTTTTTTTAAATCTGTCGAATGTGGTCTGCTGTTGGTGTGTCCTTAACTGTTTTCTAAAAGGGTTTACTAAATAATCATCAACAATATCAATAGCACGGTTAACTAGTTCCTTATCATGATGATTCTTTTAAAAAAAACCTCTTTCTTAGAACCCAAGTTTTTTTAATCTAAAAATAGTACAAAAATCCATAAAAACTAAGAAAATTATAGCAAAACACTTGGAACACAGTCGCAAAAGGTTTAAACGACACATACTAATAATGCCAACTAAGCTGAGTGACCAAAACACAAACTGCTTTTGTTTACAGAATCACTTGCAGCGGGTCGGATTTCGATGTTTTGATCGAGGTCTGATGCAAAATTTTCTCCACATTTCGTGTCGAAATCTGTTTGTGTGGAGTATTGATGCAGTAGGGTACCGGGGTTCTACTGTATAGCCAATGTGTATGGAGAAAGTTTGTTTTTCAAGAGCCAGTCATAGTGTGGTTTCTCACCCACATCTCTGATTCTGGTGAGGCAGGAAGTTTGCATCTTAATGCTGGCCAGGTCCCTTAGGCCCAGCTGCAGGTTATAAAACTGACTAGCTATAGTCTAAATATAATAGGTATTTATATTTTATATATAAATAATTTATAGATTTTTAATATATAAATCATACTTGTTCCCCTCAAATAATTTACAAAAACCTATAACACCAAAAATTTCCCTCTTGTGGCAATGAAGGGTAAATATTAAATGTTCCAATATGGTCCTGAAAGTAAAGTAAAAAATTCAAATAGGTCATCATTTACTTCATCCGTTAAAAACTGAAAAACAAAACCAATCATTATGAAATTCAAATAAAAATGCTGCACCAAGCAGAAAGAAATATAGCAAGCTGCTTGAAATTTTTATGATTATTTTAAAGTTGAAAACAATTCATTTGTTACCAAGCAATTAAAAATGCAACTCCTGTATTCAATAATAAATCAAGGACAAAATGAGCTGCAATAAAAATTCAATATATATATGATCAAATCTAATTATCATTTAATATGATGTTTAAGACATTTTAATAGTAACTTTATTGTGTCAAACCGGAAGGTGCCTTTTGAACAGGAACCCAACGTAAGGGAATTAATCCAATGGTTTATAGACACAATCTTTCAACACTAATTGGATAACTTGTGTGAGGCTTTCATTAACTCTAAATAGGTTCAGCAAACTAATAGAAGGCGTAAGCTTAGTGTATGAGCTATAACAGCTTTAAAAATGCCATCTCATTTGATTCTGAGCTGAAAATAAATATATCCATAGATGAATGTAATTGTTTTAAGTGTTGCTGTTTGTAAATTAAAAACCTTTAAAAAAAAAGATACTACCATAAAATGGCTTATATGAATAATCAAGGGAAACATTTAATTTAGATTTAACATTTTAAGATGCATTTTTTATGTCTTATATTGCTGTTGCATCTCATAAAATATGTTGCTCAATTAATTGGTCTTGATACTACAGCATGTGTCTCATATAAACCAACAAGGGCATGAGTTCGAATGTTTTACCTCTTTAGTTTCTATTATCCATTCCAATAGCTAACCAGAACTCACATACAAATTCATGATTAAAGTGTTTATAACAAGTTGGAATGCAGTGAGAAATGTTCAGGGTTGAGTGGATTATCAGGGCATGTTACAAAGTCCTGGCCACTCTGCCAATAAATGCCGAAAGGGCATACCACTTTACTATAACCCTCATCCTAAAAGCATTCAGCTTAAGCTCCCATGGGCCAGAAAACCCAGCTCCCCAAATTATGTGCCCAAAGGCACTGCACTCCACAAGCCAGCCTCCTGCACAAAAGCACTCCCTTGGGAAGTCCCGTCACTTGCTCGGTGGGATCCTTGGGCTGGGCACTCCATAACTATCTTCTTGTGCTCTGGCTTCTGCGGATGCTCCTTTGATGTTGTACCTGTCCTCTGCATACAGGAGGTTCACTGCACAGGGATCTCAGAGTCCAGAGGATGCGCTCCACTGTGGACTCTTGTTAATAATGAGATCCCTTCTCCAGCTTCTCAGAGGATTCAAATTAGACAAAGCAGGATGGCACGCCAGGAATCCTAGTCATAATCACGCACAGGTAACTCCTATCAGTGTCTCCCCCCACCTTCTCACAGGGAAGGGATGTTTGGTGGGAGTTAAGGACTGGCCAGAAGAGCCACATTAAATCATTTACTGCCCCTGCAATCAGCTAAACCTGAGAAACAATTCAACTGTTGTCACATTCTCTCTTCCCAAATGCCAAATACAGAGAACTTTACAGCCATACTAAGTGGTGAAGACATAAGATGGAAGGAGACTGAGATCCTGAATCATTAGGTACAAGTTTACTTCTCTAGTAAGAGCATATGTACTGGTCTATTGTGATACCAAACATAATCTTCAATTATATAAAGCCACTGAAAAATTGGGATTTCTTTGTGTGTTTTGTTTGTTAATTTTGCAGCATCTGAAATTATCTTAATGAATTCTGATCAGAAACAGAAGAGGATTCACATTGTGCAACAGATTTACATTGCAATGGCAAATGCAAAACATTTGGTAAAACTCCCCCTTGGAGTTAGAGTGTGGTTATTGGTACATGGAACTCAATGGGAACACATAAATCATTAGCCCATTACATGTGCTGAGGACTTTATATAATACCAAGGATACCACGAGGCTATGAACAGGGCAAGATATGACAAAATAATAATTTATAAATTATCAAGGGCTCATGAGGGAAGGGGGAGCAGAGAGGGAGGGGAAAAATGAGGA
>NW_022107431.1:61530384-61598661 GCF_000313985.2 Echinops telfairi | reverse complement strand
AACTATATGTGACCTCCTCCCTGGGGGATGGACAACCAAAAAGGGGTTGAAGGGAGACATCGGACAGGGCAAGATATTACAAAACAACAATTTATAAATTATCAAGGGCTCGTGAGGAAGGGGGGAGCAGGTAGGGAGGAGAAAAATGAGTACCTAATGCCAGGGGCTTAAGTGGAGAGGAAATGTTTTGAGAAAGATGAGGACAATGAATGTTTAAATGCGCTTTACACAATTGATGTATGTATGGATTGTGATAAGAGTTGTATGAGCCCCTAATAAAATTATTAAAAAATAAAAATAAAAAAATAAAACAACAACCAAAAGAATTCTCTCCCTCTTGTTGCAGATGACTTCTTTGTTGTGTCTTCCTCTGGTAAGCCAATAATTCTAATGTTGTTCGGCTTCATGGCATCAGACATAGCTCTTATGTTTTCTTCAGCTTCTCTGATATCTTATTCGATTTTTGTTCGTGTTTGTTAAAGTCTGCTTGGCTCTCCTCCAAATCACTGATGCGGTTCTCTATTTCCTCCAGTAGATTCTTGAGGTCCGTGTTTCTGCTGCTGGTTTTTGTTATTTCCTCCCTAATCTATTGTATTTACCTTTGGTGTATGGCCTTTATCTCCTCTATCATGTCATCATTTTTCTTTATTGTTTCCCACATATCCTGCATGACTCTAAGCAGCTTTCTGAAAATGTCTTTCTGTGGCAGCTCAATGTCTGCTATTCTCTGCATATCGTTATGTTTGGGACATCTTCTGCCATTGCCTTTTGTTTCTCCTGTTTTTTCATTGAGGTCGTTGGGACTGATGACTTTTTGCATTGCGTTGTTTTAGAGGAGCCAGGTGCCATTTTCCAGGGGGTTCAAGAGCACTGGCTCTCTCTGGCAGACTTGTAGGAACACTTTTCCAAACTTCCTACAGCTAATTTCACTATGGAATTAACTTACCAGTTTATCCTCCTGTGGCTTGCCTTTCAGGGGAGTTGCCCAGAAGGCTGGTGGGATGCCTGCTTTGGTGTTGTGGAGGTTGGGCAGAGGTTCCTGCAACAGTGTAGAATGTTGACGAGTGTTGGCTGAGCTGCCTTGCCCCCAGATACACAGGCAGGAATTCCTCAGTGAGAAGTTGGGCAGAGTATCCCCTGGAGGGAAAGCAGGGCTTTCCCAAGCCTTGGGCTAGCGACACATGGTGGAGTTCACCTAGCTGGGTGTGGTGCAGATGTAAATGCCCTGGGCAAAGGGGAGTGATCTGGAGGTCAGCAGGGGAGTGTGAGAGAATAGGAAAGAGACAAAGAGGAGAGAAAAAATTAAAAAGTAAGACCGCTTAGACTGTGTGGGGGATATAGAGAAGAGAGGGAAACAAAAGCAACAATGTAGTTGAGTTCCGAACCCTGCCCATGGAGCTGTGAGGGTTTAGTCCCCGCCAGCTCGGCAAGCTGTGGCTGTGCAGAGAAAAAGCCCCTGTGCAGACCTCTAGGACTGTGGAGGGACAGAGAGCAGAGATGGAAACAAAAGCAATAATGTAGCTGAACCTAGATCCCTGCCCATGGAGCTTCAAGGGTCCAGCCTCTGCCCCAATGCAGGTGGGGGGGGAAACTGCAGCTGTGTTGATACCAAGCCACCCTCTGGGCTCCAAATGGTCCCGGCTCTAGCAGAGATCGTGGTGGGGCCAAGGTCAAGCACCAGTCGGCTTCCACTCATATAAGCCAAAAGCCCCCAGCTCCTCAAAACCACGTGGGTCTGTGCCTCCTTATTTTTATGATGCTCCTCCTGCATTCCAGCAGCGTTGGGTTTCACTCTAAGCAACTCCTCTGGGCGGAATTCTGCAGAGTACCTCTGGTATGTGTCACTCCATTGTCATCTTCCCAGAAGTCCTCTCTCTGTTGTCTTATTTTAATATCTTGGATGAATGAATAGACAGAAAGACAGACGGATAATACACACTTAATATTCAAGTATGTTACTCTCATTGAATCAAGTTATAGAGAGGAGAAGCAGGCAGACATAAAAGATGATATGACAGAAAGATGATATTTGTCCAAGTGGTTTTCATCAGTAGCATCCCAATGGACTTCTATTAGGAGCACTTTGGCAGCTTATGTGTTAATTAGCTCCTTTTTGTTGCCATATGCTTTCCAGTTTCATAACTGTAGCTTATTTATTATCTTTATATCTTGATTCACTTCTCTCCTGTTGCTTGCTCCTTGGATGGTCATGTCCCAATTTGTACAAAGCAGGATATATTAGGAGGTTTGCTTGTGAAGGTTAAACGTGTTTGAATACTAAGGTTGCCTTATCCCTGCTATTTTAATTCACAATTTATATTGGCCCTTGGCTTTTGTTTACTTCCAACTCTTGAAAGTAAATTTGTCTCTTTCACTTAGGATCTTCAGTTTTCTGAATTTTATAGCATGAAAGGCTGTTGGCTCTCCCAGTCCTGCGTCTCATTAATTTACAATCATGGCATGATCTGTAAAGCTATTCTTAGGCATTTTCACCGAATTAAAGGAAAAGATAATGTCATGGAAGGAAATATATGTGCATGCTCATCAGTGTCACCTAAATTTGCTGTGATGATCACCTGGTAGCTTTGATGCTATCTTTGCTCTTGAATTTGTCTGATTGTTGTTGCTCTGCCAAGAGGTCCTGAAGCCTTGTTCTAGATTTCTCTTTTTTGTAACAATTCTCAAATGGAATAGCAATACATTTTGGTGATTTTTTAAAAATCTTTATTATTTAACTTCAGTGTTCAGTATTCCACATGCAAAAATCCAAAGGCAACATAAAATCAATCACTCAACTATGTTTAATGACTGAGCTTGAATGTACATTTGGCTTTCTATGTTACACTACCTTCATGTTAATCATTCTTTGTGGAGATGTGAAAGTGCTCCCTAATTTGCCAGTTATGATGATGATATTTTGGTTTCTACTGGCTGCTATTGCAAAGTCTCACAAGAATAGTTATAAGTATCATTAGTTAAAAATGCGATTTTCTAGACAAAGTGGGATATAGGTTTCCTGGGAGTTACTGGACCAACCAAATTTATCCTGGATTAATATTCAGCATAAATTAATTTGACTCTTTCTGTGAAAGTGTAACCAAAGTCCAGATTCAAGATGTCAAGCAAACTCAATTGTGCAACTAGAAGAATAGAAGGAACAAAGGAAGAAACCCCACTGGACAGAGGACGAAAGGTGGTAATCAGGCCTGGAGATCACAGGCCCAACAAGCTTGTATTACAGATCCAAAATGAGCAATAAAAGAAAACAAAAGTGACTACATCAAGGTCAGGGAAGGCCCTATTTGTGAATCAGTACAGATCTTCCTAGCACCCAAGTGTGAGGGCAGAATAACCGAATCAGGTGAGTGGGAGCATCCCAGAGCTGCTGCTGCTGCTGCTGTGTCCTTCCATCTTCCCCTTCCCTTCCTGCATTTTCTTTGCATTTACGTTTCTTCCCTTCTTGCTCTTCCTTTTTTCCTTTAAATTCTGACCCCTTTCCTGCTTCTTCTTTTTTTCTAATTTAAATAAAAGTTTTTTTATGTACACTGTAGCCAGCAGTGCATATAATTTATTTTAATGATAAGATATTTCAGTGTTTTCTGACTATGAACCTTTGGATGTTAGGTTAATATCTGTCTTTATCTGCTGGACTTTACTCATTATTTTCAGTGTTTTAGTTGTTCACAATAAAAACTTGAATAGAATGCTGAATACATAGCTTACATTGTAGCAAGTAATGTGCTTATGAGTAGAAAGCCCATCTCTAAACTTCAAAGCAAAGGGAATCCTCTAATTGAGATATTTTTATATCTAATGCTGTAATCAGCAATCAGCTTATAATCGAGGTGCTAAGAACCTTGTATTAACATCCACATGCAGACTTCATGAGAAAAATGAGAAAAACTAATGAAGAACCTTTAATTGAAAGAATATATATACATATACACATGCAAACATACTATATCTATATAATATAGATATATATATTTTTAGATTCAATATAAAAGTCTTGCTATTATAGGAAATATTAAGGTTACATATTTTAGAATTACACAAAACTTTGAATTACTACAGTAATAGTAGGAAGTGTGATACTTGATATCAAACACAGTCTTGGATAGGATACAAATTTAGGGTTAGAATGTATTACATTTTATCTTGAACTTCATGACAGCTCAATAAAGGTTATGCTATTTCCTTTTAATGAGTTAATCCCTTTCCAATTTTAAGAATGATAAAAGATCAGATTGCTGTGATTGCATGGCACACACTTGTAAGAAGCCTTTATAAATCATCCCAAATGCTCAAGTGCAAAGCAACTGTAACACAACTCTAGGTATTTTATAAAAATTGTCTTTAAAAATAGGGAGAGAAGTTACTGTTTACAGTAACAATATGCTGAGTGATTTTTGAAAGAGAAACTTTTTTTATAATTTCTCAGTAGAAAAGACCTAGATAAAAAAGGTTTATTCATTTTTTTTAAAATCATTTTATTGGGGGCTCATACAACTCTTATCACAATCCATACATCCATCCAATTTATGTCAAGGACATTTGTACAGTTGTTGCCATCATCATTCTCAAAACATTTGCTTTCTACTTCAGCCCTTACTATCAGCTCTTCATTTCCCCTCTCCTTCCTGCTCCCCCCTCCCTCTTGAACCCTTGATAATTTATAAGTTATTATTATTTTGTCATATCTTACACTGTCTGATGTCTCCCTTCACCCACTTCCTGCTGTCCATCCCCCAAGGAGGAGGTTATATATAGATCCTTACAATCAGTTCCCCCTTTCTACTCCACCTTTCCTCCACCCTTCTGGTATTGCTACTCTCAAATCTGGTCCTGAGGGGAAGTTAGTCCTTTTAAGAAGATAATCTTAAAAATATATATTAAAATCATTGAAAGTACTGACCACCACTTCTCTGCCAGTTTGTCATACTGTGGGGGCTTGCGTATCGCGATGCTGGAAACTATGTCCCTGGCATTTCAAATGTCAGCAGGCTCATCTAAAGTGAACAGTTTTCAGCAGAACTTCCAGACTAAAAACAGACAATGAAGAATGAATTGGCTGCTCACTTTGGAGGAATTAGCCACTTATGCTTACCTTTGAAACATTGTCAGATGCTGAAGGCCTAATAATGGAAGCAAAACTTTGTTGGAGATAGCGCTGAGAGATAGGCCCTTGAATCAGAAGACATGCGGAATATGATTGAGGAGGAGCTGATTTATCAGCGCAGAAGTGACCGTGGTGATGTGAGGGGGGTGATGTAGTGATGTGAGTGGATGATGTGGTGATGTGAGTGGGGTAAAGCTGTGGCAGTGGGGCCTTTGGGATCTTCCTGGGGCATGACTCAAGGGAAGAAGAAACATCTGCAAATATCTGCTAATGACAGGAACGGGAATGTGTGAAGGATGAACCTAGGACAATTAGAAGTCATCACAAAATGAAAGAGCCCAAAGGTCAATTTCCTAGACATTAGTGATCAGAAATGGGAAAGATTTTGGTCATTTTGGATCAGAAAATCACATAGTTACATGATGGAAATGCCACAAGAAGAATGGTGTTGGATTCATCTTGAAGTACAATGTAGACTGTGATAGGATTCTATCTATCCACCTTCAAGAAAATCCAATCAATATAACTGTTACTAAAATTGATGCACCAATGACAAGAGCTAGTGATGAAACATGTGCAGATTTCTACCAATACTTTCAGATAGAAATTGATCAAACATGCAATCAAGATACATTGATAACTATTGGCAAAGGGAATGGGAAAGTTGGAAAATATGGTTGGTGATAGAAACAAAGCTGGAGATCACATGATAGAGTTTTGCAAGACCAATGATTTGCTCATTGCAAATGCCTTTTTCAACAACACAAGAGCTGACTACACACATAGAATTCTCCAGAGAGCACACACAGAAATCAAACTGAAGATTGAGATATCTTATATCAGCAGCTAATTTAGCTGCTCGATATCAGCAGCTAAAACCAGGTCAGGGTCTAACTTGGAACAGAACATCCATTGCTCATATGTGAATTCAGGTTGAAAGTCAAGAAAATTAAAACAAGTCTAAAAGTCAAAATCCAACCAGCCCTGAGGTGGCGGCAAGCTGTTGCTGTGTTGAGATAAATCCCCGGACGGGCTCCAAATGATCCCAACTCCGGCCGAGACAGTGGTGGAGCTAAGGTCAAGCCCTAGCCGGCCTCTGCTGTGGTAAGACAAAAGCCCCCAGGCCCTCAAAATCTTGTGGATCTGTGCCTACTTATCTTTATGATGCTCCTCCTGCAATCCAGCAGTGTTGAATTTCCTTCTAAGCAACTTCCTGGGCTGATTTCTGCCCAGTCCCTCTGGTATGTGTTACTCAGTTGCCATTTTTGAGTACTCATCACAAAGATATTACTTTGAGGACTAATGTGTGCCTGGCTTAAGGCATGTTATTTTCAATTGCCTAATAAGTACATAAATTTGTGCATTGAATATGAAGACTGAAGAAAACCGATGCATTTCAACTATAGTGCTTGCAAAGAATATTGAAAGTACCATGAACTGCCAAAAGAACAAACAGATCTGTCATAGAAGGAGTACAGCCAGAATGCTCCTTAGAGGCAAGAAAGAAAGCCTACATCTCACTTACTTTGGACATGCTGTTAGGAGAAATCAGTTCTGGGAGAAGAACATCATGCTTGATAAAGTGGAGGGGCACTGAGGAAGAGGAAGTCCATCAAGAAGATGGATTGACACAGGGATGAAACAATGGGCTCAAACTAGTGAGAGGCTTGTGCAGGATTGGCAAGTTTTCTTTCCGTTGTACATAGGGTCACTAAGAATCAGAACCAATTTGATGGCACCTAATAACCACCACAAGATCCATACATAGACCCCACCTGCCACTCTGTGGACAAAAAAGCGGTGGGGGTGGGGGGTGGCTCATGATCGACTTTGAAAAAAAATTATAGCCTAGAAAACTATCTGGGAAATTTCTACTCTCCCTTATTGAGTCACTATGAGTGGGAATCAATTGATGGCAAATAATAGCCCTCTATCTTCTAACCATACATCTCCAAAGCCAAAGTTTGAAAAATGTAACGAGGGGGGATATTATTAACAACACAAACAGGATTAGATAACTACTTAAAATTAGAGTGATCACAAAAGTTTTCATAGCAATTTAATTGGTTTTGGAGAACCAGCATATTTTAAATATATAACAATAGAAACAGAAGAGTCAAATTTATGTTAGGTGGTGGTGGTGTGTGTCAATAAGTTTATTCCAATTCATGGCCACTTTTTTGGACCATGAAACCACCATAAAGGGTTTCCTGAACTCTACTCCTTACGGGAGCAGATTATCAGGTCTTCTTTGTCTATGGAGCTACTAGTGGATTTGAACCACCATTTAGCAGCCACATACTTCACTATCACACCATTGAGGACCCTAATATGTGAGTGTAGTGTTCTGCCTCAAACAATACACTCTACCTTTTGGTTTACATTCGATAATCCATTGCAATAGCTACACAGAACCCTCAGACAATATTCATGATTTAAATGTTTATTAAGGAAGTGAACAGGTTGTAATACAAGTGAGAAATGCTCAGAATAGAGTTGTTCACCAAGACATGTTACACACTTTTGGGGGGGATGCTAATACATGTCCCCAAAGCACACCATTCAGCTGTAAGCCTGAACCCAAAGTTTGCTCAAGATCCATGGGTCAGAAAGCACAGCTCCCTGAATTAAGTGCCCAAAGGCACCCCACTCCATAAGCCAGCCTCCTTCCCCAAAGCACTCAGTTTTACTTGCTCTGTGACCAAGGAAGCTTACCATTCTGTTTCTTGTGCTGGCTCCGGGTTCTGCTGCTGTTCTGATTTCACGTCTGTCTTCTGGAGCCAGGAGGTTTACTATGCAAGATCCAGAGGATCCATAAGAGCCCCTCTCCTGCTTCTCAAAGGACCCATTTTATACCCAGCATGATAGCAATCACAATATAGTCTGTGCACAATGACCCACAGGTGAATCCTATCAGTGACTTCCTCCACCTTCTTAACCAGACTCATGGAGAAAAAGATCATTTGTTGGGAGTCACAGAGGATTTGGGTAGAAGAGCCATGTTCAATAATTCGTTGCCCCTGCAGTTAGGGAGCTGGTGAAATCTAAACATGTTTTGAGTCAGAGAAACAGGTCAGTGTGGTGGCATGGAAATGGTCACAGGATTTCAACGCAAGAAAAATAATATTGATTACATTGTAACAGAGCATACCAACATGGAGTACTTATTTTATATGTAATGTGAACTATATGAGTTCCTAAGGAGAGACATCATAGGATTATAATGAAGCTTTAAGGCAATTATGTCTATGGAATTTACAAATTGGAATCGTAAACATAGAGACAGAGACCAGACAAGGTTTCTCTTTGTAATATGAGATTTTTACAATTGTTTCAATAGGAAGTACTGAGTCCTGAACAGTAATAATACAAAAAAGGAATTAATACATGATTCATTTAGGTAATAGAGTTAATATTGGAAATGTTTCTGGAATCATGGAGAAAATTCCGAAAATTTAAATCTCATTATTCTAAATATGATGGAACTTTACTGACACGCAAGTTGACAGTCCCTCACCAGTAGTTACTAGGCCAAGCCTGTCATTCTGCCAATGTCATTGTCTTCCTCCACACTAAGTCAAATCTTCATGTATTTTAAATAACACAAATCAGCAATTGGTTTTGTAGTAACAGTATTTGTTTTTATTTACTTATGTGTTTACCTTTACCTTCTGAATTTCCACCTTGAGTTATTTATTTATTTATCTAGCCTGAGGAATCCCCTGTTGTCACTCTATCCATTCAGATCTGCTGGTCGTTTTCTTAACTGGCTTCACCTATTGTTTGTCAAAAATGTCATTAATCATTTTGCCTAAAATCTTTGAAGAATTATCCTGTTAGATATGGAATGCTAACAGAATTTCTTTTTGTCAATGTATTGAAGATGTCCTTCTATTGATTTCTGACTTCCATCATTTCTGCAGAAAAATTAGCTCTCAGGCTTTGAAGATGAACTGTCTATTTTACTTCGGCTGCTTTTAAGATTTTTCTGTTTGTCTTTGCGTTTCAGTTTTTTTATGGTGTGCCTGGGTATGAACTTCTTTTTATTTGTCTTGCTAGATGTTTTGTGAGTTCACTGAATCATCAGTTTTAAAAAATACATGTCTGTTATCTATCCGTTATCTATTCAAATATGGTCTTTACCACATTGAATATTGATTGTGCTAGAATAAGCTTCATTATTCAAACTTGGAGACTGCTAATATATATAGTCTGAATGGTAAGAAGACCTAGGTAGCCAAACTCAGGCTCTACAATGTTCAGCGCATTCAGATTTCTTCCTATTTGGGAAGCTGACTTGAATTTTTACTACTAGAGCAGTAGTTCTCAACCTGTGGGTCGTGACTCCTTTGGGGGGATGAACGACCCTTTCACAGAGGTCACGCGATTCATAACAGTAGCAAAATTACAATTATGAAGTGGCAATGAAAATAATTCTATGGTTGGGGGTCACCACACATGAGAAACTGTTTTAAAGGGTCACAGCATTAGGAAGGTTGAGAACCACTGTACTAGAGTATACCCATGTCCTACTCTTATTTCCTGTTCATCATTTTTCACTGCTACAACACAACTTACCACCTAAAAATTTCCAGTATGTCTTCATGTCAGTTGAAAAGCAATAAATTAGTTATGACATAGCTTCCAATTGTTTGGCAAGAAAAATAGGCTGCTAGAAAAGAAATTAGGCTAAAAGACAGGAAGAAAACCCACTAGATACATTGTCATAATTGAGAGTTATAGAGCTAGAGAGGAGCTATACGTGAAGCTGAATGATTTTGACAACAAGGTTAAAAGGGTTGGTGATACTTGATTTGTTTTTCAATTTCTGAACAGATCTGGCACTTAGAAAAAGGGAGAAAGTAAGATGCATCAGAAAACATTTCAGAATGCCAGCCTCCACGTTTCAAACAAAACACAAGTAAAAGAGAAGACATTAATTTATTATTACTTTACAAGGCTCATTTGAAAAAAAGAATATGTACCATACGTGTGTGTCATAGATGTATAGTCTCTTCACAACGGTGATCATTTTTTAAATTAATTTTAGAATGAAAATTTGGCATTCGTTATGAATTTTGTATATTTAGTAGGTATCTATCCCAGGCATTTAGAAATGATATACCCTAGGCAAATCCAATTAACATACAAACCCATGAACCATATTGCCAATCATCATCACTCTCACACACACACTAAAAAATGTGTGTGTGTGACAGTAAATGAGAAAGATTTGGCAAGGTTTTAATGTTAAGAAGAAATAATAAATTGTATCTGGATTTATTACAAGGCAATAATGGAAGCATTTTTATCCATATTTCCACTCCACACAAGGAAAACAAATACTTTTGAAAAATACAATAATATCACTGTTAACTGTGCTGTTTTGAAATATACCTGTGCCTCACCTGCATGGCGCAGGGTCACAGTCACCCTCCTCTCTAGCTTGTTTTATTTCATTGGTCTCCCGGCTGCGCCGTTCCTTCTTCCTCTGGCCACAGAGAACTTTTTCTCAAAACAACAACTTGAATGATGCTTTTAGAATGTTCAGATCACACACTTGAGTCCTGCTCAGGCGGTCTTTTTTCTTTGACTCCCGTCTCTCGAGCCCCGCCTCTGGCTTTCTAATCATCCTCCTCACCACAGGCACACTTCTACCTCAGGGGCTTGTTACTGTGCTTCCCTCTGACTGACATGTCCTTCCTCCTCCCCATGATACCTACAGGGTTGATCCCCGCCCCTCCAGGCTTGTCCCACACATCGCTTTCTCAGCGGCTCTTACCCTGCCTCCTCCATTCCCCTAATGCTTAGACCTTCATAACTCTGTTCAGCTTTTCTTGTTCCGTTAGCGCTCTCTTACATTATACACTTTATTTAGTTCTTACATTTTTGCTTATTTGTCTATGCTTCGAATTGTGTCTGACAATAAATAATGTGTGAATGAAAAGATTAATCTTAACATTGAAGTACCATCAAAAATATTTTTTTCTGAGAAACTGGAACATTTAAAACCACCAATAGCGTACTAAAGTTTTCAAAGACATTACATAGCATGATGTAAATTTTTTTCAGAATTCAAAACCTGTACCACAACTTAGTTGCCATGTGTATAAAGGGCTCTGCTTAGCCTTAAAGTATTTCCTCTGAGATGACAATAGCACGAAGATAAATTATAATTAAGTTGTGTTTGTTGTGGTAAAGTAAAAGATAGAGGCAAAGTTCAAATTGAAAATAGTGTTTTATCTACTATTTAAAAAGATGATGTACCATACATATGTCTGTGTGTCAGAGATATATAGTCGCTTCACAATGGTGTTTATTTTTAAAATTAATTTTAAAACACAATAGGAGTGTTCTGATGGATTCTTTGTCACATTGTGGATGTTTATATTTATTTTTAATGAGCTGCAGTCTCTTACTTCTATTCTTTTCCAACTAAGATAAACCAAGTATGTTTTACTAAATTTCTTTGTGACCATTTCTGTAGTACTATGCCATCATTTGGTAAAAGATACTGAATACATTTAATAAATAAGTTATCACAATTGTTTTGGTTTGTGGGGGTAGAAGTTGGCAAGTCCAGGCAAGTTCTGAGTCTGTGGGTCAGATGTAAGGCTCAAGGATTCCCCTCTGGTGGTTGATGAACCCAAGCCTGGCAGGAACACCCCAAGACAACGGCTGCCAGGTGAATTAATCCATGCTTGGCAGGTCAGATGACAGGCTTTGGATAATGCCCAGGATCAGCAGGTAAGATGACAGGCCATTGGCTTAAGTCCAAAGAACCAGAGATCAATGAGCCAGATGTGGCACGCAGACCCAACAAAATGCAAACACAGTAATCTCACAACTGATTGACTCTTCTTAGCAGATTCTATCATGGAGTTGTTTACATTATGTTGGATCATATCTTGGGGGATTGCTAGGTATAAACTGTTAAATGACTGAGAATACTAGCTGAGTCAAGTTGACACAAAACCTAACTTTCACACTACGTCCAAAGATCACAATATAATATAATGTATATGAGAAGAACAGGTCATTTTGACAGACTTGACAAGTGAAATTACTCCCTTTCACACTCTCCATTCCTAATGTAATAAAAAATACTTCCTGATATCCACTGTGTCTTGAATGTTAAATACTCTTCTCTAAGAGTTCTTATGCCTTTGCTCAGAGAGTACATGATGTTGAAAATCTTCAACCAGACTGTATACTTTACTCAAAGTCGGAAAATTCTCAACTGATGAAAAGGTGAATGAAAAGACCATGATCAGGAAATAGAGGAAAGAACTTGGAAGCAAAGGACATTTATAGAGGTCTAAATATAGGCAAGTACATATATACATACATGTATATATAACAATAGGAAAATAGTTCTATATAAATATATTTATTTGTTAAGTATTAAGGCAGCAGACGGACATTTGTGTCTCCAATAAAATACTCTGACAATGTAAGAACATGTTGTTCTACTAGCTTGGCATTCTGTGATGCTCACCTTACCTGACACAATTGCTGAAAGCAAAGTGGGTACATAAGCAAATGTGGTAAAGAAAGCTGATGGTGCCCAGCTATCCAAAGATACCATATCTGGGGTCTTAAAGGCTTTAAGGTGAATTAATCCAAGTGACCATCTAGCTGAGAAGCAACAAAGCCCACATGGAAGAAGCACACCAGCCTGTGTGATCATGAGGGGTCGATGAGATCAAGTATCAGGCATCAAAGACCCAGAACAAAAATTATATCGATGTGAATGAGGGGGAGGGCAGAGTGGAGACCCAAAGAAAAGACCACTATGAAGTCTTCAGCCAAACTTCATACCTTGTGTCAACATCACATAGTGAATACCGGAGAAAAGTCCTGTTGTAGTGAAACACCCAACCTACACGCTGCTGCACATATAAACAAAGATGTGGTGAAGGGCATAATATTTCATGACACATGTGTACAAACAAGCACCCAGAGAAGGGACTACTGCAGTTTATCAGTTTATTCCAAATTGCAAGAAGAGAGGCTCCTATCAGGTAAAATAAGCAAAAGACTATGCTCACAGACATAGAAAAGGGGATGTGTGTGTGTGTGTGTGGGGGGGGGGATCATGGCAAAAGTTTCAAGGGGTTTCTTAAGCTGCAGACTTCAACAGTCTCTATCCTAACATTAATCTCTAATATGCTAGAACATGTTTGACCAAAACATTCTGTTTAACAACCGTAAGCATATTTATTACATACTGTAATTGCTTAACTAAAATTTTCTCAGAAGAATTTAAACACACTTTTCTGTCAGAGGTGCATTTATATTAAGGCCTGTATTCCCCCTAGTATAGTGATAGTGCATTGGACTGCAAACCATAAGGTCAACAGTTTGAAACCAACAGCTGCTCCTTGGGAGAAAGATGAGGCTTTCTACTCCCATGAAGAGTTAGTCTAGGAAACCTACAGGGGCAGTGAGTTTGGTTTTTTGAGTTCCTCTTACGTTAAGGTCGTGGGATTGTGCCTTAGCTACAGACCTATGAAGAGTCAACAGAAAGCATCCAAAAACCTCAAACTCTCACTGCCACTGAGTTGATGCTGACTGATAGGCCCCCAGGGGACAGAGTAGATCTGTCCCTAAGAGTTTTGAGACTGTAATTTTTTACAGGAATAGAAAGCGAAGCCCATCTTTCCCCTGAGGAGCAGCCAATGGTTTCACACTGCTGACTTTGCAGTTAGCAGCCCAATGCATAAGCCCTATGCCACCAGTGCTCCTCGGAAGATCTAAATGAACAAATTGAAGTTTGATTTAAACTTGGTTAATTGAGATTTGCTGCATCTTCATTACAGACTTAGGAGGCAGTTATAGGTTAACACTTTACTCAATCTTATCAATGCTAATTCTATATTCTAAACTCTGGTGATATGCTTAAAGATGGAGTTCTTTTGGGGTCAAGTTGAATATATAGTCTCAATAGGTAGCTTCAATAAACAATTTCATATTCAAGCCAGAATTCTGACTCTTGCTCTCTTTGTGTTACAAGCAGTTAAACTTGATCAAAAAGGTTAAATTATTTCTTCTACCAGGAAGTGAAGATTTCAGCTCAATTCAAAATGGAGTTTTACCTTGGGCCTGAAGTCACCCATTTTGGTGATGCCAGCCCCTAAGTTTTAAGGTTTGAGATCTGCCTACGCAGCATTTTGAGTGCATTGAGTATGGAAGGGGGTTATTGGAAGGGGGTTATTGGTAGGTGGTGTCTAGTCACAAGTGTCCTTACAGATGAAGCTCTCTAGAAATTGCTCCTTTAGAGCCTCTGGGTGGGTTTGATCTATTAAACTTTAGGTTAGTAGCTGAATACTTAACCTGTTTCTGTCACCAGGAATCGAGCAAGGATTTTGTGACCACTTTTACCTTCAACACCAGGGACCTCCGCTAGGCAAAGGACCATATGTTTGATGTGAATGTAGAAGGCCAGTCATGTAGAGGGCATCCTGATGCATCGTGAGGGGTGAAGGGGAAAGCATGGTTATCCAGTCTATTCCAAATGATAGCAATCCTAAATAGGGTGTCTGGGGGTGTAACTCTTTATGATGGAAAGTTACAATGATTGCATAGTTTCCTTGTTTTGTCTCTCAATGGTGACAGGTAGCACAGAGCCTGATGGATAAGAGAGCCCAGGGAACATTATTTTGAATGAATAAAATAATGCTCCCACCAAAAGAGCTGTATACTTAGCAAGATTCAGCTGAATTTCCTCAACTGTTTGTGCCAGTTATACTTGTTACTATAATCATGTAATTAAATTAAACGTTATGCAAATTGATGAAATATGATTGATGATGCGTTTGCTATGTAAACTAAGTTAAATGCTTTGAATGACTCCATAAATGTGAATCACTCATATATAGTCTCTGTTGTATGAATTATAGGCAAATAAAAACTCTAAAAGTTGGCAGAAGACTGGGGGAAAAGATTGTAGCAATTTATGCTTACTTTTATTTTACAAGTACATGTGTTCTCATTCTAAATTAAAGAAACCACAACTGAAAACTATGAAGAATGTGTTTGTACAAGAAAGAAATTGTACATCATTTCTTAGCAGACACATCAAAGAAAATGTCTTAGGCCTCCACCCAAAGACTGTCATATGAATATGCATTAGTTTCAGGGTTGTTGTTGTTGTTGTTTTTGTTCTTAAGTTTTAGGTATAGATCTGTATCCCTCCCATATTCTAATTGACAAAACAATTCCAGTTAACTTTCACTCTTCCAATCCTGCATTGAATGGAAGGACTACCATTACCACCACCACACACTGAGGTCAAGGTGATTTGGACTCATAGTAACCCTGTGGAACACTGAATAATTCATAGAATGTACAAGCTACTATATATTGTGGAAAGTTTTTATAGCTATTGTATGCAATAGATGAATGTAATTGAATTCCGACTAGCACAATGACTATCAGGTTCAAAATATTTAAAGTTTAACTCTTGATTTATCAGGAGTAAACAATAACTCTATTCTTTGGGGAAAAAACCCTCCCCCCAAAAAAGGAATTTTTTTTTCAAAGCCATGTATTTAAATTTTTTTACAAAACAATTTTAGCACATTCAAAGTACTGTCCACTGCACTTAATAAATTTGTCAAATCTGTGATTCCATTCTTGGAAACATTTTTCAAACTCATCTGTTTGGATGGATGGCTGACATCATGTCCCTCCTTTTTTCTTCATCTCTTCTACAGTATCAAATCGCTGTCCTTTCATGTCCCTCTCCATTCATGGAAACAAACAGAAGTTGCATAGAGTTAGGTCAGGTGAGTATGTTGCATGGGGCAAGAGAGGCACGCTGTGTTTTGCCAAAAACTGGAGCACTGGGATGGCTGCATGTGCAGATGCATTGTCATGGTAGCAAAACCAGTTCCCCAACTGCCACAATCTTTTCAGAACCTCTAAATAGAAAGTTTGATTAACAGTCTGACCTGGAGGAACAAACTCCAAATGCACGAGTCAACATTTTCATCCATTCAGAAAGTTGGCTGATGTCCACAAAAAAGGTTTGTCATCAATCGCCATTTCACCTTTTTTGAAATGAGTAAACCACTCATACACTTGAATTTTCTCCCAGAGGGTTGTCCTTGTAAGCTCTGTTCAACTTCACAACAGTTTCTGCAACATTTTTCCTGAGCAGGAAACAAAAGTTAAGAACAGCATGCTGTTCTCTTAAATGGACCATCACAAAAAACAAGGTTTGAGCAAAGTTGATTTTATGAAAAAAATTCACTGTGACTTGAGAGAATCTTCCCAGGTGACTCCACTGGGTTGCACTAACTCAGAGCGAGTTATTGGATGCTTTCCTAAGTGGAAAAAATGCATACTAGAAAGCTCTGCTCCACGCCCCACATTTCTGGGATTTGGGGGGAAGCCCCTCACATGTTTCATGGCAACATTAATTATGCAAATAAGTGTATCAGATGACTAAAGTTTTCAAGAAAACTTTCAATTTAACAGAATATGCAAATTAACACATTTTCTTTACTAATTATCTCAGAGTAAGGGACAAAACCTGAAACAATAAGCTAAGTCTGAGATTTTTTTTATTATTATTATTAGCAAGGTAACTAGTGGTTTTTACAATGGCCATAAAAATCATTCCCCTTACTTTACAAAGTTTAGTACTCAGAATCAATATTTGTCTATGGTTAGCTGGAGAGAGATTAAAAATGAGTTGGGTTGAAATACTCTTGAATTGTGCATAGTTGTGTCTTTGTGTCTGAATGATATCTATTCAGCTGTAGATTATCAAGATTAAATTGCCTTCCACAGCAATTTGTGACCGTTTTTAACCTTCTTACGATCACAGAACTCAATGTGACTTCCCTGCTGCAGAAATGAAAACAACAGAGATAACAAACAAGCAGAGGCAAAGAGAATGCCTTTGCCATTTGGGTTATTATAAAAGCCATTTATGTATCTAAAATGCACTTAAAAGATTGATTATTTGCCCATTAAATAATTATTATATCACTTTACAAAAGAAAAAGGAGCACGAAGAACAAGCAGAAAAGTCAAAGTAGAACTCTGAGATATCACTGCCATTTGAGTCTAAGCACCATGCTTTTGTGCACAGCATCCACAGCTCTACACTTACTTATAAAGCATGTCTAGTTTTCTGTCTCCCAAACCAATCATGCTGTACTGACACAAAATTGAACCAAATTGAGTAAGCAATTCAGGAAGGACAAGTTCAAGGTTTGCCTGCGCCTACTCACAACTTCAACATTAGTGGCCAAGACTACTTTGTGAATAAAAATTATTTTCAAAAGCCTATGTTATTTTGAAAGATTAAAACGAATAAATAAAATATTGGCGTGCTTTAAGACCAAGCGGGAGTTTTTTCTTTATGGCTTGCTAGAATCTTAGATTTTTTTGCAAAAAGAAGGAACTTCTTTTAAGTAGTTGAATAGTTTAGCACATAGAATAAAACAGACCTGTGTATAGAGAGCAAACTAAAACTTTCAGAAGACATAGACAAAACATGATACCAATACTGGATATGAGACCAAATATGAATGGATACATATAAGACCAGATGGCATCTAAGCTAGAATTTCTCTTAAAGAAAACCAAGTGAAAAGTGTTAGAGTAGAAGTATTTTGCTAGGAAAGTGATTCTGAGGATTATGTACAGAAGAGTAGAGGAAAAATGAAAAAAAAGAAGAAGCGAACAAAGACTGTATTCTAAATCAAGTACTTTACCACTGGAGAAACTGAAATAAATCTCAGAAGTTTAAATACCTGCAGGCTCACCCAGGGTGAATGGGTTTTCACATATGCATGCAAGAATTGTAAAATGACTAAAAAAGACTGAAGAGGAATGGATGCATTTGAGTGATGGTTTCTCAATTAGGCTTGAGAATATTGAAAGTACTACAGACTGCCACCAGAAGAACAAACAAATCCATACCTTGAAAGAAGTACATTCAGAATGCTCCTAAGAACTGAGGACTATAAGGCTTTGTTCCAAACTTTGGACATGTTATCCAGGGACCTTGAAAAGGACGTCATGCTTGTAAAGTAGGTCAGTGAAGAGAGGACGAACGTCAAGATGGGCTGGCATAGTGGCTGAAAGAATGGGCTAGAGCATAGCCGTGGTTGTGAGGATGGCCCAGGACCAGGCGGTGTGTGTTCTATTGTGCACAGGGTCCCTGTGAGTCAGAACTGGCTTGATAGCATCTAGCATCAACAACCTATATAAACGGAGGTAAGAATTTTAAAGACATTTGTTAAAGATTTTCAGCCAGGGGAAAGGAACATAGTTCTTTTGGGGGGACAGCACTGGAGACATTGTTCAGAAAGTGTATCTGATCTGCCCCATGCACAGTGGGGTGAAACACGAAGGGAGTGCTACTGGGCGGCAATGGGAGCAAAGTAACCAATCCCCAAGGAATCCTGAAAATAGACTTCTGAATTTGGGAACAGGACTTGGCATCTCATCAGACTTGATCAGAAAATGTACGTAAGTGTCAGCAGACAGACCTGGAACTATCGAGTTTTTGTTTTTTTGTGTTTTTCTCTTCTTCTGTTTTATTTTGTTTGTTTGTTTGTTTGTTTGTTTTATTATGTTGTTTGGTTTTGGTTTTCTTTTGCCTTATGTCTATCTATATAAGATAGGCAGGATGAACAATCCCAAGGAGAAAACTTCAGGACCAGCAGTTTCAGGGGGCATGGGAGTGGAGGGGGAGGTGAGGAGTAATGGAGAGCCAACAAACTCAAAGATAAAGGAACAACAAGGGATCTAAAATTGATGGTGAGGAGGGCGTATAATTCCACATGGGGCTTGATCTAGAGCAATGTATCTGAGAGGAAATACTGAGAGCCAAATGGAGGGTGAACATGATAGTGGGATAGGAGGAAAGTAATAGGAAATGGAGGAAAGAAATAGGAGGCAAAAGCTATTTATAGAAGTATAGCTAAAGGCATGCATTTATGTAAATATATTAATTTCTAAAGAAAGGGAAAGGGACCAATGTACATATATTTACATGATAAGTATTAAGATAGCAGATGGACTTTGGGCCTCTATTCAAGGCCTCCCTTAAAATTTTGTTCTGATAACCTGACCCTCTTTGATATTCACCTTTCCAACACAGTCACTGAAGACAAAATGAGTGCATAACTAAATGTGGTGAAGAGATGGTGCCCAGCTATCAAAAGATATAGTATCTGGGGTGTTATAGGCTTGAAGTCAAACGAGCAGTCATCTAGCAGGGAAGCAAGGAAGCCCACATGGAAGAAGCACACCAGCCTGTGTGATTGTGAGATGTCAACAATATCAGGCAACAGGTATCAAAAGAACCAAAACAAACAACTATATTGATGCAAATGAGGTGGGTTGAAGTGGAGTCCCAAAGCCCATTTGTAGATAATTGGAGATGCCCCCACAGAAGCGGTATAAAGAAGGGATGATTCAACCAAGGTGCAGTATAGCACTGAGGAATCATGCATCAATCCTCTAGGTCCTGAATACTTCCTCGACACATGGAATTCAGGAAAGATAAACCTCTCAGGAATAGTAATGGGAGTAGTGATACCATGAGGGTAGGGGGATGGTCAGGGAAGGGGAAGGATGAGAAAGGGAGAACCCGTCACAAGCTTGCGTATATAGCTCCCCACCCTGCCCCCTGGACAAGGGGACACAGTACAGAAGTGTGGGTGAAGGGAGATGATGGAGAGTATAAGATACGAAATAATAATGACAACATGTGATTGATCAAAGATACGCAAGGAAGGGAGGGTGTGGGAGGGAGGGGTAAAAAGAGGAGCTTATACCAAGGGTTAGCAGAAAATGTTTTGGAAATTGATGATGGCAGCATATGTACAAATATGCTCGATACAAATGATGTATGGAAAGAGCTGTGAGAGCCCCCAATAAAATTATTTTAAAATAATTAAATAAATGTAATACATTCCAAAATGCTTTAAGAATATTTTTTTAAGAGACTATAGGAATGCAATGGTCCCTTAAATATCTTAAAGCTGAAAGAAAGTTCTTGAGATAAAATCTGATATATAGGGTTAACATGAAAATAGGAACAGACAAAGAATGGCTAAGAAGGAGAACATATGTTAAAAAGTCATGTAGAAAAGAGTTCTAAGAAGTAAAGACAAAAGTAACAAATCAATTTAAAAGTATGGAGGATGGATTGAAAACCGAAAATACTTCCCTAATATGACAGAATGGCAGAGATATTCTAGTTCAGGAGAATTCTCTATGTCCAAAGAAAAGTATGAGTCCTCTGCTGAAAAGTACCTTCTAATTTGTAGGTAATTTCCATACATGGAGAAAATGCACTGACACTATACTGCATTAGGATAAAAAGACAATCATACAAACCAGCAGTGCAAAAAGACAAGTGACTTACATAGGTATTCATGATGATTATTTGCAATAATGTATTCATATTTTAAAAGCCATGGAATAATTATATTCCGGGGTCACCATTGTCATTATATACTTGGAAACCCATTGCTATCGAGTTGATTTTGACTCAGAGCAAACTAAGAGGCTAACGTAGACTTGCCCCAGATATTTCCAGGACTGTGCTCTTTCCCGAAGCAGATCCCCACTTCTTCCTCCTCACGTGGTGGGTTCAAACTGCTAGCCTTTCTGTTACAGCCCAGTGCTTAACTACTGTGCTATCACTGATGTTTGATCAGATTCATTCAAAAGTGAAATTATTCTCAGATAGACAATACCTAGAGTTGTGATTCTCTTGGGGGGAACATTTTTAACCAGAGTCTTTACCAAAAAGAAAAGTGAGTAAGGATATAGGGCAGAGAGAACATGGGAGGGGAGAGATAAGCTTTGAAACTGATAAAAATCACTTGGTAGATTGAATTAGTTACACTTTAATATAATGATTTATGCTTTTAAATTGGGAAAATTCAAATTCTTAATTAAAATAAGAGGTGTCAAGCTAAGCAAGCATCGATGGGCTAAAATTTTTATTATGTGGTGTGGGAACAGAAATACTAAGTAATTATATATTGGAATTTAACATTGTAGAGTCAATTATTTTAATTAAGAACTAAGCAAAAAAAATGTTAATACAAATTCCTTAGAGGAAATAAATGAAAACAGAATTGGAACACCCAAGGAAATGTGTAAACATTGTTAGAACAAGTAAGATACATTGCAAAAAAAAGCATTTCCCTATGTATTAGCAATCTCCCATTATGAAATATAATTTAAAGGACAATTTAGTTGCCATAGCAACACAAATAACCTAGAATATGAAATTACAAAGCTATAACACAATTTCAATGAAATTGTTTCTCTAATGCTAAAATTCATATTAAAAAAACTATTCACCAATAAGC
Source organism: Echinops telfairi (assembly GCF_000313985.2). Classification (NCBI taxonomy): domain Eukaryota; kingdom Metazoa; phylum Chordata; class Mammalia; order Afrosoricida; family Tenrecidae; genus Echinops; species Echinops telfairi. The sequence continues at coordinate 61,577,187 of NW_022107431.1, read as the reverse complement.
AATACATTTTTAAGAAGAAAACCAGGGTTGACTTAGGTGGTTTAAATAGAATTTAAATAAAAATGTAGAGTAATTCAAAGATTGTGATTTCAATGCTGGCATAGAAAACCCAGGGGCCATGATAGTCAGAGATAGAAACCCAGTCAGAATCCTTCAGGACAGGCACCACCAGTGTGTTCCTGGAGGTTTGCTGGTCACAACAATGCTCTCTAGGTCTTAGAAGAGTCTCCAGACTAGGAAAAAAGGGCTAACACTCAACTTCCAAAAAGTCAGCTAATAAAATACTATGAGATTACAAAGGGTCAAACCTGCTGTGGATGGAGTAGCCTCAGCTAGTAACACTAAAACATAGATTCAGAAATCAGGAAACTTAAATATAGATCTTTATGGGAAAGACATCTAATAGATGTCATAAAGATCAATGAAGAATGCAAACTGTACAAGGCTTATCTAAGTAGTTGATCACAAGGGCACCTTGGAAGTGTCATTCCGTTTGTGTTTATTAGATAAAAACTTTTTATGTGATGACACTATTATTTTTTGTCTCCTGAATATCAGAGAGAGGAATGATAAAATCTTCTACCATAACTTTTATTTTTTTGCTTTTCAGTTTATCTCTACAATATATTCATTTGATAGCAAATTTAATATCTTCTTATATCCAATAGTGCTTTTGTGTGAAAAGTCTATATTACCTGATGATAATTTAACTTCCTTGAATTTAGAATTTTTTTTGCCATACAGTTTTTCCAACTTTCAACTTTTGAGTCTGTATAATACAGGAGAAACCCAGACCTCGATACTAATCTGTTCTAGAAGGAGCGGAGAAATGCGATACAGTCAAGTTCCTAATCAATTTTTCCCATAAGAAATAACTGAAAATGGATTAATCCGTTATGGACCGCCAAGTTTTTACCCTAACCTTGCATTTTCATACAAAGCATTACACAGAAATTTCCAAGTAAATGAGTTCAGAGTTAAATAATATCATTTAAGTAAGAAACACAACATGGAAAAAAAAAGTTTTGAACGACAGTATGGCCCATCCCTTGAGATGGATGAGGATCTGGATCAGTGGACACGGATGCGGAGAGGAGGGTTGGAGAGAGAGTCATTGTTTGGAACGGGAATCCCCTTCCGTAAAATCAACTGTTAGCTGAGTTTTTCCCCTTCTTCGCCTTTTTTCACTGGCTGGCTTTCTCTTAAAAAAAAAAATCTGTCTAATGTGGCCTGCTGTTGACGTTTCCTTAACTGTTTTCTGAAAGGGTTTACTAAATGATCATTAACAATATCGATAACACGGTTAACCAGTTCCTTATCATGATGATTCTTTTTTTTAAAAAACCCTCCTTCTGAAGATTCATGTTTTTTATCTAAATACAGTACAAAGAGCCACAAAAACTGAGTGTAGCAAAACGTTTGGAACACAGCTGCAAAAGGTTTAAACTAATAATGTACTAATAATGCCAACTAATGCCAAGTGCCAAAAACACAGACTGCTTTTGTTAACAAAAATCACGTGCGTTGGGTCAGATTCCGATTTTTTCGAGCTCTGATGCAAAATGTTCTCGACATTTCGTGTCGAAATCCGATTATGTGGAGTACTGGTGCGGTTGAGTACCAGGGTTCTGCTGTTTTCAATTGTCGCATAAGTCACTGCTGTTATCAGATACTATTAAGCCCATTGTTGGCTCACAGTACCCCAATGCGACACAGAACTATCCATAGGACATTCTTGGCTGCAATGTTTAAGAGAGCAGACCCCAACTTTTTTTCTCTTACACACTTTTTGGTGTGTTAGCACCACAAACATTTTGGTTAAAAGTAGAACAATTAACCATTGAACCAATAGGGCACCTTCCTCCTATAAATAGCAAGTATTTTAATTTTTAATCAACTTTGATAATTGTTGTGACCACTCAAAAATATAGTCCAATAATTTATTTTTGTTGTGACTGCTTCTATGTTTAGATTTATTATACCACTTAGTCACTTGTTTTTATTGCTGCAATGTTTATTTTTGTTTTTACTAATTTCTTGTATTCTTTGAGCTCAGTATTCCCTTTTCTTTATTACCTTTGTCCTCCTACATCTTTGGAAATTATGCTCCTTAGGTAATTTTTTTAAGGTCTCCTACTTATTTTAAGACATGTATCTAACAAAATCTAAAGTATTGAGTCTGATTTTGAAGACTTGTCTCATCTGGCTCTCTCATATGGTCTTTCCCATGTACGTGTGCATGTGTCCGTATGTGTTTCTGTGTCTGTCGATGTGCAGGTGTCCATATGTGTGTGTGTGTGTGGATTTTTACTTTGTGCTCAGGTCTCTGGGAACTTGATTTGAGGGAATTCTTTGAGGACCTGTTGAAAATTCAATTCCTCTGAAGAGAAACCGTGTTTGCTTTGGGAAGTTGCTTGGCAGCAGCAACCCTGAATAACTTTTAATTGGATTTTCCATTTCAGTGTTTTCGATAAACACCTTGTTAATTTGGCCACCATACCCAACTGAGGACTGGTTTATGGAATTTAATTATCGTATTATTTTTAAGCCCGTCTATCTAGGACAAAGATTAAAGCAAAGAAATGTCCTGCTGCCCCCTTGAGCTTGGGGAGTCCTTTTCTCTCCATCATAACTCACCATTTTCTCAGCTTCCTCCTGGTGTCCTTCTTGAACCCATCCGAGGGGAAACACAAGGACTGTGAAGGTAAAAGTCAATTTTCAATCTTCCTTACCCATAAGGGTGTCTGTTTTCCTTTATATCTCTCCTCTTCAAATTCTTTTCCTTTGTGCCAACTCAGCAATACATCTCAAAAAGATTGAAATATTCTAAATAGTATAACAGTCGTTTTGTTTGAAAGGATTATTTAAGGTATTTCACTCACGATATTTCTTGAAATTTGTATCAAATCAGTTTATTCTTTATCATATAATTGAAATAAATTTATTTTTAAAAATGTGTTGTTATTAAGTTCTCAGTGAAGTGTACTTTAGCTTTTGTGAATTTAAATCTGAAACCAACTAGACCAAGAAAATTTTCTAGTGATCACCATATTAGTTCTAGTTGAAAGGCTAACTGTTTATTACAAAATAATAAACATTTTTAATATGTCTACCCAAAGAGGGCCTATCCTTGCTTGGGTGGTCCAGCAACCATGAAGTTCAAGAGCCATGCCTCGATTCCTCTGTCCTTCTTGACTTTTCAATTATGCTAAGTCAGAAATCATGAGATACAACAGGGTAAACAATTTAAATTGAGCTTCTCTTTTCTTTTGATATTTCATATATTGCTTTAAAAATATAATTCCATAAACAAAGTGATAGCAAGGGGCTATTTAGTGATTGTTTATATTAATAAATAACTCACACCCTGAAATTTTTGTCATTCTAATTCTCATGACAAACTTTTTAGAGTTAATAATTTATTTTATTGAAAATAACAACTTTTCTAAGCATATGCTATGGTTTAATTGGCCAATAATTATATAGTGGTATTGTTTTGATTTTTAATAAATCCAGTTACCTTGGTACATCTGTACTCTTGTCAAAGTCTGCCTTGCCCAACCAATCAATTGGCATTTGTCTTATTTTACTTTGTTTTGGTGAAGATGAACTTGAAAATAGTTTTTAGAATGTAAACACAAAAATGATTCTTCAAACTAAAATTTTGAATCCTAAATCAGACATCCAAAATGGACAAGCAAACAAAATAAAAAAGAAAGAAAGCATCCTTTTAGGTCTTATTTTTATCTTCTAACAATTTCTGTATCGTAAGATGTCAGAGAAAAAACCTTCATTGTGGAATTTATTTAGAAAAAATTGCACTGTTGAAATGTTTTAAGACGAATAACAGTTAAAACTAATCCTTACTCTGAATTTCCGCGGCCTGAGTATATGTATGAGAAGCTTCTATGGTGAATTAGGAAGTCGCGATCTGGGCCTTTGGTATTTGCTCCTCTCTTCCCTGATTTATCAATTCTCCCACATTGCAGTGTGAATCCAAATAGAATGTATAACCACTTTGTTTACTTAATTAATGAATTTGAGCAAAGCCTGATTAAGTTAAGAAGCAATCTGGTAAAGGAACAAACATAAAAATTCTCGGAATGTCAAAAGATGGAATCTCCTTCAATCGGGTGATTAAAATCTCATCCAAGATAAATGAAGCACCAAACAGAATTTAATAGCATTGTATTCACTTGGGGTTTGGTAACTGATTTGATTTATTTGGAATCCATGATTTATCAAATTTCTAAAAAGACCAATAATTATTGAATGATAGACATGTTGCTCTCAGGTATCTGCCCAACTTACTGGAGAAACAGCGAGGACATAACTCACCGCAAAGGACATAGGACCAGTGCAAAACACTAAAAGCAAAGAAGCAAATAATCAAGAACACGGATGATAGGGGTGGTAGTCATCATGGAATATTTACTTTGAGACAAGGACTTTTGAAAGCCCTTTCAATGAATTAGCTTCATTTACTTCTCAAAAAGAGCAGGTGTGATGACAGCAATATTAGCTCAGGATACTTCCCTAGCTTACACCTGTCATAGCTCTTATTTTTTAAAAAAATTATATGATGTATTAACTACTTTTTATGATTAGATAATAAGAGGATAATCTAAAAAACATATATTACGCTGACTAAAAGTATTGGCGTTCGGCTATCAAAAGATATAGTGTCCGGGGTCTTAAAGACTTGAAGACAAGCAAGCGGCCATCTAGCTGAGAAGCATCAAAGCCCATATGGAAGAAGAACACCAGCCTGTCTGACCACGAGATGTAGAAGTGATTAATTATCAGACACCAAAGAACTGAAAATCATATCAGTGGGTGCCCGCTTTACTGACACAATCACTGAAGACAAATGTGTGCATAAGGAAATGTGAAGAGAGCTAATGGTGCCCGGCTATCAAAAGATATAGTGTCTGGGTTCTTAAAGGCTTGAAGATAAACAAGTGGCCATCCAGCTGAGAAGCATCAAAACCCACATGGAAAAAGCACACCAGACTGTCTGACCACGAGGTGCAGAAGGGACCAGTTATCAGAAACCAAAGAACTGAAAAGCAGATCAGTGGGTGCCCACCTTCCTGATACGATCACTGAAGACAAAGGTGTGCATAAGGAAATGTGAAGAGAGCTAATGGTGCCCGGCTATCAAAAGATATAGTGTCTGGGGTCTTAAAGGCTTGAAGATAAACAAGTGGCCAACTAGCTCAGAAGAAACAAAGCCCACATGGAAGAAGCACACCAGCATGTGTGACCACGAGCTGTCGAAGGGATTGGGTGTCAGGCATCAAGGAACAAGAAATCACGTCATTGTAAAGGTGGGTGAATGCAGGGTGGAGACTCAGAGTCCATTGGTAGGCAACTGAACACCCCCTTGCTGAGGGGTTGTGGGGAGGAGACGAGCCAATCAGGGTACAGGGTAGCAACGATGAAACATATAACTTTCCTCTAGTTCTTAAATGCTTCCTCCTCCCCCCACTATCATGTTCCCAATTCTGCCTTGTAAATCTGGCTAGACCAGAGGATGTACATTGTACAGATAGCAACTGAAAACACAGGGAATCCAGGATAGATGACTCCTTCAGGACCAGTGGTGAGAGTGGGTGATGCCTGGAGGGTGAAGGAATGTGGGGTAGATGGGGAGAACCAATTATAAGAATCTAAGTATAGCCTCCTCCCTGAGGGATGGACAGCAGAGAAGAGGGTGGAGGGAGACATCAGACAGTGTAACTTATGACAAAACTATAATAATTTATGAATTATGAAGGGTTCATGAATGAGGGGGGGAGTGGGGAGGGAGGGGGAAAATGAGCAACTGATATTAAGGGCTAAAGTAGAAGGCAAATGTTTTCAGAATGATGAGGGCAACAAATGTACATATGTGCATGACAAAATGGATGTATGTATGGACTGTGATAAGAATTTTACGAGCCCCCCCAAAATAATTTTTTTAAAAAGCATTGGTGTTTAAAAACAAGTCAGTCTAAACCTATTATGAGAATACTCAGATGAAGTTACATAAAAGGAAGAATTTAAATTCTGCTTACAGTTCATAGAATAGTCATAAAATAATTATTTCATGGTTTTTTTAATCACTTTATTGGGGGCTCTTACAGCTCTTATAACATGCCATACATCAATTGTACCAAACATATTTGTACATATGTTGCCATCATCATTTCAGAAACATTTTCTATTTGAGCCCTTGGTATGAGCTCCTCTCTTTTCCCTCCCTCCCCCACCCTCCCACCCTTATGGATACTTGATCAATTTTATATTGTTATTATTATTTTGTATCTTACACTGTCCATTGTCTCCCTTTACCCACATTTCTGTCATTTGTCCCCTTGTGGGGAGGGGTCCTATATATCCAACCTTGTGATGGGTTCTCCCTTTCTCCACCTTTCATGTTTTTCATGGAAATTTTCAAAATATAAGGATAAAAACATCAATATGGAAAAAATTTCAATATAATCAGAATAACTACTGTTAACCCTTGGATACCTTTATTTGCTGAATTATGTGAATATGTGTATGCTTTTAAAGGTTCTTACACAGTTGGTTATGTATGGTTTTATTAACCGACTTTTTAACTTAAAAACAATTTTAAACACTGGCCTTTGACATAGGTATCTTTAATAAGATTATTTTTTTAAATCATTTTCTTGGGGGATCATACAACTCTATCACAATCCATACATATATCCATGGTGTCAAACACATTTGTACATTTGTTGCCATCATCACTCTCGAAACATTTGCTTTCTACTTGAGCCCTTGATATCAGCTCATTTTTCCCCTCCCTCCCTCACCCTCCCTTCCTCATGAACCCTTGATAATTTATAAATTATTATTATTTTGTCACATCTTACGCTGTCTGACATCTCCCTTCCCCCACATTTCTGTTATCCATCCCCCAGGGAGGAGGTTATATGTAGATCCTTGTAATCAATTCCCACTTTCTACCCTACCTTCTCTTTACCCTCCTGGTACCACCACTCTCACCACTGGTCCTAAAAGGATCATCTGTCCTGGATTCCCTGTGTTTCCAGTTCTTATCGGTAGCAGTGTACATTCTCTGGTCTAGCCGGATCTTTAAGGTAGAATTGGGATCATGATAGTTGGGCGGGGGATGGAGGGGGCAATTAAGAACTAGAGGAAAGTTGTATGTTTCTTCAGTGCTACACTGCACCCTGACTGGCTCATCTCCTTCTTGTGACCCTTCTGTAAGGGATATCCAGTTGCCTACAGATGATGGGCTTTGGGTCTCCATTCAGCACTCCCCTTCATTCACAATGATATGATTTTTTTTGTTCTTTGATGCCTGATACCTGCTCCTATTAACACCTCATGATCACACAGGCAGATGTGCTTCTTCCATGTGGACTTTGTTGCTTCCCAGCTAAGATGGCCGCTTGTTTACCTGCAAGCCTTTAAGACCCGAGATGCTATATTGTTTGATAGCTTTCTTCGCCACGTTTGCACCTGCTTTGTCTTCAGCTATCGTATCGGGAAGGTAAGCATCATAGAATGCCAGTTTAATAGAACAAAGTGTTCTTGCATTGAGGGAGTACTTGAGTTAAGGCCTAATGTCCATCTGCTACCTTAATACTAAGCCTATAAATATATGCACACAGATCTATTTCCCCATCGTCATATACCAATATCTTTACATATGTACATGCCTGTATTTAGACCTCTATAAATGCCCTTTGCCTCCTGTTTCTTTCCTCTATTTCCTTTTACTTCCCTCATGTCCCACTATCATGTTCAGCCTTCATTTGAGTTACAGAAATTCTTCTGTTACATTGTCCTTGATCAAGTTCCTTACTACTGAACTTTTATCATTTCCACTTTTTGTAATATTCATCATTTTACATAAATCTACAGACATGACAAGTCTTTTGCCTTAGAGTACATTTCTAGAAGTGGAATTATCAGGTCACTGGATATGATTTTAAGCCATTGACATGTGCTTCTTTATCACCGACCTCCCTATTTGTAATTAGAAACGTGTATGATTTAGTGTGACACACACATTTTGAGAGTGTTTGGTGTTTTCCAAAGTCAGCCTCTTAATTATCCCCTCTCGTTAACAGTAGACTTAAAGAACAGAGGGAAGTTAATCTTCCAGTCCTCTCATTCCATCATATAGCCACCCAACTTCCCACAATGAGCCCTGCCCTTTTCAAAGTGGGACTTTTTTTTTTTTTTTTTACTTACAGTCAACAAGAAATCTCTTCCTTCTCAAGACTTTGCTCTTTCAGCACTGAGCCTCTGAATATCATTATCTTTTTTTTTTTTTGTATCACTGACTTCGTCCCAGACAACAAAAGCAAGAATAGAGTTGTGCAGTATTGGTTAGGTAACTGCTCAAGCAATGCCCAATGCATGGACTGAGAGCTACAACTGCCTCGGCATTCTATTTCCAAGTCCAAATGAAGTTGGGAAGTTTTTATGACCAGAAAATAAAGAAGTCCTCCAGGGGGCAATATTGCCTCAAGCCATAAGCTGGCCTAAGGTTATGTATAGCTGACCCTTCCAAAGTACTGTATTCTTGAAAAAGTGGTGTCCATAGAAAATCCATAGGATAGAATACAGGTCTTCATACCTTTGCTAAAACTACGTGTATTTTCTTTTTTACCTTAAATGTTATTTTGAACAATTTGAAAGACAACAATCATAATGCACTGTTGTTTCAGTTTATTTATAAAACTCATACTCCTTGCCACTGAGTGGATTCGACTCAGCCAGACAGGGTAGAATGGTTGCTGTGGGTTTACCAGACTGTACTTCTTTCCAGGAGAGAATGCCCGTCTTTCTCCCGAGGAGCAGCTAGCGGTTTCCAGCAGCAAACCTGATGGTCCTCAGCCCAGCGCATAGCCAACGATGCCACCAGGGCTCACTTCATAACTCATTAACTTCTGTATTTTAATGATGATGTTATAAACAATACAGAGGCTTTGGAAAACAGGTTAATACTACTTATAAATGCACACACAAGAAAATCTATCATAATTTAACCTCCAGATGAATTTTCTGTATATTTCCTGCCAGAATTTCTCCATTGAAAATATATTTATATGTGAAGTATTAAAGTAGCAGAAGGACATTTGGCCTCTATTCGAGTATTCCCTCAATACAAGAACGCTTTGTTCTAATAACCAGGCATTCTGTGATGCTCACCTTCCCAACACAATCTCTGAAGATAAAATGGGTGCAAATGTGGTAAAGAAAGTTGATGGTGCCCGGCTATCCAAACATACATCAGATGGAGTCTTAAATGCTTGAAGATAAACAAGTGGCCATCTAGCTGAAAAGTAACGAAGTCCACATGGAAGAAGCGCATCGGCCTGTGTGATCATGAGCCTATGTCAATAGGATCACATATTAGGCATCAAAAACCCAGAACAAAAAATTATATTGATGTGAATGAGGGGGAAGACAGAGAGGGGACCCAAAGCCCATCTGTAGACAATTGGACACCCCATCACAGAAGGATCAGAAGGAAGAGACAAGCCAGACAGGGTGAAGTAAACCACTAATGAAAGACAACATTCCTCTAGTTCTTGTAATGCTTCCTCCCCTCCCACCCCTCGCTATCATGATCCTAATTCTACCTTACCAATCCACCTAGACCAGAACATGGCCACAGATAAGAGCTCACAACATAGGGAATCCAGGACAGATAAACCCCTCAGGACCAATCATGAGAATAGAGATACCAGGAGGCTAAGGGGAAGGTGGGGGGATCAAGGGGGAACTGATCACAATGATCAACATAAAACCCCTTTTCAGGGGGATAAACAGCAGAAAATTGCGTGAAGGGCGACAGCAGTGGATGTAAGACATGAAAAAAATAATAGTTTATAAATTATCAAGGGCTCATGAGGGAGGAAGAATGGAGGGGGGTGGAGAAATGAGCTGATACCAAGGGCTCAAGTAGAAAATGCTTTGAAATGATGATGGCAACATATGTACAAATGTGCTGGACACAATGGATGGATGGATGGACTGTGATATGAGCTGTAAGAGCCCCCAGTAAAGTGATTTTTTTAAAGAAAATATATATGCAAAGATAAATATATTTTATCCTAAAGATATACACCTAAACTTACCTCATTATTTTTATAACCACAAAAAAATTTTATCTGTGCATATCAGACTCTATATTCCATGGTTATTAAGTCTATTCTGACTCATAAAGACCCTGTAGAACAGAGTAGAATATTGCTTCATTGGGTTTCTGAGACTATAAATCTTCACAGAAGCAGACAGCCACATCTTAGATGAAGTTTTGTTTTGTTTCTGTTTTTTTATATGAATAACAATGCTACAATGGACACAATTTTACATAAAGCTTGGTGATGGTTTTTCTTTGGTTAGGATAATTGCTGAGTTAAAAGGGATGTATACTATGAGCTTTGATAATATGAACTCCATGAAGATGGAGATTTTTACTAAAGAAATGATATATAGTGGTAAATAAGTAAATAGGGTGACATTTAACCATGTCTGACAAAATAAAAAAAGAGAATCTAACTCCACATATGGCCGAGCTTTATTCCGATGAAACAGAGGTCAGATAGGCAGGCCTCAGCCCTTCAACTTTCTTTATCTTATGCAAGCACCAACCATCGCCCCATGGCCATCTACTTCTCAGTTTGGGTTGATCATCCTGTTCAACGACCTCAAAGAACTCACAGACAACGCAGTACTCATGATTATGAGATCTACTAGAGAAGACTACATGTTACAAGTCAGGATCAGAAATGTTAAAGATACAATTCTTTTGTCCATAATACATCTTCTGATATTCTTTTACATTCACTTACTAACATATACTTTGATATATTCCTTGTCATTGGTGTTTATTGCCCTTTTCTCATTTTAATTGATTGTTTTAAAAATATTTTCACCTATGTCTCTTAAATAAGGTAAGTATCTATTTATCCCAACTTACTGTTTATGCTTAATTTGGTCTAAAACTTATATGTAATTAAATTTGTCTACTTTTACCTTTTGGATCTCATATTGATCTCTCCTACTGAGAATGTTCTTAGCCACCTAAAGCTTATAAAAAATACCTCAAAATTTTATTTTTGATCATTTAATTCACACTCTTATTTTTAATTTTTCTTGGTCTTTTGCTTGGGTGGCAAGTATGAGCCAGGGGACTTTTTTCTATGTTTTCTGAATATTTTCATTTCTTCATTTTCATAATTTTGCCCATTTCACTTAGCTTATTTACATTTTCTAAAAGATTAGAAAATATTTGCCTATGAAGAATATAGCTAATCAGGCCTCTTCGGGATGTAAATGACAAAAAGAAAATTTAAAGTTTTATAAAGAAGAAAGCTCCTAAATTCATTAAAACATTCCTTTCAAGGAAGAATAATTTCCATCATGCAAAGAATTATACCAGGGTTCAATCTATTTCTTGTCATGAGTTCTTTTATGTAGTACCCTCATTCTCTTTTTTTTTTATACTTTACATCTTATGATGAAAAGGTAGTGTTGCCATTGACCCTTCCAGACTTATATTATTTTGATTTAGCAATCTGTTAGCGAAAAGAGATATTTTGTGACATCTATGCTTTTCCTGACCACAATTTCACTTTTACTTATAAACATGGGGGACTTGAGCAGTGCGCAGCCTTGAGAGTCCTATCGGACTTCAGGTGACCAGAAGGAAAGGAGTGTTATAATTGAATAAATTTGGGTCAAGAGCAACTTCTTTTGACTGGGGAACTCAATGAAGACTCACAGACATAGAAAAAATCACAACAAAATATGAAAAGGGCAGTTTTTAAAAAGAAGAGAAGGTTGAGACTAGTCCAAAGAGGAGAATTATTAATGGAGAAATAAAAGTACTACCTGTTGTGGTAGTTATATAATTTCATGTCTGCTTGAAAATATATAAAGGTGTAGGGGTGGAGGTTAACCTGCCAATCAAGTCACAGCCTGATGGTGACTCCTTGTGAGTGTGGCCTTCTCATAGGAAGGCCCTGCGAACACTAGCCCCCCACCCCGCTCTCTCTACCTTCACCTTCTTGCTGCTGACACTGGTTGCTGCCAGACCACTGGAGATGCATCCAAACCATTAGATCCACAAGACTTTGCACCCATTGGCCAGTGGTATTCCTGCACTCTGCATCATTGTAGATGGCTTCACGAGTCTGAAGAGGGACTTACGGACTAGTATCAGATTAAAGATTTGAGTTGGACTGGGCTGGGATGTTTTCCTGATATACAATTACTTCTTGATATAAAGCTCTTTCTTACACATATAAAAGTGTCACTGGATTTGTTTCTCTAGTGAACCTGACCTAACACACCTGTCAAATGCAAATTTTCAACCAATTCTGTCACTAGTTTTATATATATGAGAAATCCATTTTCCAATTAATCATTTTTATTTTACTTTGTTTGATATTGTTTTTAGAAATAACATTTTAACTCTAAATAGTATATGTATTGCTTTTCCTATGATTGACTTCTTACTTGAATAGATATAGATGATAGATAAACAGATAGATGAATGGATAGATAGATATTACATAATTTGGCAATGATTAACTTCTCAGGCCAAGGTAGGAAATGCAGGTAATCATTAACTGAACTGATTTATCTGAGGACATGCTTAAACTTTCCAAAAGAATGGAATTTAGGAATTGCACTGATTTGGGAATGCTTCAGTTTTCTTTCACAAATAACAGCATTTTTAAAATTATTTTGTAAGGTCAAGGAAGTCCATGAGAGATCTCAGGAAGAAGGGATAGGGTACCCTCATGAAGAGATCACTAAAGATATGGTGTTAGAGTAAAATGCAGCAAAAAACCAAACAAACAACTAGACAGAGCCCAGCTATCAGAAAAAAAATAGTGACTCTTAAAGGCTTGTCTTCAAAGAAGCAGTCATCTATGTGAGGCATCAGTTAAGTCCGCATGGAAGAAGCTCACCAGCCTGTATATTCCAAGGATTGTAAATAATATAATCTAAAGTCAAAGAAGGGAATGGTATCAGAGCTTAAATGATGAGCACCGGGTCCACAATATGGATGGCAGTGGAAGCCACAATCCAGAGGTAAAAAATAAAAAGAGTGGATAGGGTTGGCTAGAGCAATTTATTCCTGAGAACTAGTACAGGAGAGTAATTTTAAAGATTTATGTCAAGTAGAATTAAAAATTGGATTATTTATTAGTGTTACTACAGAACACTAATCCATTGCTAGTGAGAATGCAAAATGGTATACCCATTGTGCAAGCTAGCTGGTGATCCCTCAAAAGTTTCAACATGATGCTGTCATATGGACCAAACGGTATCACTTAGGTACATCTTCAAGAGAATTAAAAGCATCTGCTGAAACAAACACATATACACTAATGTTCCTTGCGACACTATTCACAAAAGTAATTCTAGAAAGAGCCTAAATGTCCATCAACAGATGAACAGATAAACAAAACATGATTTATATATATTATATAGCTAGTCACACATGTATATATGATTGTAATACTTATTGATGACAAGCAAAGACTGTCATCTGGTATATATTACACCTTAATTACTCATTTAGTATATATCACACCTTAATGTAAAATAAAAGTCCTCACGATTGTGCCAATAAACACACTGCTTTAGTCAAATCTGCCACACATACAAAAACCTCTTTAAAGTATTAAGGATTAGAGACATCACCTTGAGAGAGAAAAAAAAGATGTGCCTGACCAAGCCATAATATTTGCAAGCACCTCACAGCTTGTGAACATTGGACAATGAATAAGGAAGATGAGAGAATCAATGCATTTGAATCATGGTGTTGGGGAATAATATTAAATACCTCAGAAGCTGTCAGAGAATGAAGCCAGAAAGCTCCTTCAAAGCAAGGATAGCAAGACTTCATCTCATGTACTTTGGACATGTCATCAGGAGAGAGAAGTCCCTGAAAAAGGACATCATGCCTGGTCAAGTAGAGGGGCAGCAAAACAGAGGAAGGGCCTCAAGGAGCTGGTGTGTCTCATGGCCTTGGTCAGAGGAACCATTGTGAAGAAGGCGAAGGACCAGGCAGTGCTTCCTCCTGTCTTACACAAGGTCACATTCAACAACAGTACCTGACAGCAAAGCTATTCATAAAATAGTATTTCACTCTGACAGAAGAAAATGGAAATTGTGATACATGAGACAACATGGAAGAATCTCAGAAACATTGTATTGTGGGAAATAAGTTTAAATCTAGAAGGACCAGTATTGTAGGAGTCCACTAATAAGAAACACCTAGAACAGGCAATTAGAGAGGGATTCGAGTTAAAAAGCAGTTGCCAGAGGTGAGAGGGATAAGGAAGAGGTGAATCACTGAGATTTTGTGTAGGGGAATAAAAAGGTTGTAAATAGATTTGGGCGATGGTGGCAGAACATTTCTGTAATAATTGGCCTTAATGAATTGTACGTGTGTGAAATGAATTGGTGAGTGCCATATTATCTGTATTTTTACAAAAAAAATTTTAAAGAAAGAAGGAAGGAAAGAGACTCCATGACATCGGGGAGACGCTGCGTATATGAGAAGCAGTACAAAAAGAGGAAGCCTGCACTTGAAGAGTTTGGTGCAGGAGGCCTGCTGGAGCCATGGGAAAGCACTGGTTTGCTAACCCGAGGGTGGCGATTCAAAAGCACCATCCATTCAGCAGGAGAAAGATGAAATGTCTGCTCCCATAAAGATTTACAATCTCAGAAACCTACAGGAGGGGTTCTGTTCGGGCTTACAGGGTGCCCTGGGTCAGTGTCCATGCAGTAGCAGGGGGATAAGCAGTAAGGAACCAACTGGCTCTTTTCTGAGGCCCATCGCACTGCAAAAAGCTTGTGGCAAAAACGTGCACATAGCTTGGAAGTACAAAGACCCCAGTTTAAAAAAGAACTCTATTATTTACTGGATATGTAACCAACATTTACACATTGACCAGGTTTTGTTTTTTGTTTTCTTACTATAAGGAGTTTTAGTTTAGTTTTGTGTTTTTCAGCATATCATGTGCTATCTCTGATTATTAGTATATTAAAAATGAATTATTTACATCTCAATGTTCAGCCAAAGGCCTAAGGCCACAGGCCCAGACACCAATGAAGCTTGCCCAAATGGTGAGGAGATTTGTTTTGTTTTGCTTTTCTGTTTTTGTGTGTTCGTGGTAGGGTGGGCGGTCTAAAATCCATCATTCATGCTAAGTGCACAAGAGGATGAGAGGACTTCAGTAGAGAATTTTTTTTAAGAGAGTGGGTGTGTCGAGCTTTTCCACCTCAGTGATTAGTGGTTCTTTTGTCCTCAATTCACGAACAGAGGACTTTGAAGAAACCAGTGAGAGGAGCGGATGTGTAGTAGGGAAACATGCTCTGTCCTTCATAAAGCAGCTACAGGGGGAGGTTCCCCAGCAATGAGAGGGAGCACAGGTCAGTCTGTGAGGAGCCCACAAAAGAGTAAGACAAAAAAGGCATCTTGAAACACCAAGACACTTCAAAGAGCTCAATGCCAACTCCAGGAGAGATCAGTCCAGTAAGAAGTTCCTTCCCGTGTCTTCTCTTCTTACCACCTGCTGGTGCCAAGGCTGCATGAGGCACGGCGAAAAATGAGAGAGAGGATGCATTTAAAGGGTTGGGTAAAATCTACATAGAAGTGGAAATTTGTTGTCTGTACTTCATACATCTTAAAAGACTTTCTAAACTCAAAAACTAGAATGTTAAAGGAAAATGTTGCTGAAAACTAGCCGACTTCAGGACTAAGTTGATGTAGAGTGTGTACACACAGGAGGGTGTATTCATGCATAGGGACAGGGATCACTCAGTGGACATATGGGTTCTAAAAGGAAACTTTCTTGTCCCCAGATGGAATTTCTCTAAAAATTAAAATGGGGAAAACTTAAAATTGACTTTACCATGGTCAGTTTGATGAGTTCCTTTAACCTCTCAAGCATAACACAGACTGCTACCTAGGGACTGACACAGACATATTTTTTTGGTTCAGGAGAGGGTGAGCCTCATACCATCTCATTTCTTCCAGATAATTCAAAGAGGGCTTTCCCACAACACAGCCTCCCAAAGCTCAGTCCCAACTCTGCTCCTGGCTGTTATTGAACAGTATTTGAGCCTCAAGTAGGAAAAGGGATACTTCAAGATTGATATTTAATTGTCCATATTTACTCTACTGTTCATATGGCTCATACTGCGATACACGGTCCCTAGATTGTGTCCGAAACCCACAGGGGCCGTTCTACTGTGCCCTACAGGGTCATGATGGGTCAGAATAGATTTGATGGCAATGAGATGTATCCGTTCATTCAATCACTCAGCGTGATACATGTTGGAGAGACACCGATAGACAGAGAATTTGAAAGACATTTTCTGAGCTTCAATGAGCTTGTTGTTTAGGTGCAGAAACAGGTCAGTAAAGACATAATTATGAGGTAATGAGAAAATAAGAGTAAAAATATACAAACAAATTTCTATAAGAGCCAAGAGAAATAGAAATTTGGTATTCCTCCTGGTCTAGGGAAAACTACATTTGGAGAAAAATTCAAAGACACCTTACCTAAAGAACCAGTGGAGTGTAATTAAATCTACATTTAACTGCTCCTTGCCTTCCTGATCTGCACCCCAAATAACAATGTTCCCTAGCAGCAGGGACCGCCTCATCCAATTATTGTCCATGAACCCTGAGGGCCCTGATAAGCACTCGTGCGCTCCTTTCCTTCAAGGTTCTGTGAACTCCTTTGTTGGAAAAACAGCGTAACATATATTCCCTTATCCCCAAAGACCTATTCTATAGATCCCACCATCTCCAGCTTCCACTATTAAATCTTTCCTTGGCGCTGCATCACTCTCTTCAGAAGGCAGCAGGTGAAAACCTGTTTGCCATCTATGCCGAGATGTGTCCTCGCGGATGCTGTCAGCTGGCAAACTTGAAATATTTTAAGGATTATTAATATGTGTTCTGGAGTTAGGAGGGCATAATTCATAACCTTCTTCTGCCCTTACACTTAGGCAGCTGTATACCATCTATGAAATCAAGATTCTTTGAAAGATTTCCTGTTTAGCCCATAATAAGTGCTCAGTAATTGAGGGTATTAGCTTTTTCATCTGATGTTTGAAATAAAAGACAAATGGTAGCTCATCCAAAAGAAAGAAAAAAATATTTAAGGGAATGGGAGCAGAGCGAAGAGTTTCTAAATAAAATGAAAGTATTGTATGTGTTTTTACAGAACTCTAGGAAAGAGGAACACTATTTGAGATTCTGTCTTCCAATTGAGAAGACACAGATATAAAGGGATTGAAATTTCCTAATAAAACTGTAAGACTTACCTTCAAAATTGAACTGTGGAGCAAATCATTACACTAGATTGCTAGTACTCTAATTGCTACTCTACCAATGGATTATGTATTGTAGATGGAAACACCTTTTAAATCATAAATACACATACATACCTACACACACTGAATGAACCAAATATGACAGATAACAGTATATACTTCACCATAAACTATTTAATCTAAAAATGACTCATTCTCAATTAATTTTATAAGCCCATAGCTGTGATATACACTAATATTAATTACCTAACCTCCTGTTTCATTTTATGAAGATATTTGTATTATATCACTAAGCTAAATCAATATAATATCCAGGAAAATAAATTAAATTAAAAACTTGAATTTCAAATGTAATGGTACCAAGTAATATTCTATGTACTTATACTCTAAAATGCTTAGTATTTTCACAGTCTTGCTTCAAACTAACTGAGTTAATTTTTATTCTCAAAGTATGGTTGCACAGAAAAGCGCAACTGGATTCAAACATTCATAAAGTTCTGTTATAAATTGGAGCATAGGACAGGGCAAGGACAGACCACAAAGCTGCTGGCACACGTAGAGCCAAATTCTTTTGCTTTCTTTTACAAAATCGCTTACTTTCTTCTGAGATTAATGGACTGTCCATGGGAACTGGGCAGTGACTAAAACCTTAAAATAAGGAAGGGTGACCCCTAGTGTTGGCCTTTAAAACCAAATGTGTGTTAAACCACCAAACTGAAAATGGACAGAATTCAGCAGCTTGTGTTTGAAAGCAAGCCTAAATAACTAATTTATTTACCAGCATTGTCTGTCGACGTCACTAATATTTGGGATATTACTAAAATGCTTTAGATAAACATTTAAATGACAGCACAGTCCTTCCCATGTAAACTCCCTTTCATTCACTGCAATTGTACAAATCAAAAGGAAATAAAATTATAGAAAAGACACAAGTCCTGCTTGAATGAGAAAATATAACTGGCCAAAGGGGAAGGGGGAAGAAAAAAGCCTAAAAATTAATTCCACACTGCACTGAAGATAATGAATTACACTGAAGCGAAACATTAGATTATGAAATATTTAGGAAGGAACTCTTGTGAGAATCTCTTACCCCTATCTTAGTTTATATATGAAAACCATTCGCCCTCAACAAGGTCAGGGTCATGGTCCTGCAGAAAAAGAAAAATGGTGCAGCTTAGACACCTGTCACTTGTGACAAAATGAAATGAAATGGGAGGTTAAAAGTGACGTGCTGCATCGTTTGAACTCATTGTCACTCAACAAATGGAGGCTCTTACAAAAGAGGGCAAGCTAGAACAGGGAAACCTTACAGGTGACGAGAAATTCTTCCGGGGGGGCGGGGAATATAGTATGGAAGAGAGCCCTGAAGGTCTTTCCTATTAAATTTTATTGTCATTATTTACTTTGGGCTGAGGCTGGCTTGGCACCAGTATGGGACTAAGCAAAAATTAGACATTTAATGCTCTGCTGTTTAGTTTCAGATGCCAAAATGACATAAGAGTTGCTTAGCCGAAGTTTGTGCTGAGTTCAGCACTGCCATTTCCCTCCCTTTAGATGAACTGGACAAGGAAAGCTATCGAATGGTGGGAGTAATAGAACTAGAAGGACAAAGACTATGATGATGAAAGTGCCCATTTAATACGGAAGTTAGAATTTAGAAGGACAATAGAACCCCTCCTACTAACAATGCTGCTACATCACCCATCACTCATATAGCACACCTCGTCCTGATGGTACAGATTTGTTTCTGTGCTTTGTTTGAATGCTTCTGTTGGAAGACAGCACTTTTTCCTTAGTGACATCAGCACACTAGCATCATATGCTTTCTAAGTATAACAAAAGCAAGTAACTTTTGTTAGCCAGGGACATTTTTCAAATCTTAAGGTAGTCCCTCAATTTTATTCATATCAGATTTGCACTTTATATGTTTTCTCCTGTATCTTATGATTTTTGTCCTGGAAATACTGCCTTGCTATGATCAAGAAAGAGATCCCTTTTTTATTTCACATAAACGATTCCTATTAACATCTATTATTTACCTTATTCCTGCGAATTATTTAGATTATAGATACTAAATTATCTTAAATAATACTGTGGAAGAACTGTATTTACATTTTTAAGGGAAATTTCATTCTCTAAGATTAAGTTTAATTATTTATTGATCCTTTGGTGTATTGATTCCTAACATTTGGAAGAAACCAAAATATTCTTTCTAATCTGCATTTTCAATATTTTTGTCAAAAGAATTCATTCAAACAGGTTGCTTCAAATTCCCACTGTTGTTATAGCCCTGCAACCAAAGACTTTCAATTATAAGCAAGATGTCTACTGTAAAGACTTTCATTTATTTAGCAAAAAGGTAATCTTTAATAGTTGTATACATAATTTCATTTTGTATGACTGATTTACCTGCCTATTGATGCTCATTCTAGCAGAACACTACCACTCTCTGGGAACCTCCCTTCTTATCAACACTGCATCAATTCCTTCCAGTGACTAATTTTCATAGAATACTGTGTTAGTCCAGCTTGACTAGAGAAACAAATCCAGGGACATTCATACATGTATAGGAAAGAGTTTTGTACCAAAGAGCAATTGTATATTGAAAAAACATCCCAGCCCAGTCCAAATAAAATCCATAGGTCAGATATTAGCCCATATGTCCAATACTAGTCTATAAATTCCTCTTCACACTCACACAGTACATGCAAGGATGCCGAATGAAGATTACAGGCTGGTGGGTGAAAAGTCTTATGGATCCAGTGGTGATTGAATCATCTGAGGGCTGGCACTGATCTCCATTTGCTCCTCCAACTCTCTGAGTGTGGATCCTGGATAGGTGTGTGAAGCAGAGAGAGAGTGTGGCCCACCTCCAGGGAGAAAGAGAGGAAGTTCTCAGCATCCTCATGAAAGACTATGCCGACAAGGAGGCATCGTCAGGCTGAGATGTGATTAACAGGCTAGACTCCACCTCTGCACTTATTTATCAAGTTGACATGAAATTATATAACTACCAGAGATAATAAAATAGACTTTTCAAATTCAGCTTTCAAAAAGCACATGGGTGGGAGAGGGATGTGTATATTGAAAGAGCTTAGGCATATGCTTTGCTTTTCCATATTACTCCTACAAGTATACTAGGATCCTAAGAAGCACTGGTAAAACCACCTCTCATTGAAAGAAATACCACAAAATAACCCTCCTCAAAGTCCTACACACTTCCAAGCACATATACAGATGAAAATTTTCTCTTAATGCTGTGCTTTGAGGAGTGTGTTGTGCAAGGATACATAAGAAGTGATAATATTAACTGAATATTCATTTTAAAAATATTTGATTGAATAAGTGATTTATTTGATTGTATAGTTTAAAATAATCATATAACATAACCATATAATTTTATTAAAAACATATTATTAGAATTCAGTAATACTTGAATAATAGAGATAAAATACAAAGCTTCAATGATATTATGTATCTACCAGGAATTTCATAAACTATTTTCTTAAGTCCTATTGGCTTAACAAGATTTGTTCTTCTATTTGGTATACTTCTTTGGAAAGATTTGAGGTCAAAATTTTCTCTTCAAATTTGTATCCATAAAGAAATAACATATAACACTGTAAAATTCAGTTTATTAGATCCATGTTAAAATTAAAAAAACAGGTGCAAATACTTAAACAGAAAAATTTAGATGGAGCGATAGTTTGATATAGGAAGGATAGACAGAGGCTAGATGTGAGAGAAAGAGTAAGAAAGAGATACAATGGAGATCTTTGACTTGGAGTGAGGTTCATACTTAAAAGCTGTGTAGGCAACATAGGGACATTTTGAGGGAAAGTGTTCAATGAGGAAGGTGTGAATGGTAGGTAAACCACAAAAGAGAACTTGGAAATGAGTAAACACAAAAAAATAAATGACTGACTTCTCACTTGAGTCAGGTAGCGATTAAAATCAAACTTGGTTACATTCTCAAAGATGGTGTCCAAGTAGAACTACCCACCCTATGCTCCTGTTATTAGATCAGAAACTTAAGAGGTAAGAAAGCCAATAGTGGGCGGCTGGGTGCTAAAAATAGATTCAGTGTACTCAGGTCTGGTTCAGATCTCCCTTTGTGATTTTCATGCACAGATGAAATGCTTGCTGAAATGCTCTAAGTTCGTTGCGTCTGCCCAAGGACTCTGCTAATCCCTCACAGCTACAGTGGGACAGCATCCACCCCTCTTCCTATGCCCAAGATATGAGACATGCAGTGCTCTGTCTAAAGGCGGTCATAATCCCAAACTCTTGGAAAGCCTCCATGAGCTAGTCATAAGACCTCATATCAGAGTTCCCCTCTCTGCTGTCCACCCTGCTCTTGCATTCAAGAACCAGGAAAAAAGTGACTACATCAGCAAATCCCTTCCCCTCTCCCCAGCTCCACACCTGCCAGCTTGGGAAAAGATAGATAGCCACTAATTTGCAGCAATTGAGGAGCCTCTAGGATATTTACACTTGTCAAAGCTGTGCAGGAGAGCTAGGAGTGCAGACAGGGTAGAATTCAGATCCAGTTGGCAAAAAACTACTGGACTAAAAAAATTTTTTTTTTAAATTTTTAAACACTTAGAATTCTAGTCTGTGTACCTTTGTATAACTTTAAATGTAAGTTGCCAGAAACATGTCCCTGGTCAATTAGCATGATATTAGCATAACAAGACAGGCAGAACTCTGATTCTAAGAGCACAGCCTAAGATTTTAACATAACAAAACAGGAAAAGCCAGCGGCTGAAAGCCACTGCCCAAGCCAAAAACTGACTCTACCAGTTTTGGGCTCCACCTAGAATACTTAAAAGACTGCAAATTGTGGCCAAACAGTCAAGACCAGACCCGTGCCCATGCTGCAGGCCTGCCCCAACCTGGCACAGTGGCATACCTATAGTCACCACCCTCAAAACACCCTCTGAGGATCCACACTTCCTTTGGTCACTGAGTCACAGCAGCACTTCACCCATGCAGCAGCCTGACCCACCACCACAGTAGACCACAAGAGGCCCCTGAATCCACCCTTAATGGTCACACAGAAAAAGAGTTCAGTGTCCCTTGGCCTCCCAGGATCATGGTGCCACGTTCTTCAAAAACACCACACAGACAGAAACATACATCAACATCCTCAGCAAGCAAGAAAAACAAAACGCAACAATGAAAGAAATCCTAAACCTAACAATGCTCATAGAAAAAACAGATGTTGATCTGCAACAAAAGCAAATCTTTAGAATGCTGCTTGGAGTAATGCAGGATATGAAGGAATCAACGCACTTAAGGATGTAATGATAGAGGAGATGAAGTCCACACATCAAAGAGAAATGCAAGAATTAATGGATGAGGTAACAGAAGCAAAAATACAAGATAACAGACCTCATCAACAGACTAGAAGAGGCAGAGAATAGTATCAGCGATCTCAAGGACAATCAGGCAGACCTCAACAAACAATAAAGACAGTCAAGATCATCAAAGAGGTAGATGGAAACCTGAGGTCAATGACAGATGCTATGAATAGGTACAATATTCAATTAATTGGTCTTCCAGAACAAGACACAATGAAAAAGTCTACAGCTAAATTAGTGAGGGAATTCCTGGAAGTAAAATTCCCCACCTTAATGAATGAGAATCAGACATTCATACAGGGAGCAAAGAGGACACCAATTAGACTAAACCCCAGGAAGAACACACCAAAGCACATAATAGTTAAATTATCCAAATTCAAGGAAAAAAAGAAAATTTTAAGAGCAGCAAGAGAAAAAAAGGCAGTCACATACAATGGTGCTCAGGTAAGAATATGTTCAGACCTATCAGCAGATACCATGAAAAGGAGGAGAGAATGGATTAATGTCTTCTGAAAGTTGAAAGAAAATAATGCCAACCTGAGAATCCTCTACCCTGCCAAATAATCTATTAAGCTAGATGGTGAGATAAGAATCTTTCTGGACAAGGAAAAACTCAAAGAATATGCCATAAGATACCCAACCTGTGAAAATAATTGCCAACTCACTGTGGTCAAAAGACCAACACCGATCAGGCAAAAGCAAGAGGTCACCAGATACTCAACTCCATCCAGAAGTCAACATACCAAAAACAATGACCATGATAACATTACCTCAATGTGCTTGGCACAATGGAGGGATGTATGGATTGTGTAAGGAGAGAGTTAGCATTGCCTCAGAGGGGGGGAAAGGCCAGAATGAAGGTCCACATAAATATAGCACACTAATATGAAGAGAGATAGGAAAACAACCACTACAAAAGGTACAAGATGACAAGCAATGAATCCACAGATGGTGTTAATAACTCTGAATGTCAATGTACTTAACTCGCCCATTAAAAGACAAAGGTTAGTAGACTGGCTCAGAAAACATAACCCATCAATCTGTTGCCTGCAAGAAACACATCTTAATCTAACAGAAAAAAATAGACTAAGAATTAAAAAAGGTTGGAAGAAAATATACAAGGCAAACAGCAACTTATAAAAAGCAGGATTGCCATCCTAATCTACAACAAAATTCACCTCAAGGTGCAAGCCATAACAAGAAACAAGGATGGGCACTATACAATGTTCAAAGGATCAATAGACCAGGAACCAGTAAACATGATAAATATATATGTGTCTAATGAGAAACCCACAAAATTTGTCCACCAAACTATTCAAAAGATGAAAAAAAGAAATCATAGACTCAAAAGAGTAGGTAACTTTAATACACCACTATCAGAGAAATATAGTTCAATGGGAAAGCAGCACAGCAAGAGGCTACAGAGATAAACACTACAATTAGGCGACGGAACATGATAGACATTTATAGAGTTCTCCATGAAAGAAAAATCCACATTATTTTCAAGTGCTCATTGCCCATTTTCAAAAGTAGACCACACGCTAGGACACAAGTCAAGCCTGAGTAAATGCAAATACATAGAGATCACTCAGAGGTCCTTCTCAGACCACCATAAAGCTGGAGATCAACAAAATGACAACAAAAAAATAACAAGGCCAAACTACTGGAGGATGAATAATGATCTTCTGTGACACTAATGGGTACTGGCCCAGATCAGAGAGGAAATTAAGAAGTTTCCAGAAACTAATGAGAATAAAATAAAATGTACCCAAACCTATGGGATATAGCAAAAGCAGTTATCAGAGGAAGCTTGATAGTTATTAAGGCATATTTGATAAAGGAAAAGAGATTTATGACTGATACACTATCACAAAACCTCCAGCAACTAGAACAGAGTCAACAGAACAACCCCTCCAATGATAAACAAAAAGAAATCATTAAAATCAAGGCAGAGTTAAATGAGTGGGAAGACAAGAGGATAATGCAAAATATCAATGTAGCAAAAAACTGGTTCTTTGATAGGATCAACAGAATCAACAGATTGCTGGCAAACCTAACCAAGGAAAGAAAGCAACAAGTAGCAAACATCAATAGACAGGGTGAGGGATGAAATTGGGAATATCACAATGGACTGATATGAGATTAAAAAGATAATCACAGATTACTATGAACATCTGTATTCTAATGAATTCAACAACATGGAAGACATAGACCAATACCTGGAAAAACCATCTCTCCCTAGATTATCCCAGAGAGGGGTCAAGAACCTGAACAGACCATTAGCAAAAGAAGAAATAGATATGGTTATCAAGAAACTACAAACAAAATTAGTTCTTGGACCAGACAGCTTCACAGGAGAATTCTACCAAGCATTCAGAAAACAGCTGACACCAATCCTCCACAAATTATTTCAGAGCATAGAAAAAGATTTCAAACTCCCAAACTCATTCTACGAAGCCAATATAACTTTTATACCCAAACAGGGCAAGGATTTCACAGGAATAGAAAACTACAGAGATATCTAATGAACATAGATGCAAAAATCCTTAACAAAATATTGGCCAATAGCATTCAAAAGTATATAAAACATATCATCTACCATGATCAAGTGGGATTCATTTCAGGGATGCAGGGATGGTTTAACATCCGAAAGTCCATCAATATTATTCACCACACTGATAAGAAAAAGGATAAGCATCACATGATAATATCAATAGACACAGACAAATTATTTGGCAACATCCAACACCCATTCCTAATTAAGACACTCAAGAAGATAGGAATGGAAGGGGAATTCCTCTAGTTAATACAGGCTATTTACAAAAAGCCTATAGCTAACATCACAGTCAATGGATAAAAGAAGAAGATCATCCCATGAAAAAGGGGACTAGACAAGGATGCCCCTTGTTGCCACATCCTTTCAACATTGTACTGGAGGTCCTAGCTAACAACATAAGGCAGCAGAAGGACATTAAAGATATCTTCCTGGGAGAGGAGGAGGTGAAACTATCGCTATTTGAAGACAACATGATTCTATACTTTGAAAACCCCAAAAGCTCCACAACAGGAGAACTGCAGCGATAGAGGAATATGTAATAGTTGGATACAAGATCAACAAACCTAATTCTATTGGTTTGCTATATACATCGGACAAGACCACGAAAGAGGAGATCAAGAAGGCAGTACTCTTCATAATAGCCAAGAACAAACTGACATATCTAGGGATATATCTAACCAAAAAACCAAAAGACTTACACAAGGAAAACGACAGAGCCCAACTACAGGAAACCAAAAGAGACCTCCACAAATGGAAGGTCTCTTGTGGATCAGAAGACGCAAGATAGTAAAGATGTCAATCTTACCCAAGACACTACATAAGGTTAGTGCTATCCAGATTAAAATACCAACAACCTTTTCCAAAGATTTTGAAAAACTGACCACCAATTTCATATGGAGAGGGAAGAAGCCCAGAATCAGCAGAGAGAACCTCAAGAAGGACAAAGTCAGAGGGCTCGCCTTTTCTGAGTGTAACACCTACTACATAGCCACAGTTGTCAAAACAGTGTGGGACTGGAATAATGACAGATACTCAGACCAATGGAAAATACAGAAAACCCAAAAATAAAACCATCAGCATATACACAAGAGCCCCCAAAGCATCAGGTGGAAGGTAGATGCCCTCTTTAACAAGTGGTGCTGGAAACAATGGATATCTATCTTGGGGAAAATGAAACAAGATCCTTACCTCAAACAAGAACAAACTCAAGGTAGATCACAGACCTAGAAGTAAAACCCTAAACAATCAGGACCATCAACATAGGAGTCAGGGCAAAGCTAAGAACCTTGGTGCAGGGAACATATAGACTAACTGAAATAGGGAAGGGCACACACACAGATGAAGATGGGATAAACAAGTGGGATATACTAAGGATAAAACACCTGTGTGCATCAAAAGACTTCACCAAGAAAGTAGCAAGAGAACACACAGACTGGGAGAGGATTTTTAGCAATGACTCAAAAGATTAGGGCTTATTACTAAAATCTAAAACACCCTCCTAACCTGCAAAAGGAGGAAACCCATTAACCCCCTGAGGAAGTAGGCAAAAGACCTTAGGGAGAAGACTCGAATGGCCAATAAACATATGAGAAAATGCTCCCAATCATTAGCCATCAGATAAATGCAAATTAAGATGACTGTGGGATACCACCTAACAACCTTGAGGATAGCCCAAATCAGAAAATCAGAGAGCAACAAATGTTGGAAAGGATGTCATGAGATAGGAAATCTCCTCTATTGCTGGTGGTCATGTAGATATGTACACCCACTGTAGGAAGCCATCTGGCGATATTTAAAGCAAATGGAAATTGAGTTACCTTACGACCCAGCAATCCCTCTACTGGACATATACCCAGAATAGGTAAGAAATAGACCAAGACCAATCATATGTGCTCAAATATTTATTGAGGTGCAATTCAAAATCACAAAGAATTGGAAACAACCTAAATTTCCATCAATAGACACATGGACTAGACAACCTTACTATGCATCACTAAAAATCACTGATGATCACATGAAGCACATCATTTCATGGAAAGAGTTGGAGGAAATTATGCTAAGAGATGTTAGCCAATCACAAAAGGACAAGTACATTAGTCCACTGAAGCAAGTATAATCAGCACAGTAGGTATAGAAGAAAAGCCATTTATCTTAGACTTTACAGGATGAAGTACAGGCAATTGGACGGGGGACAGGTCAAACCCAAGGATGTACATGTCATTCCAACACACAAAGATGGGAAAGCGGGAGTGAGGAGGAAGGGGAAGAAACAGGGAGAAGATTGCACTGGGAAGCAGGACACAAATCCACCCAGAGGGTGGCTATCATTTATGTCTCCACAGAAATGGGGGTGTGAGTGCAGACCCCACAAAAGGTGCCCCCAAACCATGAGGGAAACATAACCATATGGAGCAACTCATGAACAGAGATGACTCCAGGGCCAACCCCAATCTGAGTCAAACTGACTAACCCATTAGAAATATGTGCTGCAGAGGACAACACTAAACCTACAGGTTTGGGAGAGGTGCTGGCTTACCACATCCAAATAGAAGCAAACCAAGGAGGAAAAGGAGAGTAAGGTCCTAGACCCCATACTGACAAACCAAGCCCTGAGGATGATATCCCTTCAAAGAGCTGCTAAGGCACGGTAGGGCCGAAAACAGCTCAAGACATGATGTACCCTAGCTGGAGACACACAGGAGGGAATGTGTCCAGTCTGATCACCCCCACAGTGGGGCAAACCAAGAAGGGAATGTAATAGACCAGCAACTGGAGCTAAGCCAAGCCGCAAAGCCCAAGGAGCCACAAAAATAGACTTCAGGCTATGAGGGGCAGTTCCAGGAACCCCCCAGGACCAGAGGGGAGATAAACATAAAGGTCAGCAGACAGACCTGTAATTGTGTATGCTTTTTCCATTTTCCCTCCCTCTTTGTATGTAATCTTTTGTTTTGTCTCTGTTGTTGTTGTTTTGCCTACCTATATAAGATAGGAAGCAAGGTTGAGGAGAAAGCAATGGACCAAAGGTTCCAGAGGGACCTGGGGAGAGGAAGAGGCGGGGAGCAGTGAGCAAACAACACCATAGACATGGGAACAACTAGGGAATTAAAAGAAGCAGTAAGAAGGACGTAGAGATCCCGGTGGTGGTGCAGCAACAGCAATCTAACTGAGAAGAATTACTAAAAGGCAGAAGAAACGTAAGCATAATGGTGGGGCAGGAGGAAGGTAAAAAGAAACAGAGGAAATATCTAGGAAGCAAAGCTATGGATAGAGGTATAAATATAGGTGTGCACTTATGTAAATATATTAATTCATAAAAATAGAGGTATTGGCTGATGTACATATATTTAGATGGCAATACATTGAGGAAGTGGACAGACTTTGGGTCTCTGCTCAAGCCCTCCTTCAACGTAAGAACACTTTGTTCTAACAACCTGACATTCTGTGTTGCTCACCCTCCAGACATTATAGCTGAAGATAAAATGGGTGTCTAAGCAAATGTGGTTAAGAAAGCGGATGGTGCCCAGCTATCAAAATATGCAGCATCTGAGGTCTTAAAGGCTTGAAGTTAAACAAGCAGCCATCTATCCGAGAAGCAACAAGCCAACATGGAAGAACTACCATGAGGTGTCAATGGAATTGGGGAACAGGCACCAGAAGCCCCAAAACAACAAAAAGCCATATTGTGGAGAACAAGGGGGTTTGGCGCAGAGACCTAAAATCCATCTGTAGAAAATAGGACATCCCCTCACAGAAGGGTCATAAGGAAAGGATGAGTCAACCCGAGCACAGTGTAGCACCAATGAAATACACAATATTCCTCTGGTTCTTTGAGGCTTCCTCACCCTCTACTATCATGACCCCAGTCCTGCCTTTCAGTTCTGGTTAGACCGTAGCATGTGCACTGGTATAGATAAGAGCACAAAATGCATGGAATCCAGGTAGGATAAATCCCTCATGAACAGAATTGGGAGTAGCAATACCAGGAGGTTAGGACATAGGTTGGGATGGGGGGAGGCAGGGGGAACCGATCACAATGATCGATGCATAATCCCTCCTCTCACAGGGGGATGAACAACAGAAACATGGTAAATGGAGACAGCAGTCAGTATAAGATATGAAAACAATAATAATTTGTAATTTATCAAGGGGTCACCAGGGTGAGAGTAGGGGAGGGAGGGGGAAAAAAGAGGAGCTGATACCAAGGGCTCAAATAGAAAGAAACGGTTTATAAAATAAACAAAGAAAAATAAATGACAGCACAGTTTTGGCCAAAGTCTACCTTCCTTTCAACATCTATATCCTTGAAACATAGATTTTTTTAACATCAAAACTCAAATTTGTACCTGGCCTTGGTCCTCCACGATGAAATGTTTAAGCAAAAACTTAGATAAATATACAAACTCTCTCAAACTCTCTGCCATCGAGTCAATTCCAATTCATAGGAACCCCATAGAACAGAGTAGAACTACCCCTGTGAATTTTCAAGATTGTAACTCTTTATAAAAGTAGAAAAGCCTCTTCTTTCTGTTGGGAAGTGGCTGATGGTTTCTAACTGCTGACCTTACAGTTAGCAGCCCAATACAACATGGCGTAAGTTAGGAATCATCACATTGTTTTAATCGGTAAAAGGTCCCCAAACCATCTGGATTAGCTTAGCAGACAGGGTAAATTAACAAAATAGCATTAATTTAGATAAATATAAAAGTGCACACTTAGGACTACATAGTCAATTGTAAAAGAGATATTGTGGTTTATTTCAAATGAGAGTAAATCCATTTTTTAGGACAAATCTGTCTCTAATTACTAAATGGAAAGGAGGTTGTAAGGAAGTCACTTAATTCTCTAAGCAAGAACTCCCCCCTCCCCTGTCAGTCTGTCTCTGCCACTAATTCAAAACTAAGCAACATAAATATACTCAATTGTCATGCCATGTCACTGCCCTAAAAAATGCTCTGTGCTCCACCTATTCACCCCTTCCACCTTCCTCTACACTGCTTATCTTTTTGCCTTTTCCAGAATGCCATATAGTTTCACTATGTGGCTCGATTTTTGGCCAAAGAAAAGACAAGTCTCTGAGGGGAATAATAACACTATCGGTGCGTACACACCTTAGAATAATCAATCATTTGGGATCAAGAGGGCAGCATTTACCCACGGACAAAGTTCAGAAAGGTTAGGAATGAAGGAAGATAAATATACAATACGGCATAAACTAGAAACATAGGGAGGAGGTGGGAATGGTTGGGTTATATGGAAAGAACTGCAATGGATTGAAATAGAATGCTTGTATGAATCCTTGGATCTAAAACTCTTGATCTTCTCTGGAAACTTTCAGCCAATTCACAATGAAACGTTTTTGTTTCTAGTTCTCTCACTTAAACAGAAGACTTTTTAAAAATGTTCAACGTATCGCTTTGTTCTCTTATGTATTGTGCTTTTCATCTAAAATTTCATCACTAAACCCAAGGTCACCTCGCTTTTCTTTTATACGCTATCAAGTCAATGCTGACTCATAATGAATCTAATGGACAGGGTGGAACTGCCGCTGTGAGTTCCCGAGACTGTAAATCTTTATGGAAGTAGAAAGCCTCCGCTCTCCACCCCAGAGCTGCTGGTGGTTTGGAACCACAGACTTTGCAATTAGCAGTTGTGCACATAGTCACTACATTAGCCAGTATGTTAATATTTTCATTTTGTTCCATTTCTAGATTCAGTTTTTTTAAATCTTAGATATTTTCAGTGCTTAAAGTTAAGAAGTGCACATATGCTCAGGAAACCATCTAAGTGATGGTTTTGATACTTTTCTTAGAGGAATACTTTGATCAACTTTTTTCCCAGTTTATTACATAATTATTTCTCTATTCAGGTTTTCTGCTTTATCTTGGGTCATTTATATTTTATTATAGATAATTTAAATTGATCAAATTCCAACAGTTTAAATTAAATTTTAATTAAAATATTTTAATGAAAAAGAATTAACAATTTTTCATTAAAAAATTTTACTCTGTTCCCTCCTCCCCATATCTTTGATTTGAGTCTATGTTTGCATCATATTAATAATAACTAGTGTTTCGGATGCTTATTGTGTCTTGTGCGCTGTATAACTTGATTCTTAAAATAACTTTCTGAGATAGGTACCGTATTTTTCCAATTTTTCAGACAAGGAACTTGAGATATAAATTAGTATATAACTTACTAAATCTCATAAGGAGAGCAAGCGGTTTGACAAGTATGAAACTTACGACCTACATGCTGAACCTGTATCGGTAAGGGTGTGGCGTTTCAAGAAGGAGCTCGGGCAGCACTTTCAGGTGGAATGGAGCAGTCTGAGACCACCAACTGCCCTTTAGGAGAAAGATGAAGCTTTCCATCTTGTGAAGGTTTACTGTTTCGGAATCCACAGGGTCAGTCCTACTCTGTCCGACAGGGCCACTGTAAGTCGGAAGCAACTTGGTGGAAGTGAGTCTGTGTTTTTGAGTTTCAAATCTAATTTAGACTGGGAAAGTAGGGAGAGCTCTACTGAGTTTTAAGGGTGAAACTTCCCCAAACATTTTTCTTATATACGCCCCAAATGGAATTTTTCAAGTTGAAATCTGAAATGTTTCGTTATGAACTAAAGTTGCTAAAAAATGTAACTTTCTGTACATTGTAAATACATGGCTTTAAAAATAAAACTTGTTATGTCATTCTTTTGAATGTCTCCAGTAGAACCTAAATACCATAGTGATTTGACACCTACACATCTTTTTTATGTAATCCAGAAGCTTTTCTATATAAGTCAAAACTCTACATCATTCCTTTTTTCCTATTTATATTTCACTTGTCCCATTAAGTCTTTATGCTAAGATGATATATATTTTCAGGTATGATCATCTTTTAATGATTATAATTTAATATTTTTGCCATAAGAAAAGTACACATTTTATTCTCCAGCTACAATATTCAAAATGTCAAATTAGTTTTTCTTTTAGGTTGACTTATTCTTATAATCATTAGCTATATTTGATTGAAACAGAAAATTTCTAAAATTTGACAATTATCCATCATATTTTAATAGAAAGTGTATTTTAATGCAATTTATGGAACTAAAGATTTTTTGTTTTCTTCTTTATTTTTATCATTAATTCAAATATTCATTGGTGAATGTTATTATTGTTAAGATGAGATAGAATTTAAAATCTACAATACCCTTATTTTCAAGTTCACAGCTTTAAGTGCTGAAGAAGCTTGTTTATAGAACTAGAAAGAGTTCTGGCATAGCAAAGTTATTCAGCTCTTAGGCCTCATTATTGGGTATGTGACAAAAATTACATAGTGATATGTATTCAAAAATTATATTTAATGGTTGTTATTGCTGTTAAGGGACACATGGGAGCATATTGAATCCCAGGATAAAATCTTGCTCTATATCTCTAACCACTCTGTTTCTGCTTCTCAATTTTACATGTCAAATATCCAGGAAAATAAAACAACTTATTCCACTTAGGTGCATTCGATAGTCTATGGTCATTGATATATAACTACTTTGATAGGACATCATACCAACTATAAGGCTACTAGGAAGTGTCTGTATATTGGGTGTCCATTTCAGAGGGGCCAAGATTGTGAGCAGCACCACTATCACAAGAGTTAACCCCAACAACTATTAACACCCCCTTCTTTTCTCTACTCTTCTAACTTGTTCATTTTCTTTTGTCTTAATTTTTTTTGCAATCAGTTATTGGTTTCACTTTAGTAATATTTAATCCCTATTTTCTTCATCTTTTCCACCTAAATTATTTCACTTTATTTTCACAATATTTCTAGTTTTGTTTAGTTCCTTTTTATCTCAAACTTGTACTAGATGGTTTTACTACTATGAATTGCCCCACATATTACTTTGCCTTTACCGTATAAGCTTTAATATGTAGTCATCTTCATGGATTAAATTCTAATCGGTATATCATTTCAGTTCATTCAGAAGCTCAAGATACATTTAAGGACGTCTCTGGACAACTCTCCTGTGGACACTTCTTACCCTTTACCAAGACCACTAAAGCTTTTCCCTGCATGTCCCTACTTGCCAAATGCCAATTCCCAACAGAGTAGTCACGTGGTGTTAAATTTTTACACAGTTCAAGTCATGCTCAGCTCACAATTCAACAATAAACTTTCACAGAGTTTAGGAAAAATTCCAAACTCCATTCCTCCAGGGCCTAAGCACTCTGCTTGGTTTGGCCTCTCAGATCTCCCAATCCCCCCCTGTGTGATCGCTTCACTCTTCGACTGGGACCACACTGACTGGCTTGCTTTTCCCGGAGCGGAAGGTCAACACAGGAGGACTTCACCATTGCTGTTTACTTTGCCGGGAATATTTGTTTCCCAAGCTTTTGAGCTGCTGTGCTCAATCCTTTCCTTCGGGTCCCTGCTCAACTGTGACCTCCTGACAGAAAATGTCATCACTCTCTGCCCCTTATTTGTATAAAAAAAGAGGCGGGGGGAAGAATGTGGAAAGAATATCTATGATGTTTATTTGCAACTGGAATGTGGAAAGAACATCTGTGATGTTTATTTGTGTGTGAAATAATTTTGAAGAAGGAATTGAGAAGCTTCTGGAGGACTTGTATTTTCACTATAAATTCCATCTTTTTTCTGAACCTTGTTCCACTCTACCCAATCAACTCTTTTTCAAACTTTTAAAAAACAAAATGACATTGACAGGAAGGGGATGCAGAGTGGGATTGGTGAATACTGGAGGAAAGTTTTGATATAGAAATAAAACCATTTGTTAGATCCTGAAGTTTAGGTTGCTTTATACAAAGTGGTGGGCAAGAAGAAGGCTTTCAAGGAACCTGAAGTAGCAAGAATATAAGTATAAAAGGGGAGAGGGAAATAAGGAACATGCTACCGAGTACCTTCTGCACTTTTATCTTCAGGGCCTGGTTTACAAGACACAAAAAATATGCTGTCTCTGTAGGGCAGTGGAAGCTTATTAAAGAATAATGGGAAATAATATTATAAAGAAAGAGTACAGACAGATGGTGAGGAACTTTAAAAGCCAGAGGAGAAGTTTAGTTTTGTTTTACTAAGAAACATCAGGCCACTGAAGGTTCTTGAACAACTGAACAGTCAAATGAGTGGATATGGAAGGCTATTCTGACAAGATTATAAGGAATTAATTTGAAAAACTAAAACCTGAAAGCAAGAAGGCCAAGGCAGATGCCTTTTTGGTCATTCTCAAAGGAAATTGGAGCCAGATTTGAGGATGGACTCTGGATTACAAACGGGCAAAATTGAGGTAAGAGGTTTGTTGATGTTTTTTATCCAACAGGATTTAGACGGTGTCTAGGTATGAGAAACGGAGGATTATATCAGTCCAAGTAAGTGCAATCAACAAATAAGCAAAGACTTTTTATATGTAAGCTAGTGCTATGATTCAGGTAATACATGAAAAGCAAGGATGCACCAGCTCAGACTCCTTTGTTCAAGTTTTCAATTTTAATAATTGCTTATATTTTATAGAGTTATTTGGTTTCTAAGCATCATTATAGACATTTTCCTCAAACATTCCTTTAAATTTATAAGCCATGCCATTGTACGGAAGAAGGAATCAAAGCCATATAAGTTCAAGGAGCATACCCCAATCATTGCACTATAAAGCTAGGGAGCACAAAGCTGGCACCTGGATTTTCAAACTCCGGTTATGCAGGTTTCACACCAGGACATTCTAAGAGGTGAGCTGATGAGCATTTTTTTGAGCATTTACTATATGCAAGCTACTTACATTTATGTCATTTAATTTTTTTCCAGCAGCCCACAAATCAGGCATTATAATTGACACATTTATTGATGTGGAAAACTGAAGCTTCAAAGAGGTAATTAACTTGTAAAAGATCACCCAGCTTGGCCATCTGACAGCCACATTATCAGCCTCTGTAGCAATGTAGAGGCTACTCGGTGCTGCAGGAGCAGAGAGAGAAGACTCCTAGGAACACTGGGATGTTATTTGTGCTGGTAGGTGCCATAAAAGCAATACTGCCTCATAGACACCCCATGCGACACAATAGAACTGCCCTGTAGGGTTGACCTCAGTCATATTTTTCCAGAACCATATTGTCAGGTTTTTCTCCCGTGGAGCTACTCTGTGTGTTTGAAGCACAATCATACAAAAAAGACTTGATGGTGGTTTTAATCCTCAATGTATTACTGAACTATGTTGAATACAATCACTTTCTAGTAGACTTCGGAAAAATGGCCAGAAAGAAAGTTGATAACTCAAAAAAATGTAAATTTGGGAGTCTGCACACTGAGTACAATATGATCTACCTTCCTGGTTTGTACTGAATGAATATTCAGTATAATTATATAAGTAAAAGGCCTCCAAACACTCTAAACTATTGTCGTTTTGTAATTTTTCACACAGAAAGGACAGTTACTGCCTTGTGGAAAATGAGTTCAGTATTTAGTAGGGAAAAGAACAGAGGAGTGGAGAGGAAGATATATCTTAAACAATTAATATATATTAAACAATTAGAAGGTGGGAAGAGAAGAGGAATCTGAGTATTACAAAATGATGTTATGTGCTTCTTAGGAGTCAGTAAAAACTGATTAAAAGCAATGAAATGAATTAGCCAATCAAGTGGATTAAAATATTTTGTTTTGTGTTGTTTTTTAAAATGCTACTGGAAATAATATTATACTGACTTTGAGAGAGTAACCAAAATAGAACAAAAGAAAAGCGAAAACAACGGAATAGATTCAAGGCCAGGTAGAGAGCCACGAACTGGACGCGATGATCTTTGGAAGTCAAAGAAGTGATGGAAAGAGGACAGTGGTTAGAGGAGGGTGTGGGGACCAAAGAGTTTAGTAAAGAGGATTTGAGATCCCTGATTTGACAAAGAATACCTGTAAAAATAATATTTCCTGTGAAACAGGAAGAAATGGGGTCAAGAAGACTGGTTTTAGAGTAGAATCCGCTCTTTCTCAGAAATGGAAGGGGATCATACATTGAAAGGCTGAGGAGGAAAGAGAGTGAATTCACACTATACTCCAGATTATTTCACTAAATAAGAAAAATAATCATTTGTTGAGGAATAAGGATGGAACTTAATGAGACAGAATATAGGATGGAGGTAAGAGGAGAAAAGATACAGTTCTCTAAAATAAAGAACATGCTAGTTCCCTGTTAGATATTTTGTGAAAGGTGTAATGAGGGATCAAAAAAATAAGAAGGAACTAATATACATCCCATTAAATTTAGCCTGAGTTTGTCTTCTCTCATTGAGTCTTAGTTAAGTTGCAGATTAAAGACAGAGCATTCTCTCAGCAAACCAGAAAATCAAAAACATGCCAACTCATCTTCCCCCAATCACCCGGAAAAAGATGCATTTCATGAAAGTTAGATTCTAGATTTCTACACTTCAGTTTCAGTACGAAGTAAACTATCCTAGGGAAAAGTCTCATTCTTAATATTTCTGCATGGGGAGCATTATTTCCAATGTTCCAAATAACAAACTTAGAAGGAAAGTGTAAAATATCACATAAGTTCTGTCTGTGCCAAAAAAATTGATCTTTAAATTTGAGCAATGATTAGTTTAAACACATGATTGAAGAAGCTAATTATGATGATTTTGATACTTACAGTTCCTTAGCTGGAACCTTGAGGACAATATTTTGGGAATATAATCTATTTGTGAATATATTTTAAGTTAAAGTAAAGTATTTCTATTAAGTTAAAAATTAAGGAAAACATAATGTGTTCACTAGTTTGTTTCCAAATATACAATTACACATGATATTAGATCAAAAGAGAGTTAGCAAATTCAAACTTATATTTTAAATTTTGTTTGGTTAAGAAAACTTCTCCCACACATACATTGATACACATATATATGTACATTTACACATACATATGGATAGCTAGATAGGCTAATATGCCTAGACTTTGCAAAAAAGTTGGTGGATGATATACTAAATTTATTATCTATATAATATTAACTTCTTAGATAAAACAATATCGTGTATGTGAGAGAAAATTATTTCAGTAGAAGAAAAACGAGAGGGAGAAAAGGAACAAGAGAATAAATGACACGAGAGAGGGAACAAGAATAGCAAAAATCATATAAAATGAATGGAGGGAAGTTACATATAAGAAAAATCACTTCCTAAATAAGTTACAGCACTTGACAAAAACACATTTAAATGTAAGCCTAGTTTTGCTCATGGCATTCTCTGCCTCTAAACTTCCATCACTTTCTTGTCATCTTAGTTTGATAGCCTAAGATTCGCCGAAAATCGTCACATGTCCCTAGCCACACCTTTCTTCCCATCAGAGACAAAGAAGGGAAAAAAGTTGTCGTTAGAACTATTATTCAGACCCAGGCTTTGTGGGATTTAGTGCACACTAAATGATGAACACATCATGAACACATACAGCAGAGATGTTAACTACAAAATTCTTTAATCGGGCACAATTCTAAATACTTGCATTTTTATAAAATGTAAGCTCAGTTGTTATCACTTCACTTTTTATACTTTCTAATTCTATAGACAACAGAGAAACATTTGTTAAAGCACACAAAATATAGGCTGTTTCATTGGGGAAAAAACTTTACAAAATATTAAATATGAATGAGTCTGCTATGTCTTTTCAATCTCAGCAACAAAGTCAAATACTCTCCCGGCATCCAGATCATTACCTTATTAGCAAATGACACATAAGGAAGAAGTTCCCGGTATACCTCTAACTGTTTCCAAAGGACACTTCATTTTTAGATGGCTATTAATTCTAACTCAGAGGCCACCTTCAATTCACAGAAAGCCATTGCCTCCTAATGTCCAAAATGACCATAAGACTTGTTTTTATTTTGAGCAAACTTTCGTTTTTGTTTGCTCGGTGCTGTCGAATCAGTTCCAGGTTTGTTCCTTGATTATGAATTCTGATTGCCTTTAAGCAGCTGATATATGTTTTTAATCATGTCAGCATAAATAGGGAATTGTCTTATTTATTGTTTTCTTTTATTTTCAGATCCCCTCAAGTATATAAATTCCAAGGGTTTAGCTGTGGGTAAACTGATGTAAAAGCTTAAAACACATAGTATAAGCAGCCACGATTTACTAAGTCCACAAAATGCAGTCATCCACTTCAGAAGGTAGGACAGGTGTTTGCAATTACAAAAATATTACTCTTAAGGTTTTACTTCTCATTTTCTTTCCTTTTCTTTCCTTTGTTTATTTCTTCTAAGAGCAATTTCCACTCCTTCTGGCTTAACATATGTTCTTCCCTATATTAACATTAGTTGACTTATTATTCTTACCCGGACTCTAATGCTAATGAGAACAATTCCAATTGTTTGTCTGTGGGGTAAAATTTTAAAAGGATGGACCTACAAGTGAGGATAGCCACAGAATGCTGTTTCTGAGACTTGGTGTAATGAGCTATTATTCAAACTAGAAATTAGCATTGTCACTGTGGCCAGGTGTCCCATCCCGTCATCTGCAACTTCTGTTTAGTAAAAACTTGGTGAGATGTAAGAGTTCATCTGCTTGTTTTAATTCTCAGAATATGTGGGTGAGACTTATTTTATTTCAAAGTTATGCTATATATTCATAGCTTGGCTTGCTTGAAGAGTACTGGGTCCCTGGGTAAAACAAAACTGAACCCCAGTCAATTTAATTTTTTTAATCCATTTCATTTAAAAAATTTTTATGATCATGGCTTATGATCTGACCAAAATCAATCAGGGGTCATAAAATAAATTTATACTGTTCAGCAAGCTTGAAAATTGGACTGACAATACCAACAATGAGAACATTTTATTTCCTGAGAATTTATTTATTTCAACAAAGGAAGTCATGTTTCTGCTGAACTGCACATGCTTTCTGGCCAGTAGATTTAAGACAGTGTTCATACTATATCTCTGTGTCACAGATGGCAACCCAAAGAAAACAGACACCTGGCACCCTTCTTTTGCATGCCAGGGAACTTGGGCCTCAGTACAAATCTTATGTTGTCATCTCTAGTTCCTTTATTTACAAATAGAGAAACACTTAACACTGTCATTGTAGGATCACTGTGAGTCAGAGGAGACGATGGTGGTGAGTTTGTTTGGGTTTGTGTGTGTGTGTGTGTTTTGTTTGGTGACGTTTTCATGGCACTAGATTTCTCTCCGAGCTTCATTGTTCTTAAGTGCTCTTCCATGAAAACCAGAGGGAGGGTTCTGACACACCATGTATGGATCATGGACCAGACTGGCAATGTCAAGGGACCAGTAATATTTTTTACATTCTGTTCCTTACTTTCTCAATTGAAGTTAAAATAGTGGGAAGAGGTGGTGATTATTTTGGCTGAAATACAAAAGAATTTATGTTCAGAAATGTTGGGGAAAAGGCAAAAAGGAAAGTAAATACAGTGAGGAAATGGAATAAGTTTTGTTGAATTATGGAATCACAATCAACCTCACGACACAAAATGTTCACGCATTGTAGAATGGGAAATTTATTTGCTCTGTAAACCTGTGTTAATCTGGGTAGAGTAGAGAAACAAATTTATAAACACACATCTGTGTATGAGAGAGGTTTATATAAAGGGTAATTATACATAAAGAAAGCATCCCAACCCAGTCCAGTCCAAGCCCATAAGTCCGGTATTAGCCCATATGTCTGATACCAATCTATAAAGTCCTCTTCAGACTCACAAAACACATGCAGTGACGCCAAATGCAGGACAATCCTAGGCCAGTGGGTAGAAAGTCTTTGGATTAATAGTGGCATTGGAAGCATCTCAGTGCTTGGCAGCTTCTCTAGCTCTAGAGGTCTGGTTGTATCAGGGTAGGTCCATGTGGCTTCTCCAGCTCCCGGGGCATAGAGCCATGTATCTTGTCAGTAGAGCATCTTCTCAGGGAGTGAGCAAAGTAAAAGTCCTTTCCATCTCCAAGGAGGAAATCAGATTTCCCAGAATTCTCAGGAGAAAGCCATGCCTACACAGAGGTCTCACTGGCTATGATCCGATTGACAGAATAGACTCCACCCCTATCCTTTTAATCCTCAAATTGGCAAATGATTATATAACTACCACAAAACCTTCACCCAATTCACAGTTTTTAAAAATGTTTACAGTTTTAGAAATGCCATGGAACACTTCAACTCTGGGCCATAAGCGTCAATATGAGTCAGAACCAACTGCACCACAATAAAAATGGTTTTGTTTAATTTTCACTTTTTCCATTATGAAGAGTAATGATGCTTGGATTGCCTTCATCCAGCTAGTCATAATATGACAACTTAACATGAAGTAAATCATATCTAATGAGCAAATTTAGCATGAAGTAAATTTTAAGTCGTAAACCCAGAAAGGAAATATTCTTTAATCTTAAAAATGATCATCTTTACTGAGTAATCAAAATCACATTTCACACGAGGTACAATGTATTATGAGAGAAAGTGATGTAGGCAGAGTTCTCTTGAGAAGCAAAATCAGTGAAGCTTCTACATGTGTATATAGAGAGCGAGAGAAAGAGAAAGTTATGTCAAGAAAATGGCTCACCCAGAGGAAGAGGTAGGCACGTTCCAAGTGTGTGGACCAGATGTCAGCCTGGAGGTTTCACCTGACTTGTATAGTTGCGGGGGCTGAGGATTTCAAAATGACAGGCTTCTGGCTGCAGGAGAAAATGAATCCCAGTTCAATAGGTCAGGCTTCTGGCTGCCAAGGCAGGCTGCAGACTACTCCCAGGATCAGGGGGCAATACTGCCGTCCACTGGCTCAAGTCAAAAGAATGGGAAATCAATTAACCCAATGCAGGATCCAGATCCGGAAATAACAAGCAAGCTTTTCCACAGCACTCACTGACAGTGGAAGCAGGCCACACCCTCAAGGAGATCACATCATGGGGGATGTCTAGTTCTTAAGTCCCAAATTACTGAGGATCCTGGCTCAACTAAGTTGACACAAACCCTAATTACCACAGAAAGCAATTTTTTTTTTTTTTTTTATCACAATCCATGCATCCATTTATTATCTCAAGCACATTTCTACATTTGTTGTCAGCATTATTTTCTTTTTTTTTTTTTTTTTTATTAAACATTTTATTAGGGGCTCATACAACTGTTATCCCAATCCATACACACATCAATTGTGTAAAGCGTATTTGTACATCATTTCTCAAAACATTTTCTCTCCATTTAAACCCCCGACATTAGGTCCTCATTTTTCCCCTCCCTCCCCGCTCCCCTCTCCCACATGAGCCCTTGATAGTTTATAAATGGGTTTTTTGTCATATCTTGCCCTGTCCGACTTCTCCCTTCACCCACTTTTCGGTTGTCTGTCCCCCAGGGAGGAGGTCACACACAGTTCCATGTAATCGGTTCCCTCTCAGAAAGCAATTTATTAAAAGGTCTCCTAAAAGTTAGGCGTTAATCTAAGTGATTAACATGATATTAAATGAAAAAAATTAATTTATCACCATGAGTAAGGTTAACCCTTAATAAATTATATTAAATTATTCCACTAGACAA
Source organism: Echinops telfairi (assembly GCF_000313985.2). Lineage (NCBI taxonomy): Eukaryota > Metazoa > Chordata > Mammalia > Afrosoricida > Tenrecidae > Echinops > Echinops telfairi. The sequence continues at coordinate 61,535,412 of NW_022107431.1, read as the reverse complement.
GAGGAAAGTAAAAAGAAATAGAGGAAAGAACCAGGAGGCAAAGGACATTTGTAGATATGTACATATGTGAATATATTTATATATAATGATAGGGAAATGGATCTATGGTCTTATATCTATGTTAACAATTAAAGTAGCAGATGGACATTGGGCCTCCACTCAAGTACTCCCTCAACACAAGAACACTTTGTTCTAATAATCCAGCATTCTGTGATGCTCACCTTCCCGACCTGAACATTGAAGAAAACTTGGGTGCATAAGCAAATGTTGTGAAGAAAGCTGATGGTGCCTGGCTATCAAACGATATAGTTCCTGGGGTCTTAAAGGCTTGAAGATAACAAGTGGCCATCTAGTTCAGAAGCAACAAAGCTCACATGGAAGAAGCACACCAGCCTGTGTGATCATGAGGTTTCGATGGGATCAGGTATCAGGTATCTAAGACCCAGAACAAAATCATACTAATGTGAATTGTGGGAGGAGGGGGGAGATGGGACATGAAGTTAATACCCAAAACCCATCTGTAGACAATTGGACATCCCTTTACAGAAGGGTCATAAGGAAGAGACGAGCCAGTCAGGGTGCAGTATAGCACCGATGAAACATACAATGTTTCTCTAGTTCTTTAATGCTTCACACACACACACCCCACTATCATGACCTCAATTCTACCTTACAAATTGGACTAGTCCAGAACACATACACTGCCACAGATAAGAGCCCACAACACAGGGAATCCAGGATAGATAAACCCCTCAGGACCAACAATGAAAATAAAGATACCAGGAGGATAAGGGGATGGTAGGGGGGAGAAAGGGAAAATGAATCACAAGGATTGACATATAACCTCCTCACAGGGGAATGAACAACAGAAAAGTGGGTGAAGGGTGACAGGATGATATAAGATATGAAAAAATAATCTATAACTTAACAAGGGTTTATGAGGGAGGAGGGATGTGGGATGGAGGGGGGAAATGAAGAGCTGATATCAAGGGCTCAAGTAGAAAGAAAATGCTTTGAAAATGATGATGGCAACATATGTACAAATGTGCTGGACACAATGGATAAATATATGGATTGTGATAAGAGATGTAAGAGCCCCTAATAAAAGTATTTCATAAATAAATCCACTAAATGAGGGTGGGGGCTGGCTAAGAGGGAAACAATGTCAAGGTTTCCAGGAAGAAAAATAATGCTTGGAAACTGATTGTGATAGCAAGTGTACATTAATTTTTGACATGATTGAACTATGGAAAGATATGACATATGTATTAACTCCCAATTAATAATAATTTTTTTCAATTCTTCCATTAAAATAAGCTTGGACACAGGTTAGTCCTTAATTAGCTGAGCTTATCTTGCAGTGGTCCAAATTCAGCAGCTACTCTATGAGAGAAAGATGTGTAAATTTGCTTCCTTAACCCTTTTGGAGCCTGTGATGTGTATCATAGCCACCAACATTTTTCAACTCTGGGGTCAGCATCAACTAGATGGCAGTGAATTATTTCAGGAGTTTACTGAGAATCACCAATCCCACTTTTAGTGCATGCTAATATAGAGAGGAGGCCTGCATAACTCTGTGAATATGCTTCATCCCATCAACCCTTTCATCAGACATCCTTGGGACATAAGTGCCCCCCCATATGTATTAAAATTACTTAAGAAAAATAAGTTTTTATTTCATTCAAAATGCCTTCTGTTGTTGAAGACACATGATTTCAAACCAAAATAATTCCGTCTTAAAAAGGTTAAAGACTTACTATCTGTATGGGACAAATCTACTCTGTCCGAGGTTACTCTATAAAAATGGTTTGGGTTTTAAATTTTGATGTAGCAGTAATATTTTATACAAACTAGACTTTGAAATCTAGCCTGAGGATTATTTGACAAAAAAATAAAATGAATTCCTTACAATGGTACTATAAACAGCTATGACTGATTCAAAATCATATTGTTTGAAATGTGAAATAGCAGTCCTGCCGTTAAGTATAATGTGACAATTCAAAGAATATTCAAATTAAGTTTTTGTACAAAGCTACAAATATCTATAGAACTTTTAGTACACATTAACAAGGATCTGTAGTTTTCTGATGTCTGTGAATTTATTTAAATAACAACCTTTTCCTTAAGAAATAATATAGCCTTTTTATTTTTATACATTATGTACAATAAAAGAAAGAAGCACGATGCAGTGATGTGGCTGAAAGGTTATTATTACTCCAATGACAGAGACAAAAGTATATTATCACTTGGATGATGTCAATGAAAGGGTATCATTACTTTTTCTGAGGAGAACATTCTGGTAAGTAAACACACAAGTACAGTATTTATTACATTTTATTCCACATGTATCTCCCAGGGAGTCAGAAAAAAGTGCAATTAGTTTGTGACATTGGTAGAAAAAAAATCTTTGGTTTCATTTGTTCAACAAAAATATCTGTATCTATTATATTCTTCATTGTATTTTCCTTTAAGTCATAACATTCCATTTTGTTATTTACTTTATATTTCTCGCACACATCTCTTAGCTATCTTGCTGCAGAGAGAGAAAATAAAAATACAAGTTCTAGAAGAAAGTTTTTAAAGTTCTCAGTGTTAACTCTTTCTACAGTTGTGTACAGTAAAGATAATCATGTATATTGCATCTTATAACCATTGAAAATCAGCATGTTATTCTAAAAAATGTCTAATGAAAGGTTCATTATGACATGTGATAAATCAATCTTTCAAAAATTTAGATTATTGCAAACTAAAATTAAGCAAGCTTGTTATTTAAACTACATCTTATTAACATCTTAGAAATCATTGCTTATTGTTCTTCATGGTGGTCCAAGTGAACTGTTGTGCTTAGAAAATTTTAAATTCTGCTAATTGTATTAGAAGAAAAAGGGATCCAATCTAGTGGGGTATAATTCCAAAGGAAATTTACTTCACATGAAAATATTGCAGCTACATTTTAGCTTCAGTTAACACTAATATTTTTCTCACCAATTTTTTGTTCTGGAAATCCACAAAATACCAACCAAAAATATGAGAAAGGAAACCATAGCCTTGTCAACAGACTCCAGAGCCCATGCCTGCAAACGAGCTTGCTACCACGAAGACCAGGACAGAGTGTTGCTTACGTGACCCCCTCAAGTTGCAGCTAGGAGTCGAAGAAGTAGAAGAAGTTAGTTGAAGAAGAATAAAGTTGAAGAAGAATCTGTTGTATAAATAGTGATCGAGAAACCTCTACACTTCTGGCGGGTTTGAGTTGTGGAGCGATGGATAGATCCACCCAGAGGAATCAACTTTGCTTTCTTCAAAGATTTTACTTTTTTGTACATTTTCCTCCTACATAATTAATACATATTTTGTCTATTCTTATTCTTTCCTTCCACTAAGACTTCTGCCCTTAATGTTTTCATTATATTTTGTAGATAAATCATGACCACTGCTGCTCTCAACACCAATATAAACCCATCCTCAAATCTCTTCACTCCCTCGTCTAATAGACTATCCTTTGGTAGCTCAGGGGTTAAGCAAGCACTTGACAGCTAAAGGAAAAGTTCATCCGTGAAACCCGCCATCGCTCCACCGGAGAAAGACGTGACGACCTATTTCGGAACGATTACAGCCTTGGACACCTTGTAAGCAGTTTCACCTTGTCCTAAATGCTTTCTATGGATCAGAACTGACTCAAGAGCAACCAATTTGGCTTCTGGGTATGAAAGTGCTTAGCTTCTCACAAGCAGTCGAAAATTCCACCCCTCCCAGAAGAAAGTCAGGTGGTCTACTTCTGAAAGAGCAGCTAATGATATGGTTCTGCTCTGAGACACATGGGGTTGCCATGAGTTAGAATGTACTTGCGGGCCTTTTTTACCCCATGACAATGGCATCAGTGAAGGGATTCATGGAGGCTTTCCTGTGCCATAGAGATTGACAGCCTCAGAAACCTTACCTAGTGTCGCTATGAGTCAGACCCAATTTGATGGTAGAGAGTTGGTTATTTTTGTTTTCTAGCAAGAATGAGTTGTCTTCCTTCCTTCCCCATTCTACACCTACTTATTAAATGAGTACACATAATGGGAACTAAATTTTTTAGACTTATGTAACAAGCACCACCCAAAGCTCAGTTCATCGTCTCAACCACTCTCCAAGGTACATGAGGTTGTTATTCTGATTGTACGTATAAATTAAGGACAGTGAGATGCAGAGAGATTCAGTCATTTGAACCTGTATTCACTATCACTCTCAAGCAGACCACTCCCAAACAGCAGCTTCTATAACCACTGCTTCCATCACTCATCAGACTAAGCTTTCAGGAAGATCAAAATTCATGCTTATAAAATAGAAATGTTATCTTTAATTATTTTAATTTAGAAAAAACATAAAGGGAAAGAAAGACAGTTAATGTAAAAGTGCTATCAGTGACTAGTGGACCAAAAGTCTGAAATAAATAATTCTGTGGTCAAATTTACGTGCAATTGGAAACACCATTGTGTGTTCCCTTTGGCTAATAATACATTTGCTTAAAATACATAACATGTCTACATCACTAAAATTTAGAGCTTCAGAAGTGGCACTAAATTAAACCTTCTTTCTCTAAGTTCTAAACAACTCCAAAAGATGAGTGGGTATTAAGGTGGTATCAAAGTGGCATAGTAGTTATGCATTAGGCTGCAATCCACAAGATTGGCAGTTGTGAATAAATTGTGAGTTGCTATGGGTCAGCATTGACTAAGTAAAAGTGAGTTCATTTTGATTTGAGAAGTCACATATGGGGGGGTTACATGGCCCTACCATTGAGAATCCTGGTCCAGCCAAACAGTCATAAACATATCACAATTTACAATTATTTTTTTTCTAATTAAATACTTTTATTGGGGGTTCTTAAATCTCCCATCACAATCCATACATTCATCCATCATGTCAAGTACATTTGTACATTGGTTGCTGAGTTAGTTAATTGTGCCAGCCTGGCCGATAATCACGTGGGGCTGGTTGAAAGGCGGAGGGATAAATGGGTGGTGAAGCCTCGCCTTTCGAGTT
>NW_022107431.1:61501742-61529357 GCF_000313985.2 Echinops telfairi | reverse complement strand
AAGCCTTTAAGAACCCAGACACTATATCTTTTGACAGCCGGGCACCATCAGCTTTCTTCACCACAATTATTTTTTATATGTATACATATACAGATTTTGTTTGTTGTTGTTAGCAACGATGACAATTTTCTCTCTCTTTTTGACAATTTTCTTGTGAAATACCAACTCATGCTTTTACCTACAGATTGCAGAGCAAAGATGAATTGCTAATATTTCAAGGATTTTGACTCTCTAATGAAGAAAAGTTTTACAAATATTAAAATCTACAAAATTTCAATAATAAAATTTGTGTGCTTTTACTTAACTATTATAATGCCAATACGAAAACTATGAAAAATAATAATTTTAATAATGTCATAAAATTCAGTTCCAATTCAATTTTCTCCAATTGTCTTCATCTAGTATTTTATAGTTTTTAAAAATATCCAGTTTATGTAAGAATCCACAACATCCTAAGCCATGGAACAGCATAGAGAACAGTGGAAAATGAATCTAGAAGGACCAACATTGGAAAGCTTCCAAAATGTGAGAGATTTCTTATATATGTTATACAAAATAAAAGAAAGCATACCTGTACTAATCAAATGTGGAACTGCTGGGCAAAATAAAACCAGCGATTCTTTATAGCAGGATTTCATGCAGCACCAAAGACATATAATTTTTAAAAATTTGTGACCTTAGAGTTGATTCTGACTCAGAAACCCTACAGAAAAGGGTAGAACTGCCCCTGTGGGTTTCTGAGATTGTAATCCTTTACAGATGTAAGAAGCCTCTTCTTTCTCCAAAGGAGCAGCTGGTGGTTTTGAACTGCTTGCCTTCTGGTTAGCAACTGGAAATATAAATGTTAATTAAGGAAGGTGTTTGTGTAGCAGTATAGTGGGGTTTTAATATTACCTACCACTATGTTTTTACTCCAACTTAATTGTCCCTAATATAGCCCATATTCTTCATTTCTTCACTCTGTTTCATTGGCCTGTTTTCTACCAAAAACAGAATTGTATCTGCTCTATCCTGGACATTGAACAAGGAAGACCAAAGAATAATTGATGCATTTCCATTATGGTGCTGATGAAGAATATTGAAAAACATTGAAAATACCCTGGACCACCCAGAGAACCAAAAAAATCAGTCTTGGAAGAAGTACAACTAGAATGCTCCATGGAAGCAAGGATGGCAAGACTTCCTCTCGTGTACAAGGGGTGATACAAAATTAAAAACAAAAAGGGGGAAATAGAGCTCTGCTGGGTGGATGTTTCATAGACTGCATTTTTGCTCCCAAGGCATGCATCCAGCAATTCGATTTGAGTTAGCACACTCAGTGGCATCACCTGGGAAGGTTCTTACTGGCCACAGTGAACTTTTTCATGAAAGCAGTTTTGCTCAAGCCACGTTTTTTTGTAGTGGCCAATTTAAGAGAACAACATGCAGCTGTGAAATTCTGTTTCTACAGAACTGTTATGATATTGAACACAGCTTACAAGGATAGTGCATGAGAATAACTCGTGTACGAGTGGTTTTGTCATTTCAAAAAAGGTTAAATGTCAATTGATGGCAAACCTCATTCTGGACATCCATCAACTTCCTGAACGAATGGAAATGTTGACAAAATGTGTGTATTTGTGCTTAAAGACCAAAGACAGACGATTAAAGAGATGGGGGAGTGATTTGGACTATCTTGGACCTCAGTTGAGCAAACTCAAATGGAAGATTTGAGAATGAGAAGCGTTGCTGTGAAATGTGTGCCTCTGGGTCTGACTGACCAGGAAAAAGCGCAGACTGGAAACATGCCATGCTTTGAAAGAACAGCTCCGCAGCGACCCAGACTTTTTTTGCAAGGTCATTACTGGAGATGGGACATGGTGCTATTCTTATGACCCTGAAAACAAACATCAATCAAGCCAGTGAAAGGTGCCATCATCATCTTGCCCCCCAAAAAGCTCTTCAAGTGGAATCAAAGATCAAGATGAAGTTCTCTTGTTTGTGTTTTGTTTTTTATGTGCGGGGAGAGTGCATGTGGAGTTTGTTCAACCAGGGCAGACTGTTAATCAAGCTTTCTATTTAGAGATTCTGGAAAGATTGCATAACAGTGTGCAACAAAAAAAGGCCTGCTTTGTGACAGATGGGTTTTGCCACCACGACAAAGCACCAGCTCACACAGCTATCTCAGTGTGCCAGTTTTGGGCAAAAAAACAGCATGCTTCTCTCACTCCACACACCTTACTCACAGGACCTCACTCCATGCGACTTCTTTTTGTTTCTGTGAATGAAAAAGGACATGGAAGGACGTGATTTGATGGCATGGAAGAGCAGAAAAAAATGAAGGAGGTGCTGTCAGCCATCCAAACAGATGAGTCTGAAAAATGTCTCCATGAATGGAATCACAGATTTGACAAATATTAAGTGTAATGGAGAGTATTTTGATGATGATAAGTTTGTTTTGTAAAACAAAAAACAAAATTAATATATCGCTTTGAAAAAGATTCCCGGTTTCTTTTGGGTACCGTCTCATATTTTGGATGTCTCATCAGAAGATACCAACCCCTGAAGGAGGATGTCATGCTTTGTAAAGCCCTTTAGGGACAGCCAAAAGAGGAAGGTCCTCAATAGGATGATGGACGGACTCAGTGACTGCACCAGCAGCGCGAATATACAAACAATTGTAGGGATGGCGCAGGGCCTGGTGGGGTTTGTTCTGCTGCACACAGGGTCACCGTAACTCAGAACCAACTGCATGGCGCCTGACAGCAACCACCTTAGACACGTTTGGTGCCAGGTAATTATTTGAGAGCAGTGGCTATCCTGCACACGACAGGGTTTAGCAGCATCCCTCTAAAGGGAAGCAGTAGTTCTGTCATTCTAACAATACCGTCAGTGTCCCCAGGTTAGGGAATTACATCAGGGATTTAATCTTATAGAGAACTACTGTTGTATAGCTCCACTTTTTCTTCTTTTTTTCCAATTAAATAAAGAGGTGTCTCTAGGATGTTACACCTTCACAAAAGTTACATGTTCTCCAAAATGATCTATGATGTGACTTATATAGTACGGGACGTATATCACTTTCCACAGTGAATTTAATTATTTGAATTCTTCTCTTAGATGAAAGTTTAATGAGAACATTAATATATTCTTCTACATACCTGGTGGTATGTTTTTCATAGGTTATAAGCTATGACCAATACATATTTTTAACTAAATTTATAACCTTGGTTTTCCCATATGCAGAATCGCCATCGTAAATCTCACTCTTACTTTTTGCATTAGGTAAAGGGCTTCAGAAAGAGGTAGGCAAACCTTACAGATTTAGACAACCCTTTTTTTGAATTACTAACCTGGGAACAGTATTTACTTCCTGGTATATGAGAGGAAGTTATGACCTTGAGAAAAATAAATTTTCTAAAAATAAGTTCCATATCTGTGATCTTTCTTCTAAGCTTCAGGAGTCTTCAAAATCTCTCATATTTTTGGTAAATACTATCTTTTAAATTCCCAATTAACATAGGAATACTAAGAGAACATACAAAAACATTAGAGGGAGACTAAATGCATGATTGGGTGGGTTAATACTCACCATAAAAATTTACCTTTAATAGTGAGACATAAAATTGTTTCATCTTCAAAGTGATGTCAAGCATTAATTAATTATTGCAAGACTCCTGTGTAGTAAATAATTAAGTATTATTATCACTGCCTTTATTGATGGGAAAATGAAACAAAATTGTTTTAAGAACGCTCTCCAATTTATTTAGGTCAGCCACAGTGTTAAAAATCTAATTTCTTTCAATACAAATTTCTTTAACTCTATAACCTGACTTAAGAATCATTTTTTACTAAATATATTTTATTAAGTTTAGTAACAGAGAGCTCATATAATTTCTAATATCAGAGCTATAAATAATAAACTCTCCAATTCCCACAAAATATTAAATCAAAATTTAATCTTCAGTATTCCAGTTCATGAACTATAAAACTTTTAAAAGTAGTAATTTCTAGAAATTACTTTTCCATTGCTTCAGCAGAATTATTAGTAGATGAATATTCTCTGCAAAAGAAAATATGCAATCTTCCAAAATTCTAACTCAAACAGAGATAAAGTTCAAAACATAGGCTAGAGGGTAGAGTTGGGGGTTAACTTAGGTGAAGGGGAAGATAGTGTACTACATTAGGAAAGTTGGGTTAATAAAAGAGGGGAAAAAATGGGCAAAGCCAATGGAAGGTTTGATAAGTTGCTTACGTTGTTAGATAAAAAATTATAGTCTGATATGTACATCCACAAATAATTCACGACAACACTTTGGAATAGAATAAATTTCAAGCATAGTTTAATGAAATTCTGGAATTCGAACCTAGCACTCCCCTTGGGGAATGCAATGATGAGAAATTTACTATATTCTGTCATTTTTGACATATTTTATAATATATTTTCGAGTAAATTATTGGAAAAGGTTTACATATTTCTATCAACTTTTAGTTAGTGGAGTTTCTATTTCTGATGAGTTTTGGAGTATGCTTACAGATGTAGGACCAAGCAGCATGTTCTCTTAATGCGATATAGAGTATGATGTTGTCCTTTATTTGCACTCTGTGGACACAATAGCCATAGGAAGAAAAGATCAGATCCAGCACGTATCGAGGGACAATCAACTGACAAGGTTTTAACCATTCAAGTCGGGTTTTATCTCTTTGATCTTCTTTTTTTTTAAATCATCTTATTGGGGCTCATACAACTCTTTTCACAATCCATACATACATCCATTGTGTCATGCACATTTGTTGCCATCATCATTTTCAAAGCATTTTCTTTCTACTTGAGCCCTTGGTGTCAGCTCCTCATTCCCCCGCTTCCCTCCCAACCTCCCTCCTTCATGAACTCTGGATAATTTATAAATTATTATTTTGTCATGTCTTACACTGACTGATGTCTCCCTTCACCCACTTTTCTGTTGTCTGCCCCCCAAGGAGGGGGTTATATGTAGATCATTATGATCGGTTACACCTTTCTCCTCCCACCTTCCCCTTACCCTCCTGGTATCTCTACTCTTATTACTGGTTTATCTGTCCAGGATTCCCTCTGTTGCAGGCTCTTATCTATACCAGTGTACATCCTCTGGTCTAGCAGGGTTTGTACGGTAGAATTGGGATCATGATAGTGAGGAGAGGGGAAGCATTTAGGAACTAGAAGAAAGTTGTATGTTTCATCAGTGCTATACTGCACCCTGACTGGCTCGTTTCCTCCCTGTGACCCTTCTGTAAGGGGTTGTTCAGCTGCCTACAGATGGGTTTTAGGTCTAATTTCTTCACCACATTTTGCTACAGCACCCATATCTTCTGTGTTCCCTTCCTGAGGTCAAGTTTGAGCAATCTATGGGGTTTGGTTTGGTTTTACTTTTGTTTTTGTTTTTAGTCCACCTTTGGCTCCCTTTCCAACCTCCCTGTTATTTTATGATAGTGTCTTATCAGTCATCCCCCTGGAGCATAACAATCTTCTGTTAATATTGCCTGTGATTAGTGCCTGGTACTAACTTTTTAAAGCCTTGTTGATAGAGAGATATTGGGCCAATGTAGGCTAACTCTGTATGATATGGTTATGAATTATTCACTTGTACAGAATCAACCCTTTCCTGGGTGCACGCTGTTTACATAAACAATGGGGTTAATTGTCAGGGAAAATTTACAACAATAATCACTGAGAATGTCAGTCACGTGTTTGCTTGAATAATACATACCTTAATACAACATATAGGGCATTGATGTAGCAAGAGTATGTTTGTCCCCCTACCAAAACTCAACAGTTCAACAATCCTGGCATAATCTTGCCTTCTGCTTTCTCAGACACCACGCATTTTCTGACTTAAGTCCTCAGGTTACAAATGTGCCTGAGGTAGAGTCTAGTTCACCCAGTGGAGTTTCTGCACTGGATTTCACTGATGCAGCCTCTGGATCATGCTGTGTTCCTTGAAGATCCAGGAGTCAATGTCCCAGCATTCCACAGCATCCGGCCTGGCACCCCAGGATGCATTCAGAAGCACCCAACAATGTAGCTCATTCAGTGCATACCATCAGGGACACTCCCACTTAGGGTCCCCAAAAGCATTTTCAGTCATTCTTCTCCCCATCTGGAGGTCATTCCTCCCACTTTTCCTACCAAGAGACATGCATTTGTGTTCCTCTAGACATATTTGGCCCCTTTCCTCTCTCCTGACTTGTTTTCCCATCAGCATCCCTCATCACTCTGATAGGGCTGTCTACCTGACCCAGGGGGCATCATCACAGCTTTGCATAGCAGCCACTCAATAGACAAATTCCCTTCCCCTCCCTTGACCATTTGATCCCAGTTGATATGAGGCACCCTCCAGGAAGGTGACCTTTAAAGTACTTACTGAGAGCGGATGGTGTACTGTGTATTAGTACCAGTCAGGCTCTCTACCAGGCTGCCTGGGCCCCCTGGCCAGCACACTGGATGCCCGACAAGTCTGAGTTCGTGACCCTCCTGCTTCTTGTTCCTGCAGCAGTGGACTCATGCAGTATTTGCCCTTTTGTGACTGACTAACTTCACTCAGCATGATGTCTTCCAGATCCCTCCACGTCTTGAGGTGTTTCATAATTTCTTCGCTGTTTTTTAGGAATGTGTAGGATTCAATTGTGTGTATATAGCACAGGGTTTTTTTTAATCCAATCTTCTACTAATAGAATTGTGATAGTTATGTTTATTGTGCCAACCAAGCCTCCATAGGGACATGTGGGTAGAGTTTAATTAGGTCACAGCTTGATTAGAGGGTGACCAGATAAATGCTTTCCTAGGCTGGCCTCCCATCTCTCTTTCTCCTAGGTGTTTGGACCAGCTTGCAGCTGTTTGGGCTAATTCTTAGCCTCAACTCTGCGCTGCAGAACTGTGGGCGAGACAACATGGATTGTGTCTGTCACTTTGTCCTGCATCTTGCGTTGCTAGAGCTTAAGACCCGATCAGGTCCTACCTCACCACCTTCCCATGCTGATGGTTGCTCTGCCCAACCTTGTTGTCTACTTCTTGTGTGTGTGTGTGGGGGGGGGGGGGTTGGACTCTGCCCGTCTTGCCTGAGGGCAGACTCCTCTGTCTGCTTCCTTAGGCTTGGACCTGGCAACTTTCATGAGTTGAAGGACCTTCAGTATGTTAACTATTCCAGGAAAGTGAGTTGAACTGAGCCCTCTATACACATGTGGACTAATTACCTGTTATATTCCTTCTCATTATATAAATCTATCCATATATATATAATCATAAATGTCCTAGTTTTGTTTCTCTAGAGAGCCCTGCCTAACAGGAATCATAATTTCACTTCTTAAGAAAACAAACTAATTCATCAACTTCAAAGTGTATTTATTAACTGCATAGGAATCCATAATGTTACAGAGTAGGAAACAGTTAAGAAGAAAAAGGAAGTAAAGAACATGAATGGTGAGAGAACAGGGTCCATATTTAATGTTTCAAAGTAGAGTTATCTTTTGAGTGGAAAGTTTAAAAACTACTGCCATAGAATGGAAAGGAGGTTAGATGAGAGGAGGTAATATGGTAAAGAAGAATTATGAGTTTCTATATTAGCAGAGAAATACTTTATAGGAGCAATCATTGTCAATGCTGCTACTCTTCACTAGCAGGATGGCTCTTGAGTAGAAATTATCACCAAGGTTATGAACTCTGGCAGGAAAGCAGCAAGGTTAACCTTCTCAAAAAGAGCCACTTGGAAATGCAGCCCTGAAACAGCCACTTTCCTACTAAGATTTTACCTTTCTAGGCAGCTCCGTGTTTGCCACCACTGACATTAATCAGGATGTGTGGGTGAGTGAAATCGAGAGTGGAAAGAGAAAATACTCCTGAGATGATACAGAAAACAGCATGGCTAACATTTCCCCTAAGTTCACCCTGAATGTACCAGTATAAAAGTACTCATGATCAGATATATTTTGTTTGTTTCTCTGTTTCCTTGCAGAGCTGTCTCTGGTAATTGAATAAAACTTGGAGAAGGATGGCTTATGAGGCATAATAGAATTAAACCCTAAGTTTAAAAACAAGTCCCATAGAGTCGTAGTGGTTACATGTGGGACTGCTAAGCACAAGCTCAGCAGTTTGAAACCACCAGCCACTCCACAGGGGAAAGATGCGGCTTTCCACCCCAGTAAAAAGTTATAATCTCTCTAACCAAAGGCAACAGTCCCGGACAGCCTTCCCACCTGGCAGAGACCACTGTACTCTTGCTTATGCTGAATCAAACTCAAACTTGGCCAGTTAACCTCCCTATAGATATTACCTGAATTTGTTCTGGATGCAAGTACCTCTTAGATGTTCCATGATAGAGATTTATGTCATGCCTTCTTGAATGTTTATGGGAGTCTTCTCCCCTCACGTTATTTGTATTTTTGTCTTTCAACTAATATTATCAGATCCTTACTACCTTAAAAAAAATTACAGTCTCTGAAATCCTTGGAGGCAGTTCTACCCTGTCCTTTAGCTAGGAATTTGCATTGACTCGATGGCAGTGAGTCTGGAGCTTTGAGAGGACAGAGTAGAACTGCCCCCTATGGGTTTCCTGGATTGTACATTTCATCTTTCTCCAAAGGAGCAGCTAGTGGGCTTGAATTGCGGTCCTTGAGTTTAGCTGCCCAAGGCATCCCCAAAAGGGTTCATAAGCCATAGTTTGGATACTATAATATATATGCTACTAAAGCACACATGAATTATCTTGGATTAGAAGAATAAGCAAGGAATATATGGTAAAAGGACATATGTGGGTTTTTTTAAACATTTTATTAGGGCTCATACAACTGTTATCGCAATCCATACACACATCAATTGTGTAAAGCGCATTTGTACATCATTCTCAAAACATTTTCTCTCCACTTAAACCCCCGACATTAGGTCCTCATTTTTCCCCTCCCTCCCCGCTCCCTCCTCCCTCATGAGCCCTTGATAGTTTATAAATTGGTATTTTGTCATATCTTGCCCTGTCCGACGTCTCCCTTCACCCACTTTTCGGTTGTCTGTCCCCCAGGGAGGAGTTTTTTAAAAGATCAAAAGAAACAGAAACTTTAATGAGCACCTATTTACACTGAAAGCATTTTTATATATGCCATATAACCTATCCCTCACCAAATGCCTGTAATATATGTATCTATATACATATTTATCATTAAAAAATATGCTGAGAACTTACATGAACTTCCCAAGCTTAAAAAACAATGTCTCTCATTTTTTTAAGAATAAAGAAAGCTATGTAAATCATGAGTTGGTAAAAGAAGTTTGCAATTCTATCATGAGATAAAGCTTCATTAAATCAGAAAAAGACTTTAGCATCAAACAAAGAAACCAATTTATGACAATCAGCTAATAAAAAATCTTGGTGAATATAACCCAATATAATTCTCAAACTATAAAACAATATAATTGCTATCACATTCAACTAAATGTGGCTGAAGATCATCTAGGAAAATTGGAAGTCATCAAAATATAAATAGAACCCCGAATAGCTAAAAAAAATTGCTGATGTGTCATGACTCATCATAGGTTAAAAAAAAAAAGCTATAAAACTCTGATAAGAACTTGGAATGTGAAAGTATGAATCCAGCAACGATTGCAGCAGTGCATTGCAAAAGAACTGCCGGAAGCTCAGGCTGGACTCAGAAGAGGTTGTGGAACAAGGGATGTCACTGCTAATGTCAGATGGATCTTGACTGAAAGCAGAAAATAACAGAAAGATATATACTTGTATTTTGTTGACTATGCAAAGGCATTCGACTGTGTGGATGATAAACTATGGACAATTTTGAGAAGCAAGGGGATTCTAGAACACTCATTGTGCTCGCAAGAACCTTCTACATGGATCAAGAGGGAGTTTTACAAACAAAACAAGATAATACTGCGTGGCTTCAAATCAGGAAAGGTGCATAGCGGGGTTGTGTGCGCTCACCATATTTGTTAAATCTGTATGCTGGGCAAACAGAGATGCTGGCTCATATGGGGAGGAATGTGTCATCAAGATTGAAGAAGGCTTATTCACAACCTCTGATAGGCAGATGGCACAAGCTTGCTTGCTGAAAGTGAGGAGAACTTGAAGCCCTTGCTGATGAAGATGAAGGATTGCAGCCTTCAGGATGGATTACAGCTCAAGAGAAGGAAGAGCACCATCCTCACAACTGGACCAGTGGGTGGCATCATGAAAAATAGAGAAAAGGTTGACGTTTTTCAAGGATTTTGCCTAGCTTGCATCCAAAATAAATGCTCATAGAAGCAGTACTCAAGAGATTAAAAGATCTCTTGCATTAGGTAAATCTGCTTCACAGATCTCCTTAGAGTATTGAAAAGCAAGGATGTTACTTTGAGGTTAAAGTGACCCAAGCCATAGTAGGTTCCATTGCCTCATTTACATTTGAATGTTGAACATTACATAACAAAGACTGAAAAAGTATCAATGCATTTAAATTGCGGTCCTGGGAAAGAATAGTGAAAGTACCTTGGACTTTTAAACGGACAAACCTACGCTGCAGGAAAAAGTAAGACCAGAGAGCTCCTCAACAGATGAGGATAGCAAGACCTTGTCGTACCTACTCTGGACAGTTCAAGAGAGACCAGTCCCTGCAGAAGGACATCATGCTTGGTAAAGTATAGGGACCGCGAAAATCAGACGGCCCTCCATGGGCTGGATGGACACAGGGGCTCAGGCATAAGAACAGTTGTGAGGATGATGCGGGACTGGGTTGTGCATAGGGTAGCTATGCGTGTAATGAACTCAAAGGCACCTCACAGCAGCCATAGAACAAAATTGTAGTAGTATGAGTTTTCCCTCCCAACCAAGAATCCTGGAGAGAGCCAGAACTTTCAAGGATGCAGACTTTCTATTGTCTTACTCTACCTTCATAGTGGGAAGCTAGAAGAATAAAACACTTATTATTTAAGGAGATTTTAAAAAATACTATATATCATTGACTAGAAATTCATCCTACTTAAGGTAACAGGACAAAACATATGTCTTTCAACTGGGCAACAAGCGGAGTTCTGATACAAAAGAAGAAAATTAAACAAGAGGCAGTAGATTTCTGTTCTTTTTATAACAAACTATTTAATAATTTATATGCATGCATACCTTTAATTTCAAAAATAAAACCTTAAATTATTAAAAGAAAAAAATAATAGTTTATGCCATTTCAAGGTTTCATGTCTGTTCCTTTTTTGAAAATTCATTCTTTGTCTCATTTTTAATCATTCGTTATATGTTCTTTCCTTCAGTGACCAATTTTATTCTCCAATAATGAATTAATCAAATCTGTATCATTGTTATGATCATCCAAGGCTCTATTTATTATCCAGCAATTCCTCAGTTTTCTAATTTCCAAATGCCTATTGTCATCTTCCCTTGAATATTGTACACTATGACAAAGGGAAGGCTGTGGCCTCATCACAGCCACTCATTTAGCCTGTGTACCTAGGAAGACTACATTTCCCAGTCTACTTTGCTTTTAAGTAGAAATCATGTGACTAAATTAGGGGAAATAAGTCATTAGCACTGTGTTTATTCTCTAGCAGTCTCCTTGATTGTTCACTACTTCTATTTCTGTTGCTGAGGCAAGGGCCCCCGTGGCCTCCAGGGTGACACAGTGAGCTGCTAGCCGCAAGGTCAGCAGTTTGCAAGCACCTGGTGCTCAAAAGAAGGAAAATGAAGTTTCTACCCCCGTAAAGACTGAGTCTCAGAAACCCACAGGGTCAGACTTGTTCTGTCATATAGAGTTGTTATGAGCTGGAATCCACAAAACGGCAGTGAGTCTTCTTGTTTGTTTTGTTTCTTTTTAATCTGAGTCAGAAAGAAGGACGCCATCGCGGCAATGCCATACAGTTGCAGGAGCCTACACACCAGAGTCATTGCGTAAAGGGTCTACTAGGAGTGCCCCCCAACCAAATCTGTGCCAGACTTCATTTTACATTCAGTAGATTTGTGGGGTGACTTGTTCCAGTAGTAAGCATTAATTGCCCTGATGAATACAATCAGTTCCCAATTATCTAAGGAATCACAATGTTCCCTAATTGATCAACTATATCTCAAACCACAATATCTGTGTAAAAAGAACAAGTAACTTTTGGAGGGACAGACCTTCTAGAAATAATAGAGATAAATAAAAATCCAATGTTATCAAATTACAAAGATTAGAAGCATCACGTATTTTACAACATCATATATAATCTACTAACACATACATTTACTAATATGGAGAGAGTGACTGTCCTATGTTAGTTGTCACCAAGTCAATGCCAACACATGGGGATACGTGTGCATAGTAGACAGTCAGACTTTCACCTGAGGTTTCTGTGAGTGGTTCAAACTACAAGGCTTTCCATTAGTGCAGTACGTAACCCACCTTTGTTTTATATGTATATGTGTGTGTGTAATACATTAAAATTCTAGAAATTTATATGTAAAATATATAATAAATACATTTATACATTTATTTTATTTTATATAAAACCCAAAACCAAGCCCATGGCCACTGAATGAATTGCAAATCAGGGTTTCTGAGAATTTAAGTCTTTACAGTGGTAAACAGCCTCATTTTTCTCGCACAGACAGGCTGGGTCTTTGAAACATCAAGTTTATAGTTCCCAGCCCAGTGCCTGATACACAGCATAACCAGGGCCCCCTATATCACATATAGTACACATAAATAAGGAAATTCAGTGGCAGGAGTCAAGAAACTTAACCATCAGTGTGATGTCCTGAAGACCGTTTTAAGTATTTAAAAAATGATATGTCAAAAGGTAGTTTATGATTTCAACATGACACCAAAACACCACTGTTTCACAGGTGAACATTGAAAAGGAGTAAGGAATGTCAATTTGTGATACTGCCCACCTGACCACCTTATAGAGAACCCTGATTACAAGTGACATTTTAGCAACCAGTTTTCCAAGCCCAACAAAAAAATGAAATATCAGTTCTGCTGAACTAGTGTGAACTAGCTGAATCCTAGCACTTAGGAAACTGTACTAGAATTAAAATTATTTTCCCCATCATTTCATTTTAACCATTCCCCACGTAGAATATCTAATAACACTAACTTCAACTTTAATTTTTTTAATTGTCTCACCATTTATTTTGGTGCCAAGTTTTCTCATGTGATCATTTTCACAAAAACCTTCACTATTGAACTCCCCCGCTTTTCATTTGTGAATATGAATCAACATTCATATTATTCTAAGTGTTGCCGTTATCATTTGAAAACACAAAGTTCCTCAACCAAAAAGCCAAAAGATGACCGACTTACTTCTGTGCTTTCTTCCGGTTGAGGTGTGAACAATGAGTCCTTGCACATTGTCCCCACATTCTCAAAGCAGCTCCTCCGTGGATTCCCCACTTCAAAAAAAAGGAAAGGATTAGATTAAATAAGCAATTCTGCTGAGTTAAAACTCTAAGTATTTAATCATAAATTACAATACACTGAAGAGTTTTTAGGTCGAAATCACAAAAACTCCGTGCAGGCATATGGCTGAGGTCAATGCCAGCTGTTGAGACAGAGATCACATTAAAGTTAGATAGAAAACCAGGTGAGGGAGAAATGAAGAGATGCGTCATGCCAGTGGTTCTCAACCTGTGGGTCGCGACCCTTTTGGGGGTTGAATGACCCTTTCACAGACCATCGGAAAACACGTATTTCCCAAGGTCTTAGGAACTGAAACACCGCTCCTCTATCCGTCTCCAGGTAGGTCCGCCCACATGCAGATACGCCTGCCTACCAGTACCCACGTGAAGACTGTTAACCATGCTACACCATGTTTCAAGACAAAATTTCACTTATTTGTTATTAGAAATAAATATTTTTCAAAATATATAATTACATATTGGTTTCGCGACAACATAATCATTATGCTTTATGTTCAATTTGTAACAATGAAAATACATCCTGCATATCAGATATTTACATGACGATTCATACAGTAGCAAAATTACAGTGCTGAAGTAGCAACAAAAATAATTTTATGGTTGGGGGTCACCACCACATGAAGAACTGTATTAAAGAGTCGCGCGTGGCATTAGGAAGGTTGAGAACCACTGCTTCATACAAACATAATAAAACTCCTTTGAAAAATAGTTTCAGGGCTAAACAAGACTCAACTCACTGCCATCAAGTAGATTCCGATTCACGTGACCCTATAGGACAAGATGGAACTGCCCTGTGGTCTCCGAAGCCCGTAACTCTGTACAGGAATAGAAAGCCCCCATCCTCCCACAGCAGATCGACTGGTGAGTGAGAACTACTGACATTGTGGTTAGCAACACAAGGTGTAACCACTATGCGACCAGGACTCTTTAAGCAATAGATAGGCCACAGCGTTAAATAATAACACCAGGAGAATCTACTCCTCTTTACAATCAAGCCCACAAGATAAAAAAGGCAGCATTTCCCCAAATCAAAGCTCAGAAGCAAGGAAGGGGCGGGGGTAAAAAGCCTGAAGAGAAACAGCTGGAGGTGGGTGCCAGCATAGGGATTCCCAGGGAGGAAGCAAGAGGCGAGCTATTCCATAGAGGGAATTGCTACTAATGTTATGAAACACAACACATATTACGTGTTGAAGGGACAACTAAGTTGATCTGTAAACTTTCACCCAAACAACAATAAAAAACAAACAATTAGATAAGCGTATCTTTGGAAAACCTGAATAAACTTTAAGGTTAAGTAACACTCAAAAAACCTGAAACTTCTTACCATCTAATGGATGCTGGATCATATAGGACAGAGGAGAACCAAGCTTGTCGATTTCCAAGACTGTAACCTTTTACAGGAGTAGAAAGCCCTCTCGCTCTCCCTAATTAACACTAGAAAGAAAAGGAGAAATGAGAGAGGACTAGCAAGTACAAAGGATTTTTTGTGGTAGTGAAGGAAAGACACAAAAATTATGAAATATAACAAAAAGCACAAAGGAATATTGGCTTATCTTGTTTTATTTTCTTTCAATTTTCTGTGAAAAGAAAATTGGTCATAAGAACAGAAAAGAGAGAGAGTTATCCCAACCAGAGAAACAGGGATACAATCGTGAAGAACCAGGACAGCATAAACCTCAGAAGGAGAAAGGAAAAATTAATAGCAAAAACCTATCACTTTTGGTGTCACAATACTAACGCCAAGAAAAGAAAGAAACAAAAAAAAAAAAGAAACAAAAACTTCTGTCTATAGAGATTGTTTCTGGGGCAAAGGAGTTAAAAGCCTGAAAGTGAATGTGTGCACCTGTGTGTACTTCGGTTCAGATCCGAGGCCCAGCAGACCTGGGCCTGAAAGAGAGGGTGAGGCAGAGTAAACAGTCGTTGAATGTCTGGGAAAATGTTAGCTCTTTTCCATTGGGGATTTTTTTATTTTTTTTTATTTAAAGATCATTTTTAGGGGGCTCTTACAGCTCTTATAACAATCCATACATCAATTGTATCAAGCATATTTGCACAATTGTATCAAGCATATTTGTACATGTTGCCATCATTAATTTTCTATTGAGCCCTTGGTATCAACTCCTCTTTTTACCCTCTCTCTCCACCCCCACCCTCATGACCCCTTGGTAAATTATAAGTTATTATTATTTTCATGTCTTACACTGACCGCTGTCTCACTTCCCCCGCAGTTTCTATTGTCCGTTGCCCTGGAGGGGTGTATGTGTGTGGTTATGTGTCGATCATCACGGTTGGCTCTCCCTTCCTCCCCTCAACTTCCCCATTTCCATTGTTGATCTACACAGGTATATAAAAAACTTTTCTTATACCCAATAATATTTTCTATTTCAGTAACTACGCTGAATTGATGTTACATTTTTGTACTTGAATTATAGACCATTGATAAAACCACTTCTTAGTATTGGAAGGTATCTTTAATTTGTCCAGGATTGCAACCTGGCAATGGACTCAAATGGAGAAACATAGGAGAGGGGTAGGAAATATTAGAAAATAAATGAATGCAGCTAAATCTTCCTTAGCAGTGAGTTAACAGACAGAGGTCAATGTCAAACCCTCCTACTACCCATAGAATCAATAAAATGTTGGGTTGTTTTTTGTTTTGCTTTGTTTTCTTCTTCAGGAAATGCACTGCTGTTAACATAAATATATTGAAGAATCAATTAGATGTTCACAAAGCAATGAATTTCAGCTACAGAGAGTGATACGTAAGTATGAAATAATATCACAGTTGACAGTACAACCAAAAGAACTATCAAATCTATGGGATATGTTCCTTCAAAGCATGAGAAGTCCAAGAGGTTCGTTATTTGACATCGAAGAAGCAGGCAGGAAACTCTGGAAAACGTTGTTGTTTGTTTTCTTTTCTTAAAGGTGATTATGATTTTGAATAAGAAAAAAATCATGAATTCCCTCTGTCTGGTTGATTTGTGGTGCTTTCCTTTTGGGGTGTGTCTAACGACCACCTGGAGTGCCCATGGTGCAAGTGGTTAATGTGATCCACTGATGCCCAGAAGTTTGAGTGTTCACCCCATGCGCCTACTTACTACCAGAAAATCAGCCCCGGGAAGCCCTTAGGAGTAAGTTCTCCTCTGACACACGTGGGTTCCCATGCAGAAGAACTGATTGGAGGGCAACCAGCAGTGAGTGCCTGGACAGAATCATAAATAAGGAAGCACAAAATCTGGGTCCAGTATGCCATGGAGTTAGGGTGAAGGATTTAATTTTTAAAGGCTTATCTTTAGAAGAGCAATGTGTGGAACAAAGTTAATTAGAGAAAGTGGCAGAAAAATCTAGAAAGAATCTGTAATTATACAGGTTCTTCTGTTTAAAAGAACAATCAACATGGATCATTGATCATTATGGATGATGTTAGTCTATAAGGGTCCCGAGCTTGTCTTTGAGGGACCTATTTCAAACTCAAATTCTTTGCTATTGAGTTGATTCTCATTCATCGTGATTCTATGAGGCAGGGTAGAACTGACTCTGGGTTTTCGAGACTAACTCTTCACAGGAGTGGAAAGCCTTATCTTTCTCAGAACTGTTGGTTTCCAACCACTGACCTATGGTTATCAGCCCAATGCCTATAGGACAAGGATAATGACTTAGAACATTATTAGTTTGGTGGTAGAATTTTACACTACATGCAGGAGATTTCCCTTTGATTCCTAGCCAATTCACATAGTGTGCAGCCACCATTCATCTGTCAAGGAAGCATTCATACTGCTGTAACACTCAACAGGTTTCAGCTGAGCTTCCAGGCTAAGATGGACTAGGAAGAGAGACTTGGCAATCTATTGAATTTTATATACATAATATATAAAATTATGTATATTCCGCTTAGATAATTCTACATATCCAAAGCTATTTCCTTCTACCCCACTTGTTAGATTCCATGGAGTCCCTTATGTCCAAAGTATGTAAGATGAAATCTTGCCATCCTTGCTTCCAAGAAACACCCTGGCCTTACTTCTTACAATACAGACTTGTTCGTCCTTTTAGAAGCCCATGGTTCTTTCAATATTCCTCTCCAATACAATTCAAATGCGTCAATTCTTTTTCTGTCTTCCTTAATCAATGTCGAACTTTCACATGGATGTAAGGCAGTAGAAATTACCATGGCTTGGGTCAGGCACACCTTAATACTCTAAAGAGGTCTTGTGCAGCAGATTTACCTAATGCACTCTCTCTTTAATCTTTTCACTGCTGCTTCCATGAGCTTTGTCTAAGGATCTAAACAAGAAGAAATCCTTGGAAACTTCAACCTTTTCTCCACTTATCATGATGTTATCTGCTGGTCCAGGTGTGAGGATTTTGGTCTTCTTTACATTGAGTCATAATCCATACAGAAGACTACAATCCTTAATCTTCATCAGCAAGCAAAGCTGTGTCATCTGTATACTGCAGGTTGTTAATAAGCCTTCCTCCAATCCTGATAGCACATTCTTCTTCACATAAGCCAGTTGCTCTGATTATTTGCTCAGCATAAAAATATCTATCAAGTATGATGGAAAGTACAACCATGAAGCACATCTTTCCTGATTTTAAATCATATTCTCTTGTTCTGTTTTCACAACTGCCTCTTGATCCATGTACACGTTTCTCAAGAATATGATGAAGTGTTCTGGAATTCCCATTCTTCTCAAGGTTATCTACAGTTGTTTGGGTTTTTGTTGTTGTTGTTTTGTTTTGTTTTGGATCCACACAGTGGAATGCCTATGCATAGTCAATAAAATACAAATAAACATCTTTCTGATATTATCTGCTTTCAGCTGAGATTCATCTGACATCAGCAATGGTATCCCTTGTTCTATGGCCTCTTCTGAATCCAGCCTGAACTTCGGGTAGTTCCCTGTCAATGAACTACTGCGATGGTTGTTGGATGATCTTCAACACGTGTTCATCACTACATGCCTTTAATTATCTAGGGCTAATAGTCAGAATCAACTCATTGGTAGTGAGTTTGTATTTGTATCAAGATTTAGTTTAAATACAGAACCTGTTGTTGTTGCTGTTTTTATGAGTGGTGGGGTTAATTCCGACTCACCAAGGCCATATGTACAATAAACAAAACGTGATTATAGACAATGCATCAAATCGTTTCCTTCCGGCCTGTCTTTTCATATTCCAAACAAAACCAAACTCACTGCCATCTAGTCTATTCTGCCACTTAGCAACCCAATAGGATAGGCTAGAGAACTGTCTCTACAGGTTCCAGAACTATAACTGGACTAGAAAGCCTCATCTTTCTCACACAGAATGCACTGGTGGTCTTGAACTGCTGACTTCCAATGAGCTGCCCAGCACATAACCACTCACCACCAAGATTTCTCGGCTCTTTGGTCAATATACAGATACCATAATTAGAGTGAAATAATACAACCCTGATGCAAATTTACTGATTTTCAACCCCATAGTACCATATCCTCACTCTATTCTAATGACTATAACTTGGTCTATAATAATAACAAGCATGCTCTCAAAGGAAACATTAAAATAAATAGCTTCTTTAAAAAAAAACAACTTGGTCTATGTTTAAATTCTGCATGATCCTGTATTGGTATGTAAAAAGTTTTAAGGAAACAAAATTACCTTTTGTGTTCTTTAGAAGCAGCTAGAATAATTTTTGAAGTTTTATGATTACTTAGAGATAATCTCCCTATACAGGAATTCATCTTTGATGAGTTCTAGGACATCAAATCCTATACCTAAGACATTTTCCCATGGAGTGAATGAATAATTAGTTCTTGGTCAGGATCCATGTTGTATAAAGTGTACCATCATTGTCACCTGCCAATCACAAATTTTACTTAAAGAAAATCTTCTCAAAGCAGCATTGCAATGAAAGCAAAATTAAAAGGGAACATTCAGACTGGCCATTTCAACACTGACATTTCTGGCCAGTGTGTTAATTGTCAATAACTTCTCCCAGCTGGGCATTTAATTCCCTGAAACTAATGTGGGCTTTTTGCATATTCTGCTTCTCCATTTGTTTTACACTGGCTTCAATCCCTTACACATGAATGTAAGAAATGGCAATAGTAAAAAAAGTGACCCAACATACTATACAAGAATAAGTTTTGCTTCATGAAACTGGAAGACTGAACATTTCCAAAAGATTTCCTTCACACCTCAAAGGGAGAAGTGACATTTTCAGTCCTTGCTTCTCAATCAGGAATAAAGTACTCCCAATTCAAGAAGGGAAAACAGCAGTAATTCAGAGACATTTTAAAGGTCAGTAATATATGACATGGTACTGAAGTTGTGAAGAAATCACTACTTAGAAAGGATAAAACTATCCACTCAACCTTCAGATACACTAATTAAAATGATATCTTCCTAAGAAAAAATGCTAAGTCAGATACTCCACAAAATAACAGTCGAGTTTCACTGAAATTCAATTTCAAATAACCAAGAGGTTTTTAAATGTCACTCGGCCCCATACACAAATTGTACCAATAGTGATTTAAAAAGAGAGGCATTTTCTTGGTCATATGACTACAATCTTGGAATTTTCTTCTCCCTGGATTTATTTATTAAAACTTAAGCCTTGTGTCTCTTATATGTCTATTTTAAGGGACATCTGGGGGTCATTCACTCCCTTTAACTTCCAGACAGAACTGCAGTTATTTTTATACCGAAAAAAAGAGTTGTCAGCCCAATCCATTGCTTGTTCTTCATCTCTGCTTTGTGGTCTGTTTTTACTTCTAAATGTTTTAAAAATAAAAGATGTCTTCGTTTTTAACTATTAATGCCTAAGTTTGAAACACTTATGGATTTAGAAAACTACTTCAATATATTTTGACTTTTCAATTCATTTATCACCTCCAAATTCACTGTAATGATATTAAGCATTAGTTTTACTATAGGCTTAAAAAGTACCACTTATAAATATGTCTAACATAAGATCAACCCCCATTTTCATTAGCCCCTAGAAAACAGAGAATGCTTATATCAGTGGTTCAAACCCAAATTCTGAGTGGAGTAGTTACTGTATCAGTCAAGATACTTACAGCTGCAAAAGAGAATTGCCCTGAGCATAAAGAAAACAAAAATCCTCACAAGTGGGCCAATAAAAAAACATCATAATAAGTAAAGATAGAGGTTCTCAAGGATTTTTAAAAAAACTAGGATCCGCAATCAACATCTATGGAAACAAAAGTGAAGAAATCAAGCAACACGTCGCACTGGTTACATCTGCTGCAAAAATGTTCTTTATAGTGTTGAAGAGCAAAGACGGCCCTTTGAAGACTAAGCTGCACCAGATTCAAGATATGGTGTTCTCAGTTACCTGGCGTTCGTGCAAATCTAAAAGTGTACAAAGAAAATGGAAGAAGAATTGGTGATTTTGAGTTATAATGTTGGTGAAGAATATTATATAGATATAGATAGATACCATGGACTGCTGGGGGAGGGAAAATGTATCTGTAGTGGAAGAAGGATGTCCCTGATAAGCAAGGAGGGTGAAATTTCATCAACTTCATCTCACTTACTTCAGACAGATTATCAGAAAAATGAACAATTTCTGTAGAAGAATATCATGCTTGGTATGTTAGTCCTGGTTGACTAGAGAAACAAATTCACATACAGTCATATGTGTATAAGAAAGAGCTTTATATTAAAAAAACAATTGTATATTGGGAAAACATCCCAGCCCGGTCCAGATCAAGTCCATAAATTTGATATTAGCCCATATGTCCAATCCTAATCTATAAATTCCTCTTCAGACTCACGCAAAACATGCAATAATGCCGAATGCAGGAAGATCATAGGTCAGTTGGTGGGAAGTCTTGTGGATCCAATAGCAGGGGAAGCATCTCAGCGCTGGCAGGAGTCTCCATGGGGCTCCTCCAGCTCAGGGCTCTGGTGTAGCTCCATGTGTTTTCTCAGCAGGAAGACGAAGCAGAGTCTGTGTGTATCTGGCCTCCAGTGAGTTATTTATCTCCTTGGCGCCTCCAAATGAGGTCATCAAGCTGTGACTTGATGGACAGGCTAAACTCCACCCCTTTGCAAGTTGACACCAAATTGTGTAACCACCACACAATAAAAATAATGATCAATGAAAAAAAGGCAGACCCTCAGTGAGAAGGATCGGCACTGTGGCTACAATAATTTGCTCAAACACGACATCTGTGGGGACTGTTCATTGTTTTATATGGTTGCATACAGGCATTGTGGTACATAGCATCCCTCTAAGTCAGAATTGGTTCAGTGTATCCTTACATCACTAAAGAAGAATGGCTAGATTAAGCAATAAATTGTACAATTGATTCTCCTCGCATCTGAGTTACCAAATTTCTGTCACATACCCATGCCAGACAAATCACTTCTCCAGAATATGGAATTATAATAGTTGAGTTGGTTAATCAAGAGTCATCCCTTGAATAAAAGAGAGAGCCAAAATATCCTGAAGCACAGATCCTTGGGGCAAAATTGGTGAATTTTTATGTGTAGGCAACCAACATTGTCATAGTTACCAAGGCTTATCTGTTTCTTTTCTGTGCTTGTCAATTTTATTCTCTTCTACCTTCATTATAAACTGAAAATATGAACTATTTTCTCTCTTTTTCTCAATCTCAAGCTTGTTGCAACAGCTTAAAGAATTCCCACTAGATCATTTTGTGGGATGTCTTATAAATAGCCTAACATTCAGTACAAAAGAGGCACTTACAAGTCCGTTAAGAAGCAAAATTGTCCATTAACCTTCTTTGTCTTTGAAGGATCAGCAACATAATTCACTGAAAACACTTGGGAGACAGGAAGTAGCCACAATCTCATCCAGCAGATTCGATTACTTTAGTTCCCCAGACCCCAAATCACGACATGTGTGGAACACTGCAGATTCAAGAGTAAGACTCTCAGTGAAATGTTATGGACAGTTAATACTATTTATTTGATAAACTAATAAACTGATGTTATCCTTTTTGTGACTTCCTTCTACACTTGGACTAGATGAAGAATGCCTTTTGCAGGCTCATAAAATTCCCATCTACTTATGGTCTAATATACCTTCACAGCAGAGAAGCTAGATGCACCCCTAAAAATGACTTCATGGCCACGAGACTGCACCATACTACTTCACAGCATCTTATCTCATAGATTTACTTTATGGCTTGACAGATCATTTTCAGGGATTCTAATAATGGCAGTAGTTCATTTAGTACTAAGAAGCTGGGGCAACACTTCAGAATATCTTAAAGCAATAGGCTTGTGTGCAAAGTTTATCATGGATGGAACTTGACTATACTCTCTTTAAGACAACCCCACCAGTACTTCCTTATTCAAGTTCATACTTTCCTTAAGACAATCTATCTAGTGCATTCTCTTTTCCAGTTTTCCTTACTCTCCTACCTGGATACTTTTGGGATTTATTCTGATATTCGCTACTCTGGTCCTAGCTTGCCAAATAGATCCAAGAAGAATTCCTACCACTCACCCACTGTCATTGAGTCAGAAACTTTTTTAGTCATCTGTATCATAGTTGTATTTTTAATACGCTTGTTTTCCCATTTATGTGGTGAATCTCAGAGAGAGACTGTGTTGTTTGGTATTCTTTTTAAAAATTTAAAAATTTCAAGGTCTTTTACAATACTTGAAAATGTGAACTACAGCATCTTGCTTGCTGTCCATTCTTAGCACTTATTAAGTTTGTAATTAGTTAGCTGCATTGACAGAAATACTATGGGGAAAGTGTATTTCTCAGAGTTAAAGCTAACTACTACAAACATAATTGGAAATCGGCACTGTACTGAAGGCTTTTGTTCAATAGGCTGTTTAATACCTAAGAAATTCAAAGCTGCTATCTGATTTTACAAAGCACTTCTAATTCTGTTCATGGATATTTTTCTGTCTTTTTCTTTCAGGCTACTGTAGAACATTCAAATAGCTAATAAGTAAAATGTTACTTCCCCATTATTATTTCAGTTTATCTTACTATATATAGTGTTTTGTGTTTTGCTGTGGTACTAAAAACTAGTAGCCAAAGTTTGAAACGCCAACAGGGGCATCCAATTTGGACAGGTTTCAACAGAGCCTCCATGTGGTAGACCAGGGAGGAAGGTCCTGTGGACTGTTTCCAGAAATCAACCAGTGAAAACCGTGTGGGCTACAGTGGCATGTTGTCTGATGCGGTACTTCCTGGGTTTGAAGACTGGTCACAGAATCTGCAACAAAGGACTGAAACATAACAACAATCATAAAGATGGCAAAGGAGCAGGCAACGTGCTTGTTCTTTTACAAATAGGGCTGCCATGAGTTGTAGGTCAATCTTCATCAACTATCAACAAGATTATTATGAAATGAATGGTTGACATAAATATTCTTACATTGCTTTCATCTTCAAAGAAAATACAATATTATTGAGAAATAGTACCATATCTTCTCTACTCTATGATCTTGTAGGAAACAGAACTGGGAAGAGAGGACAAACTCTCAACATTCATACGTTAAAGGGGCTGGGAGGCCAGGCCTCCCATCGAGGGAACCTTCACTTTTGTGGGTTGGAGATACATCCCATTCACATTCTAAGTTAAAGTTTTTTCCACAATGTCGCTTTCAAATCTAAGGTGCTCTTTGCAAACACGTGGTCACTGACTATACACTTGGAGGTCAACTGGTTAAATGCCTGAAGGTTGTCAGCCATCTAAGGCAATCAGACCCTATAGTCTGTCTCACTCTCTGCTACTCCCTGGGAGACATTGCAAAAGACAAGCCACATGGATGCAACCAGACCTCTGAAGCCAGAGAAGCCACAGAGAGACCGCTGCCAGCACTGAGATGCTTACAACGCCACTGGACCCAAAGATTTTTTACTCACTGACTTGTGATCATCTTGCATTCGGCATCATTGCATGTGTTTCATGAGTCTGACGAGGACTTTATGGATTGGTATCAGACATATGGGCTAATATGAATCTGACGAGGACTTTATGGATTGGTATCAGACATATGGGCTAATAATTGGACTTATGGCCTTGGACTGGACTAGGTTGGGATGTTTTCTCAATGCTCAATTCCTCTTGTATATAAACCTCTCCTTTATATACATAGGCATGTTTATGAATTTGTTTCTCTAGTCTACCCAGACTAACACACTAACTGATAGTATAAACACTCATTAACCTTTTTGAGTGAATGAATATATTTGTATACCTGTTATTTGTACCCAGCTCATAAAAATGAGTTCATAAAGGATATTGATCTGTAGTTTTCTGTCCATGTGTGATCTTTGACAGGTTCTGGTACCGGGTGATGATACTCACTTCATAGAATAAGTTTTATAGTGTGATGTCCCTTTCTAGATTCTAGAAAAGTCTGTAAAATTGGAAAGAGCGCTTCACTGAATATTTGGTGGAATTCCCCCGTGAAGCCATCTGGTCCTGGGCTTTCTTGGGTTAGAAGCTTCTTGATGACCTTTTGGATTTCTCATGTAATGGGGCACTTAAGGTTTTCTACATCACTTTGCACTCAATTGGGTAGATGGTGTATTTCTAGATATTTGTCCATTTCTTCTAGGTTATCGAACTTGTTGGACTATTATTTTCAGTAATAGTGTATTATTATTATTTTGATTTCATGTGTTGTGAGGTCACTCTTTTCATCTTAATTCTAGATATTTATATCTTCTGTCTTCTTTTTCCTACATTAAGTTGCTTGCCAATGGTTTGTGAACCTTATTAATGTTTTCATTGAACTAGCTTCTTGTTGATGTTTTTCCATTGTTTTTCTTTTTCCAATTAATTTCTAATATTTTTTTAAAATTTCTACTCTTTATAATTTCTTTTTATGTATTGTTAGGCTGGCTAATTGTGTTATTTAGCTCTTCTGTTTCTTTATTGAGTTTCTTTCATGATAACCTGTCTTTCTTTGCAAGTGATGTATCGAAGGCTCCTACTGTTCTTGCCAAGATGTCTGTTTCTCTCTTCAACTATATGAGGGTTTAATTTATATACTTCAGATGCATTTCATTGGGGACATAGATGCTTCATATGGTTATGCCTAATTATCCTATTATTGCTTTAATCATTGTATAGTGTCCAAGCTTTTCTCTCATTATGTTATTTGCCTTGAAATCTATTTTGTCAGAGGTTAATATTGTCATTCCTGCTTATATGATTAGTATTCAATTGGTAGATTTTTTGCATCCTTTTATGCCAACTATCTGTCAAGTGGCACGGAAGAGGGTTAATAGGAGCCATAAACATGGTGGGAAAATGGAAAAAGAGACAGATAGGTAACTGAGGAAGGCGGGTGGGAGAAGAATGTTGTTATTGTTTTTAGATGCCATCAAGTTCATAGTGATCTTATATACAACAGAACAAAACACTGCCCAGTCATGCACCTTCTTCACAATTGTTTCCATGTTTGAACCCACTGTTACAGTCAGTGTGTCAATACATCTTCTTGAGGGTCTTGTCCTTATCTCTGTCCCCTACTGAACTAAATATGATGGCCTTTTCCATTTGATCTCTTTTGATAACACATCCAAAGTACTTGAGATGAAGTCTCACCATCCTTGCTTCCTAGGAGAGTCCTGGCTGCATGTTTTCCAAGACAGAGGTGTTGGTTCTTTCAGCACTCAATAATCTTTACCAGCACTACAATTCAAATGCATGGAATCTTCTTCTGTCTTCCTTATTCAATGTCCAAAATTCACGTACACATGAGGGCATTGAAAATGCCATGACTTAGGTCAGACACACCTTGGTCTTCAATAACATCCTTGCTTTTCAGTAATTTAAAGAGGTATTGTGCAGCCAATTCGTGTAAAGCAATGTGTCATCTGGTCTTTTCACTGCTGCTTCCATAATCATTGATTGCAGATCCAATCAAAATGAAATCCTTGACAGCTTCAATCTTTTCTCCATTTACAATGATGTTACCTATTGGACCAGGTCTGAGGACTTTGGCATTCTTTACATTGAGTGGTCATCCACGCTGAAGGCTGCGATCTTTGATCTGCATAAACAAATGCTTCAACTCTTCCTCATTTTCAGCCAGCACTCTTTTGTCATCTGTATTTTTAAAGTTGTTAAAAAGGCTCCCTATATCCTGATGCCACATTCTTCTTAAGAGAGTGCAGCATTGCTGATAAATTACTCCGCAAATAGTTTGATTAGTATGGTGAGAGGACAACCCTGACACACACCTTTGATACGGGAAAAGAGAGGAATAAAATAAAAGTAGTAGTAGTAGTAATAAGAGAAGTATGAATGAATTGAGCAGCTTGTAAAAATAATGTGAAAATGTATTTTAAGAAAAGTAGTGAGAACATTTATTATGGAAATGTATTTTATGAGAAAAAAGAGAAATAGCAGAAAAAGAGTAGATTGAGCAAGATAAAAGTCTAAGCATACAATTAGACAGGAAGAAAATTATATGTGTGTGTATATATAGTACATACATATGTTTAGGTACATAAGATATATATGTTTGTATATATAAACTATATGTATGTTTAGAAGAAAACTAAAATTAGAGAAGAGAAAAATAAATAAAACAGAAGGAAGGAGAAAGAGTAAAGGAAAGAGAACAAAGAAAAATAAAAAGGAAATTAGAAAAAGAAGAAAAAAGCATAGAGGCAGAAAAGAACTGAGGAAAGAGGGGTATGGTTTGCATGTGGCTGTGGAGTTCTGTTGCTATGGCAGCATAAATGTAGATGTGC
Organism: Echinops telfairi; assembly: GCF_000313985.2. Taxonomy (NCBI): domain Eukaryota; kingdom Metazoa; phylum Chordata; class Mammalia; order Afrosoricida; family Tenrecidae; genus Echinops; species Echinops telfairi. Next base: position 61,502,240 of record NW_022107431.1, on the reverse strand, counting down.
CTGTACCTTCCGAGACTTGAAAGTGGAAGAAGAGGAGGGGAAATGCAGTTTAGGTGAGTATGTACAGATCTGTGGCAACATTGGCATGAATACACATGTCTGTGTTGGGATGCACATATCTACAGGGTGGTAGATCCTTAAAGAGGAGGAAGTAAGAAAGAAAAGGTGGAAGGAAATGCAGAATACAAAAATCTGTGGTTTGGGTGACTATTTCTGATTTATGGATGGTGTTGACTTGTGAAAGCATATGCTATTTGGCTTAGGAGGGGAGATGCATATCCACTGAGTGGCACCAGAGGAGGAAGAAAGAAAGAAGAAAAATAAGTAGGAAGGCAGCATTGCTTGGAGAGGTTGCTCATGGTAGGTAGTGTGTCTGAAACGAAGCTGCCCATAAGGTCTGCTATCTATGCAGAGCCACTAGAGGCCCTGTGGTAAGAAGTGTGGGTGGGTGGGTAGAAGTAGGAGCAAGGAAGGAAGCACTCTACAGTGGGGGGGGGG
>NW_022107431.1:61465648-61495277 GCF_000313985.2 Echinops telfairi | reverse complement strand
CTTATATATCTCAACCGTACAATTGTGCATTATTGAACCCAGAAGTAGTATTACTGAACCAGTGAGTTCAAGCAGCGGGTGGGGGCTGGTCCCCTCACCCTCCTTAAGCCTCATTTATTATTTTATTTAATACTACAGCTTTCTCATAAATAGAGCTCTATGAACCTCCCCTTCTCACTCTGCCTTCTCCTTCCTGATTGCCTGGCTGACCCTAGTTTCTGCCAGAGCCCTGTGATGTGTCCACCATTGGGTCCACACAACTTTGCACCCGCTGGCCTGTGATATTCCTACATTCTGCATCTCTGCATATGGTTGTACGAGTCTGAAGAGGGACTTAAGGATTAACATCACACTTATGAACTTGAGTTGGACTGGGCTGGGATGTTTTCTTGATGCATAAATTAGTTCTTGATATACATCTCTTTCTTACACATATATGAGTATTGCTCGATTTGTTCCTCTAATCAAAACAGGGACATTTTATAGAAGTAGCTCTGGCCTCCGGTGCGTGGTCTAGAAGAGTCAGTAACAACCAGCAGGCATGGCTGATCTTCATGTTGGTGACTGCACTGTCTCTTCCCCTTGCTCCCTTCATTAACACAAACTCCAGCTTAAAAAAACTTTGGTGAACTTAGCTTTTAAATTGTTTTTCTGGCTTCCAAGGAATATAGGAATTCCCCCCTAATGGTATTTATCTGATAGTCTATGAGGAGATCTCCCTATGAATGTTACCTGGTGCCCATGTTCCCAAAAATTCCCTTTATGGAAGTATTCTATAGGGTTTCCAAGATTGTAAATATTTACTGAAAAAACAGTCCTATCTTTCTAACATGAAGCAGTTTGTGAGTTTGAACTGTGACTTTGTGTTTAACAGCCCAATATTTAACACACAGTGCCACCAGGGCTCCCTCAATCTCTCTCATTCTATCATATCCTGTTATATCCTATCCCAACACCAGCCTCTTCATCCATTTCCACTTCTTAATCAGTTTGTAAACCATGACATGGTCAATTTTAAATTTCAGGACTATTAAAATGCTCGCTTTCACAAATGATGTCCTAATTGGAATCCAGATCTTTCTATTACTTTTCCAACTTAATTTATACGTTCAACTTAGCTGCCTATTCTTTTCTGAATGCATTTACTTTACACTTCCCTTCTTCAATCAACCATTCTACTGTTATCCTCACTTAACTATTTTTTCCCAAAATGCCATCCCTGATAGTTCCAATAGCTCCTGAAACAATGACAACAATTATGAGTGTAAGAATTAGGTAAAATCTAATGGAAAATATTAATTCTTTCTCCAGAAAACTCTTTATGTGCCCAGTATTCTCTGGGCATATATAATATAACAGCTCTCTGCTGAGTTCTGTGCCTAATTTCCCTATATTTTCACTCCAATGTGTTCTCCAAAATCAACCAATTGCTGAAGTATATAAGACACAAGAGGATCCCAGCAGTCTGCTTCTGTGGTCCCCTTTCTCCTATCTGAGCAATGCATCTGTGTAAGGGACTCTCCTAAGGATTAAATATTGTCCTTTGTCTCCAGGTATGTGCCACTCACATGACTCACAAACTAACATGTATCTTTTTCAAGTCCATTTATTTTCTCTTTTTCCCCAACTAAATTATAAATCCCTGGAAAGTGTGGTCCATGACACATACATATATACATCTCTCATATAAACACCATAATGCTTCAATTGGAGCTTAAAATCCTCAGTGCTTAGAAAAGCTGGATAATTAAAAAGGAAGGTAGAGCAATTGATGCATTCAAGTGTGATATTGTCAAAGAATATTGAATATATTGCCAGAAGTGTTAACAAATCAGTCTTAGAAGAAATACTACCAGAAGGCGCCCTAGAAATGAGGATGGCAAAGACTTCGGCACACTTAGTTTGAATTTGTCAACCAATGAAAGATTTTTATGGTGGATAAAACAGATCATTGAAAACAAGGAACACGCTCAATGAGATGGATTGACATATTCAAAACAATGGATTCAAATATTCCAATGATCATGAAAATGGCACAGGAATGGGCACCATATATTTCTGCTATTAATAAGGTCACCATGACTCATAGCCAACTCAATGGCCCCTAAATACAACAAAGGTATATTAATTAATGAAAAATAAGCAATTTTCAATGGAATTAATGACAGCTAGCCCCTCGTGGCATAATGATTATGGACTACTAACCACAAGCTCAGCAATTCTAATCCATTAGCCAATTTGTGGGGAAAAGATGTGGCTTGAAAATCCTCAGGGACCATTCTGTCTTGTCACATAGGGTCACTATGAGTCAGAATCAACTCAATGGTAGTGACTTGTTGTTGTTTTGTTTCACCTTGTATATATTTCTGTATTCTAAATTCTTCACGAGTACTGATGCTTGTCGATCACAATTATATTTGAAAGTTTCCACATGATATCCAATCATATTCTAATAGAAAATTCAAAAACTCAAATATAAGTTTTTGAGAACAGATTTTATAACAAGGAGAAAAAGAAGATATAACAGCTCTCTGCAGAGTTTGTGCCTAATTTCCCTATATTTTCACTCCAGTTTGTTCTCCAAAATCAACCATTTGTTGATGTGTATGAGACACAAGAGGATCCCAGCAGAGAGTTTCTGTGGTCCCTTTCCCCGATCTGAGCAATTCGTCTGTGGAAGGGACTTTCTCCCTCCTGACCACCTCCCAATTGGAAACCCTTTGACACCTAGTAACTCCATTCCCCAATCCTCTCTGACCCCTGAGAACACTTTGTGAGGACCAGAATTCTTGTCACAGATGTGGAATCTCCACAGCTCCTTACTATCACTCAATCCACCCCTCCTTTACTTGCAGGAGTTAAGCTTTGATGACCCCCATATATCAATTCCCAGCTAAGGCAACCAGTTTCACCCATAATCTAAAAAGGAAGGACCCAAACCTGATAAACCAGATGTCAAATCTGAACTCTGGGTGCTTCAAGAGTTTTTTTGTTTTATTATTATTACTTTTTTTGTAAAAGAAACAACAAAAACACAAAATGTTTTCCCCAACAGAGAACCCGGAACTCTGTATACCAGTGAATCTCCACAACTCCCCTCCCCTAATTGAGATACTCAGCAGTGATGGGGCTTGCCTGTTCCTGACTTCTGTCTGCTGGAAGCCACTCTTCAACTCTAGCCTCCATTCCTACAGCCAATTTCTACCCTGGAACCCTGGCATGGAGAGCATATAGTGCGGCATGGTGCAGAATACTGATTTCACACCACTCTCTACCATGAGACACCCCCTCTCTTAATGCAGGGAAGTGGTATGCGCCAAACAAAGGGCTTTCTGCTATAAACACGGTAACATCAATCTACTGCACTCTCCCTATATTAGATAGTGGGCCAAAAAGTGACACTGGTAGATTACTAAATATATTGTCTACCAACCCCCCAAAACCACTACCTCAAGATCCTGCTCCATGTTTCTCAGTGAGATTCACTTTCACATAAACTAACAAGTACTAGCATAGCTCTTAATTTCCCATCTTCCAATTTATCAAAAATCAGTATATTTAACCAGAAGACTACTGATGATCAATACCATCACATAAACCCTACTCTTGAGCCACTATCTCCTATTGATGCTATCCACTCAACTCTATCACCCCTTTCTCATCTCTGCACAATATGATTTCCAGCGGGATCTAGCCCCACATCCTGTTGGGTCATAGGGGGCGGTTGTGTAATGCAAGCGTCCATCTCTTTTGATGGAGACAGGGCCAGAATAAGACAGTAATGTATTCTCTCCAGACATATAATATCAGGCATGCAAGCCACAGTAAACACATACATAACAGGAAGGGGTTATATTAAAGGTTATATATGTAACATGAGGGTGATGAGCTATACAAGCAAAAGGAAGGGGAGGTACTAGAGGCAAACATGTGACAGGAAGCCACATCTATAACAAATAAGCTCAGAACTCTGGAGCAACATATTCCAAACTTTGAAAGACAAAAATTGCTAACCAACAATCCTATATCCAGCAAAGCTACTGATAAAATATGAAAGAGAAATAAAAGTATTCTCAAACAAGGAAATCTTTAGGGAATTCACAAAAACAAAATCAGCATTTCAAAATATATTAACCAGATCTCTATGGTCATAAAATCAACAACTGCAGCACACAAATATTAGACAACCACAGTGTGTATACCACCCAAAAGTAAACACACTGAAAACAGTACCCAAAATACTACAGAACCAGAGGGAAAATGAAGACATGAACAAACTTCCCCACATAAACCCTCCAAAAAGAAAGGACAAACCAAACACAAATAATGAGATGATAGCAACTAACATACATTCAGAATTAATAGCAATGAATATCAATGGACTAAATGCACCTGTCAAAAGACAAAGAATAGCAGGCTGGATTAGGAAACAAGATTCATCAATCTTCTACCTTCAAGAAACACTACAAACTCATAGACAAAAATGAGACTGAGAGTCAAATGATGACAAAAAATTTCCCACGCTAATGGTAATCAAATAAAAGTAGGAATGGCAATATTAATATCAAACAAAATAGACTTCAAAGTAAATGACATCATGAGAGACAAGAATGAACATTAATAATGATCAAAGAATCAATAGACCAAGAACACATAATGTGTTACTCTGGGTAGACTAGAGAAACAAATCCATAGCAATTCATATGTGTATAAGAGAGTTTTATATAGAATATAATTTTACATTAAGAAAGCATCCCAACCCAGTCCAGTCCAAACCCAAAAGTCAGATATTAGCCATCTATCCAATATCAATCTATAAAGTCCTCTTCAGACTCACAAAACACATGCAATGATGCCGAATGCAGGATGGTCACAGGCCAGTGGATATAGTCTTTGGATCCAGAGGCATTGTAAACATCTCAGGGTTGGCAGGAGTCTCTACATGGTTTCTCTGACTTCAGAGGTCTGGTTGCACGAGGGTAGGTCCATGTGTCTTCTCAAGATTAAGGTAGTAGCAAAGTTCCATGTGTCTTGGCAGCTGCAATGTCTTCCAGGGATTGAGCAGAGAGCGAGAGTGACTCCACCTCCAGGGAGGAAAAAAACAGGAATTCCCAGAATTGTGGGGAACAGAAGGATTTCTCTTAAACTGTTTCCCCCTAATATATGCCAGATTTAGCTTGAGAATGATTGTTCACTAGGCAGCGAAAGTAGGTCAGAGGTTATTCTCCCTAACATCAGCCATCTAGACTGTATAGTCTGACTCACCCTAAATAAGACCCACTCCCTTCTGATAAGGATAGCGGTTGTCGGTTTGCTTGTAGGAGATACCAGAGAGGTCAAACCCGCCCAAGGATGACTGAGGTTAGGTAGCCATTATCAGCTGTCTAGATCAAGCAGACACCACTGTTTATCCCACAGCAAATGTGGGCACACCCCTAGGTCATCCCCCTCCTATTGATTGTATTGCCTATGTAGCTACCCTTCCCTGGGACTTAGGTTATTGTCTGCTATCAGGCGACTTTCATGCCTCCCAGAATAGTGTCTATTTTATTGGATGAGACACCAGAATGATCAAACTTGTTCAAGAATGAAATGTATTGCCCCTTTCTGTGATGTATGACTCTGTAATCAGATCCCCCTAAAGTGATATGATGTGTGGTTAGCAATAAATAATGAGGCTCCCTGGTTCTTAGGAGGGTGGCTGGAGAAGGTGACTAAGGAGGACAGGGCAGCGGCTTCGTCTCTGATTGCTAAGCCCCCTCCATGAGGACCAGCAAGCTGGGCTGAGGTGAGCGATGCTACCATGAATTGCGTCTGACTCCATTACTTGACTCCATCCTTTAACTCTCATGCTCTCTATGACTTTACTATAATCTCTACTTATTATTGCTGTACAATTGTGCCTACCGAACCTGTGATATTTTGTGGGGTTCCCTCTTCCCTTTAACCCCACACATAATCTTTAGGGGAAGACCATGTGCACACAGGGGCCTCATTGTCTATATCCTGATTAACACCCTAGACCACCCCTACACTCTCAATCCTCAAATTGACACCAGAGTATGTAATGACCACATAAAGCCATAATAAGTATGTATGTACCCAATGAAAGACTCAAAATACAGCATCCAAGTCCTCAAAAAAATGAAAGAGAAATCACCTGATCAACAATAATAGCAGGAGACTTCAATATACAACTCTCATAAAAAGATGTATCAAAAGAAAAGAAACTCAGTAAAGAAATTAAAGAGCTGAACAACACAATCAAACAACTCAACCTCCCAGATATTGGCAGAGTTTTCCAACCAACAGCCCCAAAACACACATTCTTCTCCAATGCACAGAGCTCATAATCTAAAATAGACCACATACTAGGCCACGAAGCGAACCTAAACAAATTCAAACAAATCACAGAGATGATTCAAACCATCTTCTCAGACCACAGTGTCAGAAAACCAGAAATCAACAATAGAAAGAATAAAAACAAACAATGGAATCTCAACAACATATATTCAAAAAAGACTGGGTATTATCCCAAATAAGAGATGAAATTAGGAGTTTCCTAGAGGCAAATGATAGCACAACATACCAAAACTTATAGCACACAGCAAAAGCAGTTATCAGGGGTCAGTTTATAGCAATTAATGTACACATAAAAAAAAGAAGAGAAAATAATTTTCAACACTTTAACAGAAAACCCCTAACAACTATAATGAAATTAACAACATAAACCCTCCAACAACAAAAGAAAAATGAATCATAAACTTTAGACCAGAAATAAATTAGCTGGAAAACAGAAAAACAGTGGGGTGGGGGAAGTTCTTTGAATGGATCGACAAAATTGACAAACTGCTAACTATCTTAAAGAAAAGTAAAGTGTGAACAAAAATATCTAGAATTATAGATACACTATAGGTAAAAGGTGGCATCACAATAGATCCAAACGAAATAGAAAGAATAATAACACAGTATTATGCAAGTATTCCAGTATTCCAAAAAATTTGATAAACTAGATGACAAATACCTGGAAATATACCCTCTTCCCAAATTAATGCAGATGGACATCAAGATCTTGAACAGACCCGCAGAAAAAGAAGAATTAGACAAAGTCACGAAGAATCTCCCAACCAAAAAAAAAAAAAAAAATCCCAAGACTAGATGGCTTCACAGAATTCTACCAGGTATTCAGATAAGAGCTGTAGCCAATTCCACATAAATTATTTCAGAATAAGGAACAGGGCAGCAAACTCCAAAACTCATTCTTCAAAGCCAGCATAACCAAACCAGGCAAAGACCCCCAAAAGGTAATAAAATACAAAGGGACATTCCTCATGAAAATAGATGAAAAACTTCTAAACAAAATCCTGACCAGTAAGGTCCAACAACATGAAATAATAATAGTAATAATAATAATATATCATGACCGAGTGGAATTCATACCAGGGATGAAAGGATGGTTCTACATTGTGAAAATAGATAATATAAGCCACCACATAAACAAGGTAATGGGTAAAAACAATATGGTCATATAAATTAATGCAGAAAATGCATTTGACAATATCCTACACCCATTCCTAATAAAAACACTCAGTAAGATAGGTACAGAAGGGAAATTCTTAACACAATAAAGACAATGTATGAAAAACTAACAGTCAATATCCCACCGAAAATGGGAACCCAACCAGGATATCCCGTATTGCCACTCTTATTTGACATTGTGCTGGAAGGCCAGAACCATAAGAAAACAACAAGAGAGAATGATGATGGCAACAGATGTACATATGCGCTTGACACAATGGATGGATGTATGGATTGTGCTAGGAATTGTACGAGCCCACAATAAAATGATTTAAAAAAAAAGAAACAAGAAACTTAGGGACAACAATTGGGCAAAGAAGAAGTGAAATTCTCACTATTTGCAGCCGTTATGATTTTATATAGGGAACCCCAAGTCTCTATGATAGGACTGTTGGAAACAATTGAGGAATTTAATAAAGTAGTAGGATACAAGATTAACAAGAGTCTAATTGTAGATTCCTGCCTACTAGTAATGAGAGTTCTGGAAAAGAAGACATCAAGAAAATTATTCCTAAACATCACAAGACCCAAAACAATCATATCAGTGTGAACATGGTGGGCTGGAGTGGAGATCCAAAGCCCATCTGTAGACAGTTGGACATCCCCTAACAGAAGGGTCACAAGGAAGGGACTAGCCAACCAGGGGCAGTATAGTACCAACAAAACATACAACATTCCTCTAGTTCTTTAATGCTTTCTCTCCACCCCCTATTTGTAAGTTCTACATTACCAATCCAGCTAGAGCAGAGCATGTAGATGGGTACAGATAAGAGCTCTTGACACATAGAATCCAGGACTGATAAACCCCTTGGGAACAGTAATAGGAGTAGTGACACCATAAGCGTAGGGGAAAGTGGGGCGGGGGGAGGGGGGATCTTAATGATATAACAACCACCACCTACTCCACCCAGGGTGAAGAGAGAGACAGCAGACAGTGTAAGAAAAGAAAATATTAGTAATTTATAATTTATCAAGGGTTCTTGAGGGTGGGCAGGTTGGGGAGGGAGGAAAAATGAGGAGCTGATATCAAGAACCCAAGTAGAAAGAAAAGGAAAGGATGATGGCACAAATGTGCTTGATACAATAGATGTATGGATTGTCATAAGAGCTGTAAGAACCCCCAATAAAATGATTTTTCAGTAAAAATAATGAAAAAGAAAATGATACCACTTACAATAGCCACATGAAAGTTGAAATACCTAGAAATAAACTTAACCAAAAAACAAAAGTCTTAGGCACTTCTGGAAAGATGGTGATTGAGGAACACACACCAGAAGGACTCAGCTCAGGATTATTACTAAGAGGTAAATTCCACACTGCTGGGTCCCAGGAGGAGCATTATAAAGATAAGTAGGCACAGATCCACTAGGTTTTGATGAGCTGGGGACTTTTGACTTATCACAGTGGAGGCCAGCTAGGGTTTGACCTTAGCACCACCACTGTCTCAGCCAGAGCCAGAATCATTTGGAGCCAGCCCAGGGGCTTTATCTCAACATAGCCACAGCTTGCCTCAGCCCCAGGAGAGGTTTCCTGGCTCAGCTATGTTGCTACTTTTGTTTCTCTCTCTCCCACCACAGTCTCAGCAAGCTGTTTTTTTTGTTGTTGTTTGTTTGTTTCTTTTTTTCTCTTCCCTTTTCTCTCACATGCCACTGCCAACTTCCATACCACTCCCCTGAGCCTAGTTCATTTATACCTGCCCTCTCCCCAGCTGGGAGAGCTCCACTCTCTGCAGTGTAACCCAAGGCTGGGGAAAGCACAGCCACCCTCCACCAGGAGATATCCAGCCCAACTTCTTCTGGGGGAAATACTGCCCATGTTCCTCTGTGGGAAATTCTACCCACCCACCCGCCCTCTGCAGTGCTTAACACTTGGCTGGGGAAAATCCTGCCCAGCTTCTTCAGGGGTAAATCCTGCCTGCGTGGCTGAGGGGGTTCCTACCTGTCCTCTGTGGTCCCACATGACTGAGGGAACTTCCTCCTGTCGATGGCAGCTCGGCCAACACTTGCCAACGTTCCACACTGCTGCAGGAACTTCTGCCCAACCTCCACAGTGATATACCTGACTAGGGAAATACTGCCCACCATTAATGATGCTCTACATCAAAGCAGAAAACCCACCAGCCTTCTGTGGCACTCCCGTTGCAGCAGGTATCCCGCATGCCCTTTGCACTCCCCAAGCTGCCATGAGCCACACCATCATGGATTCTTGTGAGATCACCCAGTAGAGCACCATCCTCGTGGGCCCACAACCACCCAACCAGCATCCCCTGAGAGGACCATCCAACTTGTCCTCCAAATAACAGAACACTGGTTGACTATGGAAAGAGTGAGGTCACAGGAGGATAAAGTGGAAATTAGATGCAAGCGTTTCGAAGAAGCATTCCTACCAGTCTCTCAGAGAGAGCCAGTGCTTTTTGACTCCATGGAAAATGGCATCTGGCTCCTCTAAAACAACACAACACAAACATCAATCAGCCCCAATGACCTCAATGAAAAAAACAGGAGAAACAAAAGGCAATGGCTAAAGATGTCCTTAACTTAACAACATGCACAGAAGAAGTACATTGATTTGCTACAGAAATAAGGGTTCAGAATTCTCCTTGGAGTCTTACAGGATATGAGGGAAACAATTCAGTAAAAGGATGAAATAATAAAGGAGATAAAGACCATACACCAAAGGGAAATACAAGAGTTTAGGGACAAGATAACAAAAACCAGTAGCAGGCTCACGGACTTCACCAATCGACTGGTGGAGGCAGAGAACCACACCAGTGACCTAGAGGACAGCCAAGCAGACTTTAACAAATGGGAACAAAAATCTAATAAGATCATCAGAGAAGCTGAAGAAAACTAAGAGCTATGTCTGATGCTATAACGAGGAACGACACCAGAATAATTGGATTACCGGAGGAAGACACAACAAAGAAGTCATCTGCAACAATAGTGAGAGAATTCTTAAAGGAAAACTTCCCCTGCTTAATGAATGAAAATCAGGCAACCATTCAGGAGGCTGAAAGAACACCAGCTAGATGAATCCCAAGAAGTCACGAAGGCCCATAATAGTTAAACTATCCAACTTTGAGGAAAAGGAGAAAATCATGAGAGCAGCTAGGGAAAAACAAGCAATCACATACAGAGGTTCCCAAATAAGAATATGCTCAGACTTATCAGTGGACACTACGGAATGGAGGAGAGAGTGGAGAACAAATTCCAAAAATTTAAGGAAAGTAATGCAAACCCAAGAATACTCTCTCCAGCCAAATTATCAATCAAGATATATGGAGAAGTAAGAGTCTTCGCAACAAGAAAAAACAAAAAAAATGTGTTAGAAGAAACCCAGCCCTACAAAAGATCCTTGCTGACCCAGTATGGGCAGAGGAACAGCATTCATCAAGCATAAATAAGAGACCATCACATAGACCAACCTCACCCAGAGGGCAACAAAGAGAAAACAGCCCCCAAGATAGCATTGGCTTAAGGGTGGAAAGAAGTCAAGAATGAAACACACACACACACAAACATGCACAACACACTGATAAGAAAGGGAGGTAGGAAATCACCCAACATAAAAGGTATAAGATGACATCACAGAGTCCACAGATGGATGTAATAACACTGAATATTAAGGGACTGAACTCAGGCACTAAAAGACTGAGGCTAGCAGACTGGCTTAGAAAATACAACCCATCAATCTGCTGCCTACAGGAGACACATCTCAAGACTACAGACAAAAATAGGCTGAGAATCAAAGGCTGAGAAAAGCATACCAAGCAAACAGCAATTCAAAGAAAGCAGGGGTTGCAATCCAAATCTCAGATAAAATTGATGTCAAAGTGCAAACCATAAAAAGAGATAAGGAGGGACACTATATAATGCCAAAGAGAAGGGTAGACAAAGAACGCTCAAAAAGATGAAAAAAGAAATCACAGCCTCAAAAATTATAGGAGGTGACTTCAATACACTGCTCTATGAGAAAGATAGATCACAGGGAAAGAAACTCAGCAAGGAAGCTAGAGATCTAAACACTACAATTAGACAATTTCACCTGATAGACATTTACAGGCATGTACATATGTAAATATATTTATATATGATGATAGGCAAGTAGACCTATGTGCATATAGTTATAGGTTTAGTATGAAGGTAGCAGATGGACTTTGGGCCTCCACTCAAGTACTCACTCAATTCAAGAACACTTTGTTCTATTAAACTGGCATTCCATGAAACTAACCTTCCCGACATGATCGCTGAAGACCAAGCAAAGTGCAGAAGCAAATGTGGTGAAGAAAACTGATCATGCCTGGCTATCAAAAGATTCAGCATCTGGGGTCTTAAAGGCATGAAGATAAACAAGCGGCCATCTAGCTCAGAAGCAACAAAGCCCACATGGAAGAAGCACACCAGCCTCTGTGATTACAAGGTGTCAATGGGATCAGGTATCAGGCATCAAAGTACAAAAAATCATATCATTGTGAATGAGGGGGAGTACAGAGTTGAGACCTAAAGCCCATTGTAGGCAAGTGGACACGCCCTTACAGAAGGGTCACAGGGAGGAGACAAGCCAGTCAGGGTGTAGGTTAGCAATGATGAAACATACAATTTTCCTCTAGTTCTTTAATGCTTCCTCCCCCACTATCATGATCCCAATTCTACCTTACAAATCTGGCTAGACCAGAGGATGTACTCTGGTACAGAAAGAAACTGGAAACACAGGGAATCCAGGACAGATGAACCCTTCAGGACCAGTGGTGAGAGTGGCAATACCGGGAGGATGGAGGGAAGGGGGGGTAGAAAGGGGGAACCAATCACAAAGATCTCCATATAACCCCCTCCCTGGGGGATGGACAACAGAAAAGTGGGTGAAAGGAGATATCGAATAGTGTAAGACATGACAAAATAATGCTAATTTATAAATTATCAAGGGTTCGTGAGGGAAGGGGAAAAATGAGGAGCTGATACCAAGGGCTCAAGTAGAAAGCAAATGTTTTGAGAATGATGATGCCAACAAATATACAAATGTGCTAGACACAATGGATAGATATATGGATTGTGATAAGAGTTATACAAGCCCCAATAAAATGATTTTTTTTAAAGTCCTATACAAAGAAAACTAGAGAACATTATTACAAGAAGCCAAAAGAGACCTGCACAAATGGAAGAATATCTCATATCCTTGGAAAGAAAAACTCAATATTCTGCAAATATCAAGACTGTGTAAAGCAATCTACAAATTCAACACAATCCTGATCCCAATCCCAACATCATTCTTTAAAGAAATGGAAAAACTTATAATTTATAAATTAGCATTATTACCAACTTCTTCCACGGGAAGAAGTTCAGGATAAGCAAAGAATTTCACAAAAAAGAATTAAGTAGATCAATGTTTCTCAACCTGTGGGTCATGACCCCTTTGGGGGTTAAACACCTATTTCTGATGGTCTTAGGAACCGAGACACCAATCCTGTCTGTCTCTAGGTGGGTCTCTGCACATGCAGATACACCCACATACGAGGTATCCAGCATGGACTGTTACGCATGCTACACCATGCTTCAAGACAAAATTTCATTTATTTGTCATTAGAAATAAATATTTCACAATATATAATTACATATTGTTTTTGATTAATCACTATGCTTTAATTAGGTTCAATTTGTTCATAACAATAGCAAAATTACAGTTATGAAGTAGCAACGAAAATAATTTTATGGTTGGGGTCACCACGGAACTGTATTAAAGGGTCGAAGTATGGGGAAGGTTGAGAACCACTGAAGTAGGCAGACATGCACTGCCTGACTTCAAAACCTGCTACACAGCCACAGTTGTCAAAACAGCCTCATACTCATATGATAGCTACATAAACCAATGGAACAGGACCCAAAAAAAACCCCAGAAATAAAAGCATCTGCCTACAGACAACTGATTTTCAACAAAGGCCCAATATACATTAAATGGGATGGGGCTTCCCTCTCCAATAAATGGTGCTGAAAAAACTGGATATCCATCTATCGAAGAATGAATCAAGGCCCATGCCTCACCCAAGCACAAGAACGAACTCAAGATGGATCAAAGATCTAAATGTAAAAAGCAGAGTATCAGGATCATCCAGGAGAAAATTAGGATGAATCCAAGGACCCTAGTGCAGGGCAGACATGAGCTATGAAATATAACAAAGAAACACGCACAGTGGAACACAAAACAGATGAATGGGACTCATTAAAAGTAAAATAGTTATGTCCTTCAAAAAGTTTCATCAGAAGAACAAAACAAGAGCCCACAGATTGGGAAGGCTATTTAGCAATGTCATAACAAAAAAAGGACTAATTACTAAAATCTACAGAGTATGGCAACCCTACAATAAGGAAGAAAAAAAAACTTCTGAAAAGGTGGGCAAAGGTTGAGTAGACACTTTACAGACGATGGTACCCGAATGGCTAACAAGCACATGGGAAATGCTGTCATTCACTAGCCATCCAGGAAATGCAAGTCAAAACAATGATAAGACCCCACCTAACACCCACAACAATAGCCCAATTTAATAAAACAGAGAACAGCAAATGCTAGAGAGGGTGTGGAGAGATAAGAACACTTATACACTGCTGGTCAGTTTGCAAATACGTACAACCACTGTGGGAAGGGATACGGTGATTCCTAAAATAGCTGGCAACAGTAATACCATACAACCCACCAATACCCTTGCTGGGCATATACCCCAGAGAAATAAGCTTGAAATAGTAATGCTATATGATCCAGGAATACCCTTGCTGGGCATATACCCCAGAGAAATAAGATCATGAACATACCTGTGCTCTCCCATGTTCATTGCAGCATAGCTCACAATAGCAAAAAGTTGGAAACAGCCCCCATCAGTAGAAGAATGGATTAAACGACTTTGGTTTATACACACAATGTAATACCACACATCCCTAAAAAGCAGTGATGAAACCATGAAACACCTCATGATATCTGGAAACTATTATGTTGAGTGAAGTTAGTCAATCACAAAAGGACAAATAGTGTATATGAGTCCACTGCTGTGGGGACGAGCCCCAGGGTGGACACGGGCTCAGGCTTTCCATCATCAGTCTGCTGGCCAGGGCAGTCAGACAGCTTGGTAGAGAGCCTAAGTTTTGCCAATGAGCCATGGACCATCCTCTCTATGTGTGCAACTTGAAGGTCACTTTGGCAGAGGGGTCCTCAAGTAAGCTGGGGATCAAAGTGTCAAGGGAGGAAAGGGGGAAGTTGACCACTTAGTGGCTGTCATGCAGTTATGATGAGGTCCCCCAGACAAGCAGGCATCCCTATCAGAGGATAAGGGATACTGATGGGAATGTCAAGTCAGGGGAGTGGAAAGGGAGCAGGCATGTCCAAGAGAACACAAGTGCCTTTCTGCTGGTAGAAAAAGTGGGAGAGCCAATATCCATGTGGGGGCAAAATTGACAAAAATATCTTAAGGACCCTAAATGGGGAATTTGCCTGGTAATAAGCACATAATAAGCCACATAGGTCCGAGTTTCCCTTTCAGAACCCAGGCCAATAGCCATAAAATGGTGGGACATTGAATCTTGAATCTTCAAGATGTGCAATACACTCCAAAGGCCAAACTAGAGGGATGTAGAAACCCCACGAGGTGACCTAGACTCTACCTCAAACACACCTATAACCCAAGGGCTTAAGACTAAAATTGCATGGTATGTGAAGAAGCAGAAGACACCTATACCAAGAGTATTGAACTGTCAGTAGGCAGATCAACATTTACTTATTACTTCAAAACCCTACTTACTGTATTATTCACTGCCATCGCGTCAATGCTGACTCAAGTGCATTTCTTAGTGACCCCTATGCATTTCTGAGTCTGTAACTGTTAACAGGACTAGGACGTCCTGTCACTAGTTTTAGTAAGGTAAATATTATTCTGGCCCACCTGTGACTGGCATTCTCAGTGAATATTATTATAAATTTTGCCTAAGTACCATTGTGTGTGCAAATAATATCTATTTATGTAAGGATTTATTCTGTACAAGTAAGTAATCCAGGTATTGCAATATGTAATTAGCCTACATTTGTTCAATATCCCTTTCTCACAAGTGTTTTAAAAAATTAGTACCATGGACTAATCAATGGAACTATAAACAAAAGGTTCTTATGCTCCAGTGAAATAATCGATAAGATTATCTACCATAAATTAACAAGGATGTCTCTAAGTTGAGCCAGAGGCAGATAAAAAACAAAGATTCAGGAATGGATATGGGGCTCACACTTAATTAAACTCTAATCTAAGAACAATTAGTTCTTACAACATAGCCCTGCTCATTATTCACCCACTTGAAGGAAACAGAAGATATGTGTGTTATAGTAAAGTCTAGTGAAGAAATTAGATGGTGCCCTGATAACAGGGTTCTTAAAGGCTTATTTCCAAGCAAGAAACCATCTAAGTGAGGCATCAACTAAATTCACAGAGGAGAAACACACCAACATCCATAATCCAAGGATTGTAAATTATATAATCCAAAAATGAACGAGGGAATAGTCTCAGAGCTTAAATTTTGATCTTCTGGTGTGCAGAAGACTATGGATGACAGTGGAAGCCCAAAATGCAGTTACAGGATTTACACAGGTGTAGTCATTATATAAGTTCATTTCGATTTGAAGATTTATACAAGTGTAGAAGATTCTAAGGTGAGTTTAGAAAGGACAGAAACCTCCCATGGAGCAGAAGGGCAAAACTTGCTTGATCTTGATTTTCAGTATGATTAGACTGTGAACGTGAGACCTCCTGATCCTTCTAAAATGATTAAGAACAAATTTTTAAATAACGGTAGAAAAGAAAAGTGTAGCTATGGAGTCTAGCCTGTCAAACAAGTCACAGCCTGATAGTACCTTCCTGTGGGTCTGGCCTTCTCATAAAGAAGGATCATCCCCCTCTTTCTCTGTGTCACTTTTCTGCTGGTTGATCCTGATTGCTGCCAGAGCCACCACCACTGGATCTAAGAGACTTTGCACTCACTGACCTGTGATCTTCCTGCATTCTGAGCCATTGAATCTGGCTGCATGAGCCTGAAGATGGACTCATGGACTAGTATCAGACTTATGGACTTGAGTTAGACGGGGCTGGGATATTTTCCTGATATAGAGAGCTTCTTGATATAAATCTCTTTCTTACACATATATGTGTGTCTCTGAATTTGTTTCTCTAGTTAACCTGGTCTAACACAACAGGGAATAAGCCTCTGGTGATTTCCCTATAACCATAATTGAGGGATAGAAATAACCTGGTTTTCAGACAAAGATTATTGGAGATATGACTGTAGTAGAGTAAAATGATAAACCTGACTTGAATGGTTAAAACATTGTCACTTGATCTCCCTTCTGATTACATTTTGGGTTTGTTCTGTTTTTTAATATTTTCTGGGGGTGTATTTTCATAGTAGGCTGTATCTCTGTTTTGTTTTGTCATTGTGGGTAGCCTTCTTGAATATTTGTTACGTGTTTTTATACTATTTATTTTCAGTATATAAAGACCAGGCTAGAGGAACCTACAGAGACATCAACTAGAATGAAGGTCCCTGAGGGGCATGATGGGGGTGTGGGCTGAGAGCACCAGCTCTCTGTTATCAAGGAGGTCAGGAAAGAAGAAAATGTTTTGAAACTGATTTTGATAGCAATTGTACTGCTTGATGTGATTGACTATGGGATGGTGTGATGTCTAGATTAGCTCTTAATAAAATGGCTTGAGAAAAAAAGTGTAGCTAATTTTTTTAAGTTTTTATCTTCAGAGATAAATAAAAAACAGCATGATGAAAGGAACAAAAATGATACATGAAAAAAACAGGTCAGATCAATATTGTCATCAAATACATAAGTACAATTAGTGGTAGAGGGTGTGAGATAGAACAATATTTTGAGGAAGAAAAAAAGTCATGCCTTTAAAAGTTCTATAGGGATATGTAGAGGAAATATATTTAAAATCCCTAAATGGATATATTTGATGTTATGAAATAGTCTTCTTCAGAGGAAACAAAAAATCCCATCTCTATTATAACTTGCTTCTCCAATTTTTATCTCCACTATTAGAAATATAAAATATTGTAGCTTTTTAATATACAGCATTCAATTTGTAGAGAATTCTAAGAATCAAAGATAAAGCCAATTTCAAAAGAATAGGTAACTATATTAGGATTCTCTTGCAAGAATGTACTTGTTTCACTCAGATTCTCCGGAGGATAGGAACACATTTAGCATATACAAAGAAGCAGTCATCATTCTGTTAAAGTGTAAATAATCCGCCTGGGGGAACTCCTGGAAGAAAAGCCCGAGCGCAATCTGTGACCCTGGAATAGCAATGAGTTTGGACAAAACGTTGGAAAACATACTGTCCAGAGCACTCCTCTGCTACTTCCCACAGACTCAAGAGGGGCACAGAAGAAACTCATATTTTTTGCTATCAATAGAACTCTCTCTAGAATAATGAAAAATATTAAGCAGCCTCTTAGTTGGACAATTAACCATTTGTTTATCTGCATCATTGTTCCAACTTCTAAGTGGAGTCATGATTATAGAAGTCAACAAAAGATGGAACAAGACTTTCAAATATCAGTGACTGGTACTGACAAAAAACTATATAAATCACAAAAGCTAGTTTAGTATGAAGGCACTAAAGACTTGTACTGTATTCTAAACCAGCTCTAAAATCCTTTTAGCTGTTGTGTAAATTATTATTGAATTTCAGCCTATATGTTTGAAGTCTTTGGCTCAGGGGAACTCTGTGGTACAAATTGACTTATAAGTCCCAAGGTTTCCAAGTCTCATGATTCGGAATTCCTTATATAAATAATTTTGGCATAACTTAATTTAATCTAAGTTAATGTAATATACAGTAAATTTATGATCGAAACAGCCCTTGGACCTTCAGAACTTGAACTCTTAGCTTCTCTTAACACCAGTCTGACTAGGCCTACAATACACCAAGGCTAATTTGGCACGTTTGAGCCAGAGCTAAATTAGCCTTATAAAGCTAGAGGCAATACATTCTTGAACCTCAGACCAGACTTCTAGTCTAAATAACCGTTTTTAACCCCTACAATACTGGTTACCATTTCTGTCTTGATCTATTAATTCCTACATCTTTATACAATTTTTTGTTTAATTTATTTGATAACCATTTACTATTAACCAGATATTATTCTAAACACTGTACAAATGCTATCTCAATTACTTTTGCTTATAGTTCTGGGAAGCATATGAAACATGCAATATTACCTTCCTCATTTTGATGATAAACCATCAAGAGAAAGGGTAAATCATTTGCTTACTGTCACATAATTTGAAAACACTGAAGCTGCATTTGAATCCAGACAGTCCGACTCCAGAGCACACGCTCTTGACTGTTAGATGCAGTCTGCCTAAGGTATCGTTTGGGTTCTATGATTGCATTTTGATATACCCTTAAAAAAACAGCTCGACAGTCACCTCAAATCAATATGCTTAACAACGGACGGCTCTACCTGGCCAGTCCCATGACGTTCTAGTTTATGCTCGTTATTCCAGACAGAGTGGTGCAATTTCTCTTCCTTTGTCCTCTTTCACTAGACAAGTCACTGCTTGCGCCTGCCTTCTCCTCAATGTCCGTCTTTCTGCAGTCTCGCACATTCTTTCTTCCTCCGGAAGGGCCTGCTAAGAAGCCAGGCAGAACAATGATTTGTTATCTCTGAACTGGAGGCACGCTCTAAGCCATGGCCTCTGTATGTCACACTCCATGATACCTTCGAGATTCTTCATTACTGGATATGTAAACTTGGTCTTGAATAGCTAGCTATGTGGGATCTTATGTAGCAGCTGCTTCTTGTTCATGATCTCCCCTTTCAATAAGTGTGGAGATCTTCTTCTCCACAATATTGCTCCAACCTAATCATAGCAGAACTTCTAATCTAAGAAATGTTTGCATTTGTCTTTCTGACAGTGTATTTTTCATTACATCAACACATTTTACACTCATTGTTACCAATATTTGAAGAACGAAAACCAAAAAAAGCAATGAAGGTGGGGAAAAAAAGCAGACAACAAGAAAATGAGAGAATCATTCATGTAAACTAGCATTCAAAAGAGTAATGTTAAAGCAAAGTACTACTGCTTTTACAATTGCCAATTTTAATTTGCTTATTTAATATGTACTATTTCGATCTATTTAATATAAACTTTGATTCCTTTCAAAAGACAATTGTAGCAATTAACCTCTTAATTATATCTTTGGACTAACTCATAAAAAGATTAAACTAGGACACTGCAAGCCCTCTGAAAAGGTTTTTATCTAATAACCTGATTTCCCTTTTTAAGACAAATCTCTTAAGTAATGATTTTTTTTATCATTTCTAGAAATGTTACCCCAGGGTGAAATGAGACCCCAAAAGATAAATGTTAGCAATTAAATGAGAAACTTGTATCTTATGCTAGATGGTACATTTATAAAGCCGCATAGAAAGATATGAATCATCTTTATGACAATTGTTACAAGAATCATTAGTACTCATCTTGCATTAAATAAGGAAATAAATTGCTTTACTCAAAATTTAATCCAACGATTTCTTTACATGTGCACTAAAGTGCACATTGTACATGCTATAAGGGCAACTAAGGACTCTGAAGTCCTTGCATCAGAGAACTGATATGCTTTACCGTTATGAAACATTTAAGTGCTGACAGTATAATTGGACTGGATCATAATGTAGAGGCTTGTTGATTGTTTTGATTGACCTGACCTGTCAAATCAAGTCAAAACCATCAAATAATACTTGACATGGGCAAATCATCCAAGGAGTGTGATTACTCTCTACCACAATACAATGCAGTGATACTTTGGACCATGTAAATAAGAAAATAGAGTAAAAAATACAGAATATATGGTAGTAACAACAATTATCTTCAGAGCAAGGGTTACTACTTTGAAAATTCATGACATTCGGTGGGTTCAACTTTCAATCATGTAAGAGTAAAATTATTTTATTTTGTGAGTTTAAATTTAAATAATTTAAGTTAAATTATTTAGTGAATTCCTCATTCATGTATTTTTTTCTCCTATCCAATCACCTCTTTTCAGATTTTTTCCTAGTAATTTACCATATTTCTGTTGTGAGGAAGAGTCAGAGAAAACAACAACTGCTTTTGTCCTTAGGTTTACGCTGGTAAGGTTGGTAAAGAAAACAAAACAAAAAAATTTTTTTGATATATTGAAAAAGTTTATATTTATCATTAGCTAGCTGGGCTCACTTTAGATTTTTCCAATCTTGTTGGCAACATCTAAAGCGTCATAGTCAGGAGCCAGTCCAACCTATGCCTTTCTTCTCACCGTCAAGCCTATCAAGGTGTTGACCTTGGCTACGTCAATGTCAAAGAGTTGCTTCACAGCCTGTTTGATCTGGTGTTTGTTGGCTTTGACATCCACAATGAACACAAGTGTGTTGTTATCTTCGATCTTCTTCATGGCAGACTCTGTGGTCAGGGGAACGTGATGATGGCATAATGGTCCAGCTTATTGCTCCTGGGGGCGCTCTTCCCAGGGTATTGGGGCTGCCTTCTCAGTCTCAAGGTCTTGGGCCGCCGGAAGGTGGGTGACATTTTCTTTTTTTGTGTGGCCTTTCAGCACAGCCTTCTTGGCTTTTAAAGCCTTTGCTTTGGCTTCCGTTTGGGGAGGAGCAGGAACTTCCTTCTTCGCCTTTGGCACCATCTTAGTGAAAAGGCCAAAATTTGTATTTTAACTTTTTTTTAAGCGGAGTTATTTTAGAAACCTCCTCTACTGCCCTCAACAGCATAAATGAAAAAAATAAAGCACTAAAAAGCATGTGCATAAATTAAAGTCATCATAAGACAATAAACATTTTATTAAAAGAAGTAAAATTAATATAGGTATGAAAATAGAATTATATTCTACATATATTTTAGCATAATCCAGCAGTTAAATTATTACCATGTTAAAATTAATAATATGTTGAAATCTTTGAGAAACAGCAAGTTTCTCTCAAATCATCTAGAAAATGCACGATTACACTTTTTTCTGTTGGAATGGGCTTCCCCGTTAACCTCTGCCTAGTAAATTCTATGCATTTCTTAAGGTGCAGTGTAAATGTTACTTCCTCTATGAAACCATCATTTCTATTCAAGCAGGAGTTAATGGCTTCTTCCTCTTTCCAAACAGATATTTTTTTTGATTAGTCTAACATGAAGAAGCTCTGGCGGCACAATGGTTAAGCACTCCGCTGCTAGCCTAAAAGCCTCAGAACCCACCAGAGCCTCCGTGAAAGGAATCAGCCTAGAGATAGCCTCTAGTGGGGGGTTCAGATAATGTATCAGCTGGCTTGCTGTCCTACTCATGGTCTCAACTATGAAAACAAAAAAAGATATATCAAACGGTAGTTTATTATTGCATACTTTTAATACTTAAATAAGAACAATAAAAGAGATACACCAAACTAGGCTATAAGAAAGATTTTTGAAATATTAATGAAAACTATTACATAAAACCTGACCAAGAGAGCAATAAAACTTCAAGATATTTACATATTGCTTTATGATTGGCATCCTCACTTGCAATACTCTTGCTTTTATTCAAGCATCATTGGCTACGTGATTTAGCCTTAAATATTTTTTCACTGTGGGACTGGGATCCCTTTTCTCTAGAGGTAGGACATTTAGACAATAGTCATTTTGTTTCATATCATAGAAAGAGGTGACTTCTCTTCTCTGAAAATATTATGCTCATCTTTGAAAAGCATTTTTCTGCTTCTACTGCTTACAATAATTGTTCTGACAATATTTTTAGTTCTTAAACACTTCCAGGAGTTGCATAATCCACTCATAATACCTCATGAGAATCTGAGGCATAATAGAAAACCTCATAGGAATTTGGGGCATTATAGTGTATCTCATGGGAATTTGGGACATAACACAAGCTGAAATGAATGACGGTGTGTCCCCTCTAGTGGTCTGGCACTTTTCCTCTTATGTTATAAGTTTGTTTCCTGAAGTAACAAATGCAAGGGAATAAAAATGCAGTATTTCATACAAAGTATAATGAGTTTATGAGATGAATAAAAATATTAAAAGCATAGTGGTCTAATTTTTCATATCCCTAGACAGAATGAAAATTACTACAGGTGCTTAGAAGACGCTGTTGCACAGATAAATGTTTTAAAAAAAAGAAAATTATGTAAAATTGGAATTCTACCTTAGAGAAAACCCTGATTACAAGCACTGTTTGATCAACCAGTTTTCCAAACTCAATAAAAATTTAGGTATTGGTTCTGCTGAACAGGTTCAAAATGACTGAATCCCACCACCAATCTCCTCCCATGAAGATTGCTACCTCAGAGACCTCTTGGACCATTGTGCTGTGTCCTATGAGATCAATAGAAATCTAAGTCAACTTGATGTCACATAGCAGTAGTATGCCATGCATCCAGTTGGAGCATAAATACTTCTTTGCAGGAAAGATACTGTAGTAGAAGAATAATAGCTTGACACCTAGAAACAGCCCAAGTCATTGCTCAAGGTTTTAGCATCAAATACTGTAAGTTTTTACACCCAGCGCTATACCTGGCCTATTATAAACATTTTATTAAGGGTATAAGTGATGAGACTCTCACTTCTCTCTAAATTTATAGATGGTGGGAATCTACAGACACACTTAACACACATACTTTGAAATAAAATTAAAAAGGGCTATTTGAGCCTTGATTTATTTACATGCTCAGAGTTTATAAATAGGGTTTCTATATCCTAGTTTTTGACAATATCATTGCAGAAGTCAAGTATGTAACATGTCATCCCTGGTGGCTTTAAACTCCTCTTTAAAAATCATTAACAATAGACCTTTCATTGATTATCCTAAATCTATATTACAACACGGTGTGGCCTTTTCATTTTTAAGATTTTACATTTTTAATTTTGTATCCATTCTTCTTTTAATGCTTAGGATTTTGAACAAATGGTAGGATAAGCTAAAATAACTAATGAAATATGTTCTTAGCTGGAGGAATACTGGTTATTTCAAGGAGAAACTCCCACAGATGGCATGTTAAAATAAGGAATAAAAAGAATATAAAAAGGGGAATAAAAGGTGATATAAAAACAAACCCCTACATTCCTTACCACAAATAATGAGTATTCACTAAAACTTAACCTAAGATAAGAACCTACAAAAAAGCCATATCCCTGATATAAGTGAATTAAGAGATTACATGCAGAAATTAAACTAAATATTCAAGATCTTTGACTTTACATATTCAGATTGAAATACAATATTTTTGCAAATTATTTGACCAGATCTTTCGTGACCAGCTTGAAAATGCCTACAGTTGAGAAGGTAGGGAAAATCTAACTTGTGTATTCAATGTAAATATATTATTTCCCCGAGAAACTATATTTGGGCTTGGGGCACATAATTAAAGCGACATCCACTCAAAATAAATATCAGAATGTAGATTTTGCGTGTGTGCACTGAAAAGCTACAGACGTGGATGTTAATCATTAAGCGTCCCAAGAGCAGCTGGTTCATCATCTAAATACACGGGTCTAGACCAGCAAAGGCTGCCCTCTCCTTGTCATGACTGTTTAGAGCCCCTGTTAAGTAGGTGCATTTTCTGCGTTATTAACAATAAGTGTCCCTTCAAGCTGCACTGTAAGCAGAACCAAAACGGACACGTGGTTATATGTACATATTCTCTATATACAGCATTTCAAAGTTATATTTTACAAATCATTTAGGAAAAAACAAACAAAACAATATTGTAATTTCAAATGGCTGCTTAATGTCATCAAATTTATTTTTAAATATTCTATAAATGAATACTGATAAATTACATTGGCAAAGATATACATGATTTAGTAGAATTGGTGCTTATAGCAGGTGGCCAAATTACACAAATCTGCTTTGCCGTGAAGCTGTATTACAAACACCACTCAGAAAATTAATCTACCATTTTAAGGAAAAAATTCAAGCCTGCTCTTTTAAAAATTCGACTATTTAACTGACTATGTCCTACCACTGTGCTAATACCCTTCTGGGACATAATCCATGAAAATAATGGAAAGATGCCAATGTAATGAGGACCAAACTCAATTGCTTGTTTCCAAAATAGCAGGCTGAAAGCACTCCGAAATTGTGTTCTTCTCACCTCTGTTATACTTCACTTTGTCCTATGTTGGAAACTTATGTGGGAAATGTCATGCTGACCACAATACAGTGTCACACCTCTTCATACCACCCTCAGGTCTGTTCCATATGCGAGTCAGGTCAACGTGCTTCCCAGCATGTCTTCTTTCTGTTCCATCTCCCAGAACCAAATGTTACTTAGGGATATCATATGTAGGAGAGGACCAAATTATTAAGGCTATAAGGATCACAAAGTAGTTGACTGGCATTATCTATTCCATGTTTGATAATAGTGTGGCTGTTGCCAGTGTAGTAACAGATTAAGAGATGTGTTTACATATAGCTTGTAATATGCTAGCATTGCTTGTGCCCCCAAGGAAACTGAAATGGTATAAATGGCATGGGATTAGCACCTGACTGACTTCCTCTAACTTCATTAGTGGGGCAGAGAATTAAGATCATGAGCATCAACCACCTAAGGCTGCTTCCTTTAAAGTGGAGGTTAGACATGCCTCCACCCTTCAACTTTCTCTTACCAATTTTGAAACCAACCGTCCCTCACACCACACTGTACTTTTCCGCTGGGTTTGAGAAGTCATTTCCACACAGCATTCACAGACCATAATACCCTATAGGGGAATTGTTAGAGAATGATGAAGGCCCCCATGAGGAAAGCCTGGAGGCCCCCATTCCACTAGCAGGACTCCCAACCAAAGCCCATCAGTCATCCACCTCCTTGCTTTCTGTCTTTCGTGCCACCATTTCTCTGTGCCTGCCTTGTCCCATCTCTGATGTCACAACTCTTTGTCTCTTAGATTAAGGTGGCTCAGTGTAGAGATCTAGAGACCAAAGGACACACTCCATTGCAGACTCTTCTTTCCTGATGGCAGTGAGATTTCCCCCATATCCACCACTGGGATGGCTCGTCTGAAGTTTACCAGGATGGCAAAACTTCCCAAACCCGTGTTAAGACTCCATAGAACTTTTGTGCATGCCCCCACAAAAATGCTATGTACATTATTTATAGTATCACCAAGGTATCCAAGTCCCTTGGTAGGTTATAAGTGCCTCACATTTGCATAGTGTTACCCAGTCATTTGGTGGGGCACATCATGTAATTCACCAGAGAGTACAAGTGGACATAAAACCACTGTGGAGAATGGTGTTCACTTCCTTCAAAGATAAAAGTACAGATGTAATATGATCTATCAATCCCACTACCAGTTATATATCTTAGAGAAATAAGATCCTAGAGTAAATATATATGCACATGAATATATATTTGCGTAAGCAATAGCCACACTAGCAGAAAGATAGAAAAAACTCTGAGAGCCTATGTACACATGAAGAGGCAGACATAATAATGCACACATATGAGGGGGTACCCAAGAAAATCAGGAAAAAATTTTTTCTAAGCTATATATTTAATTTTTTTTTTTACAAAACAACCTTATCACCTTCAAAGTACTCTCCATTACACTTAATGCATTTATCAAATCTGTGATTTCATTCTTGAAAACATTTTTCAAATTCATCTGTTTGGATGGCTGACAAGGATGACTCCCTTGTTTTTTTTCTTCACCTCTTCCTTATCATCAAATCACTGTCCTTTCATGTCCCTCTTCATTCACAGAAACAAAAAGAAGTCTCACGGAATGAGGTCAGGTGAATAAGATGCGTGGGGCAAGAGAGGCATGCTGTTTTTTGCCAAAAACTGGAGCACACTGAGATGGCTGCGTGAGCAGGGGCATTGTTGTGATGGCAAAACCAGTCCCCCATCTGTCACAAATCAGGCCTTTTTTGTCATACACTGTTATGCAATCTTTACAGAACCTCTAAATAGAAAACTTGATTGACACTCTGACCTAGTGGAACCAACGCCAAATGCACTATAAGTAGACTTTCATCCATTTGGGAAGTTGGCAGATGTCCAGAACAAAGTTTGTCAGCAATTGACATTTCATCTTTTTTGAAATGAGAATACCACTCATACCCATGAGATTTTCCCATAGCACTGTCATGGTAAGCTATGTTCAACATTGCAACAGTTTCCGTGGCTTTTTTCCTGAGCAGGAAACAAAATTTCACATCCTGCATGATGTTCCCTTAAATCAGCCATCACACACAAAAAAGACAAACCCAAGGTTTGTGTGAGACTGGTTTTATGAAAAACTTAATTGTGACTAGAGAGAACATTCCCAGGTGATGACACTGGGTGCGCTAACTCAGAGCAAGTTGCTGGATGCTCACCTGGTGGGAAAAATGCATACTATGAAAGCTTTGCTCAGTCCAAGACAATTCCCATTTTGGAGGGGGGTAGGGGTCCCCCCTTGTATACTATGGATTACATAATGGATTACAATACATTAGAATAAATTATTTAAAGTGATTACATACAATGATATAGGGAAAAGAATTCCAATTCATATTTAGGGTACCACAATTAAATCCATAACTAAAAGAAAATGTGTAAATATTTTATAGCAAAAAGTCATCGATCTGCCATTCAGAACATATTTATAAAACTTGAAATTCTATCAAGAAGACCTCCAAGAAGATAGATTGATACAGCAATGGACTCAAACATAAGAACCATTAGGAGGAGGATGCATTACCAGGCTGTGTTTCCATCTGTTGTGCATACGGTTGCTATGGGTCAGATCCAGCTTGATGGAATCCAAAACCAAGATCATTAAGTTCAACGAACTGATCTTTTTTTAAAACTTCCGAATCTTGTCACATAAAAATTGTATTAACCAAGGAAAAAAGCATATATATACATACATATATGTACACGCACAGATATAGATACACGGGAGTCTATCATAAATAACACATGATTATGAGTTTGGTTGCCAACTTAACTCTCCCCCGAAGATATTTTTATAAATTCACTATGCAAATTTTTTCACAACAACATGTAAAAAAATATGGTATGACAACACTCATGGAAGTACTTCCTGGGAGGAAGGAGTGGTTGGCACACAATGTAGACAACTTATGTTATTTATCAAAAAACTATATATAGTTTTTTCATAAATATATATATATATATATATATATATATATACTGCAGTGTAAGTAAACACAGAGACACCAAGGTGCTTTTCAAAGTTCATATAAAATTTTCATTATCTTTTAGTTCAATTTTTCTCCAAAATTTTGAAGCTCTCTCATATGTACATACAGGAGCATTACATATATGGAGCACTGATGATGCTGTGGGTTAAGATTTGAGATCCTTACTGCAAGTCAGGTGACTCAAACCTACCAGGACAAAAGTGGTACTGGCTGCTCCCATAGAGATTTAGAGTCTTGGTAACCATACAAAAAGTCACTTTGAGTCAGAATTTACCCGATGGCATGAGGTGCTTCTCAAGAGTCTGGTCTTTCCCGCTAGCAAGCCAAAAGTAAGTGAGATGAAGTCTAGTTATGCATATTTCTAAGGAGTATACCAACCATATTTTTTTCCAAGATAGATTTGTTCATTCTGCTAATCCACAGTATATTCAATATTCTTTGCCAATACTGTAATTTAAATGCATAAATTCTTTTTTGGTCTTATTTACTTGTTGAGATTTCACATGCATATTAAGCCAAAAAATGGAAATAAAGAGAACCACATATATGAAGGGTTAAATAGTATATTAATGTTGATTTCATTTCTTGAGAAGGGTTGTATAAATATATACAGTGTAGTACTTAAAAATAGATAAACAAAATCCCTTCCAGATTCCTCAGCTCTCAAACTTAAACATTGATCTGAGTGATTTGGGGGGAAAAAAGGAAGGGGGATGGGAATAAAACTTATAAGGACTTGGAATCTTAAGTGACAAACAAGTTCATGTCCAACCAATAAAAAATATGAAGAAATTAAAAATAGCAGGGTTTGAGTCATGTTCACGTAAAAGAAACATTTTTACTTTTTAACACTTTAAAGCGGTCTTTTGCAGCAGGTTGGTACACTGCAATACATTATTTCGTTTCTTTTTTTTTTTCATTTCTTAATAGTTAAGGTTGTGTTGTTTCAGGAGATAGTGTGTGGTGATGGTATTGAAGGAAGAAAACCAAGCTGCAATGAAGGTG
Organism: Echinops telfairi; assembly: GCF_000313985.2. NCBI lineage: Eukaryota > Metazoa > Chordata > Mammalia > Afrosoricida > Tenrecidae > Echinops > Echinops telfairi. The sequence goes on along the minus strand of NW_022107431.1, from coordinate 61,466,473 downwards.
TTCGGGAAAAACCTCCAGGGTGATTTTTCCTTCAGGTTTCAGGAGATGATAGAATTCCAATTGAGATGTTTCAACAAATGGATGTAATGTGAGATGCACTCACTGGTCTATGTCAAGAAGTTAGAAGGACAGATACCTGGCCAACTGATTGGAAGAGATCCATATTTGTGTGCATGCCACATGGCTTCTAATCAGATAGAGTTGCATTCTGTTATACCTAAACTCTGTGAGAGGAACTGATGTGATAACATCTAACAACAATTTGGCTGGGCCATGATGCTCAGCAGGTTAGCAATTATAGAATGATGAAATTAGGTGATTTTGTATGATTTCATCCCACATTTTGTCATCTGATAAAATTTAATCACCTCCAAGATGATATCTGATATAATGTGATCACCGCCATGATGAAATATACTATGAACAGAAAAATCATTTGAAAGAGAGATTCCTTGAGGGCGTGGTCTGAATCCAATATAGAAAAAAAGATATTCCAGGAAAATACTCATATGCCACCCTCTGATTTCTGGCTCACGAAAACTTGAGCCATCTGTCCTCCATATTAACTGCAGATCTTGACTTTGACCAACCATTAAATCTCATGAGCTATCAGTCTGCTATCTGACCTCCTGAACTAGAATTCTTCAGACCCTTTAGTTATGAGTCAGTCAAGAGAGGCCTCCAACCTGACATCTGACCCAAGGACTTGGGACTTGCCTTTTTGTCACTCTCCGTATATATGTGTATAGACAGATAAATGATAGATGATAGGTAGATAGATGACAGATAGATGGATGGATGGATGATAGATAGATAGATAGATGG
>NW_022107431.1:61431092-61465548 GCF_000313985.2 Echinops telfairi | reverse complement strand
AGAGAGAGAGAGAGAGAGAGAGAGAGAGAGAGAAAGGGAGAACAAGACTGAGAGAGATCCATGAATAAATACATCAACTACCTATATAATCGAGTATAAGCCAACCTGAATATCAGCCAAGGCCCCTAATTTTAACACACACACACACACACACAACTGCAGTAAAAATATGCTGAAAAACTCAGCATATACACGAGTATATATGATATATCATTATACTATTAAGATAAATTTGCTACGATTCATAGAATTCTAAACCATCAACTTTATATTTAAGTACAACATATTTTGAAATGTCATGATCTTTACTTGACTAATTCATCCCTGTCCACAGGCTGTAGACATTTCATATAAATTTACATATACAATGCCAAGTAATATTTTCTTCTAAACACTGAAATATTGTTTTAGTCAAATCTGCTGAGAATTTGGAAGTGTATTGCATCAGAGGAATCCTAGCGTTTCTGGTCACAACTTATATTCCGGAGCTATTATCTAAAAAATAAAGCTCCAAACCCTCCATTAGATAATGGAAAAGTACAACATCTGACCTCCTCTATTTACAGAAGAGAGAAAGGAACTATAAGTCCACACCAACAATGCTTAGCCCCACAAGGGAGAGGTCAAGCATGCCACTACTCTCCAAATTCTTTTATCTATTCTGACACTAACTATTTCTTCCATGGCACTCTACTTCTCTGCTGAGTTTGATATTCTGTTACAAAACCCACACAACTCACAGCTAATACTCACCGTTGTAGGGGTTACTAGGTACACTGCTGTTATTGTCGTAGATGCCATCAACGTGGTTCTGACTCATAGCAATTCAATGTATAACAGAACAAAACACTTCCCAGGCCTGAATCATCTTCACAATTGTTCTTATATTTGAGTCCTCTTTTGCAGCCATTGTATCAATCCACCCTTTGAGGGTCTTCGTATTTTTTGCTGCCCCTCCACTTTCCTAACCATGATGCCTTTCTCCAGGGACTGGTCTCTCCAGATAGCATGTTCAAAATATGTGAAACAAAGTCTTCCCATCCTTGCTTCTAAGGAGCATTCTGGCTGTACTTCTTCCAAGCCAGATTGGTTTGTTTGTTTGGCAGTCCATGGTACTTTCAGTATTCTTCACTAGTATCCTAATTCAAGTGCATCGATTTTTCTTTGGCCATCTTTTTTCAATGTTCAACTTGCACATGCATATGAGGAGATAGAAAATATCATGGCTGAGGTCATCTTAGTCCTCAAAGAAATATCCTTGCTTTCCAACCCTTTAAAGAAGAGGAAATGTGCAGCAGATTGGCCAAACTCAATGCATCTTTTAATCTCTTGACTACTGCTTACATGAACATTGATTGTGGACCCGAGCAAGATGAAATCCTTGGTCACTTCAATCTTTTCTCCATTTTCTTGATGTTATCTATTGGTCCAATTTCAAGGCTTAGGGTCTTCCTTACATTGAGCTGTAATCCACACTGAGGGCTGCAACCCTTGACGTTCATCAGCAAGTGCTTCAAGTCCTGGTCATTTTCAGCAAGCAAGGTTGCATCATCTGCATACCATAGGCTGTTAATAAGCTTCTTCCAGTCCTGATGCCACATTCTTCTTCATCTAATCCACCTTCTCTAATGATTTCCTCAGCGTACAAGTTGCATAAATATGGTGAAAGAATACAACCTTGGAACCTTTCTTGATTTTAAACCACACAGCAGTCCCTTGTTCTGTTCATACAACTGCCTCTTGATCCACATATGGGTTCCACATATGAGCACAATGAAGTGTTCTGGAATTCCCATTCTTCTCAAGAAACTAGCTGTAGTTTCTTATTGTCCACACAGTTAAATTCCTTTTAGTAAGTATAAACCCCAATATATAACCTCCTCCCTGGGGGACTGTAACAGAAAAGTGGGTGAAGGGAGACAGCGGACAGGGCAAGACATGACAAAATAATAATCATTTATAAATTATCAGGGGCTCATGAGGGAGGGGGAAGGATGAGGAGCTGATCCCAAGGACTCAAGTAGAAAGCAAATGTTTTGAGAATGATCATGGCAACAAATGTACAAATGTGCTTGACACAATGGATGGATGGATGGATTGTGATAAGAATGGTACAAACCCCCAATAAAATGATTTAAAATAAATAAAAGTAAACTAAAATAATAATAATAAAAAATAAAAAACAAGTAAGCATCTTTTCAGTTGCAGTAAACAGCAATGGCGGTTACATATCTAACTTCCTCTGGCTTCCCCATTGCCATGAGGCAGGGATCAGACCAGCTTCCATAGCCCATCCTTCTCACATCAACCATCCCTCCCATGTCATTCGACCTCAAAGCTGGGTTCCATAATTTGTTAAAATGGCCACATGTAACCCACAGACAATACTCGTGAGTAAGGGAGGTTATTAGGGACGTTGCTAGGTTACCACAGTCTAGATCAGCAAATGGTCTGATACAGCCATTGGTCTCCTCAGCCAGCAGCCAAGTCTCTCTCTCTCTGGTTCTCAGCCTCTCAGAGTGGCCATTCCAAGTCATTTCACTTCACCATGGTCTCAAAGCTTTATGTTCATTCAGTCAACATTTATTGAGCATTCTTATGGCTGCTATTATGCAGTCTACCCATAATATTACAATTTTATTACTACTATTTTAATTTAGTTTAATTTACACATTGTGCTTAAACACACACATACACCTTTGGTTGTATATAAGTTGGCTATCACCTCACTCAAATACACTCCACTCATCACCTTTATTGTGGTTTTGCACACACTGTTTCAGGCAAAGATGATGCTGGGCAGAGATTCAGAATTCCCCTCTTGAACTAGACTGCAGGCCTCTAAGGCAGTGGTTCTCAACCTTCCTAATGCTGTGACCCTTTAATACAGTTCCTCATGTCGTGGTGACCCCCAACCATAAAATTATTTTCATTACTACTTCATAACTGTCATTTTGCTACTGTTATGAATTGGGTGACCCCTGTAAAAGGGTCATTTGACCCCAAAGGGGTCACAACCCATAGGTTGCGAACCACTGCTCTAAGGGTTAAGGCCTTCATGGTTGAATACTTCAAACCAACCTATAAACCAAGCTTGGAATAGTTGCATTTTTGGGGAAAAGGAAAAAAATTCTAACATATAGGATTAGAAGAAACTAATCTAATAAATGGCATGTGTGTCTTTAGGTAAAACTACATAATCAACCTTGGCACTTCTACATAAAAACATTTTGAGGGCTTTAAACAGTATAATACCCCTTTTAAATCCAATTGAAACCACTGCTCTAAAATTTGCTAAATCCATAGATTTAGTGTTCCTGAGATTACTGTTCAAAGAAGATATAAAAAAATCATTTAAGGCAGTGTCTTTTCATTCTTAATGTGCTTAATACTATGAGTCTTTGTGTGATGCAGGATTTTCAGTTTTAAACCAGATTGTTTCTCTGTGCTTCTAAAAGTCAAACCCCATCCATCTCTTAATGTGACGGGTAACACCTGCTGGCTTGGAGCAGGTGCACCTACATCTTTACTAGGTTCTGCTAATCATTTGGTGTTCCGGTGACAAATAGCCAGGAGATTACTTAAGCAGGACATAGACTATCACACACGGCACCTTTCACCCTTCGTAAACCAGCCTACAGGGCACACACGTGCCAGGGATCCTGAAATACTTTTCCCTGTTTGCTTTTCTTTGATTCTGACTCCCCAAAGGAATATTCTTACTGCTATGGAGTCCATTCTGGTTCACAGTGACCCTGCAGGACAGAGTAGAACTGTCCCTATGGGTCTCTGAGATTGTGAATTTCTGTGGAAGTAGAAAGCCTCATCTTTATCTCTCAGAGCTTCTGGTAGTTCTGAACTGCTGACCTTGGGGGTTAGTAGCCCAACTACCACGCACGGTTACCCTACCCACTATACCACCAGGGCACATGCAGAAGGACCATACAGCATTCCAAAAGAGATTTGTAATGTTGAAGGTAGAAACTAGGAAAGATGAAGCAGGAATTTGAATGGGGAGACTTTAAATGTAACTTCTTAGATGATGCTTTAATTCCCCACCTCCCATTTTTTCTTTAAAAAGCAAACTGTAATAGTTACAGAATCGAGCAGTGGTTCTCAACGTTCCTAATACTGCGACCCTTTAATACAGTTCCTCATGTTGTGGTGATGCCCCAACCATAACATTATTTTTATTGCTACTTCATAACTATAATTTAGCTGCTGTTATGAATTGGGCAATCCATGTGAAAGGGACATTCGACCCCCAGAGGAGCCACAACCCACAGGTTGAGAACCACTGGCATAGAGTGAGAAGGAAGAAGAAATTTAAGGGCTGGCCCTACCCTCGCCGCTCCCAGCCCCTTCTTCCAATTACTGTTGAAGGTGCTTACTTATCAAAGAACAGCCCCTACACACACACACACACACACACACACACACACACACACACACACACACGTTCCATGTTATCTAGCTCTTCTCCCAGCAGAATCCAAGATTTGAAACTTAATATATATAAAATAAGATAAAAATTATCTGTTGGTATTTAGGGGAAAAAAGATTGTTGTAAACTATAATAATATAATTTTAGGTTTAAAACCATCAGTGGAACTTTTTTCATATTTCAGAATCTGCTGCCAAATAACCGATCTACAGGGAAGAAGTCAAGATGACACCTGTTCTTGGTGGGAAATGGCAGAGCCTTTGGGGAAGCTGATCTCGCTGGGTTTCTTGATTTGGGAGGTTGTGAAATGGTGTGTCCACTTTATTAGAATTCATCAGGCTGTCCACTTAGGATTTGTGTAGCTTTCAATTTTGTGATATATATTTTAAGTTTTCTAAAAATAATCAAATAATATATGCCACCAGTTTCAAAATCCAACACTTTCTCTACTGTCAAATGACATAGAATCTTCTCAACCTGACATTTCATTTACCAGTACAGAAATGATCTTTGTACCGAGATGGAGACAAAAAGAACAAAAAGAGGGAGAGAAGAAAAGATGCAACATCTTGAAAAGTAATGAAGAAAATTACATTTTCTCTATTCTAGCATTATAAATGATGTATATCATTAATATAATGGATATTGGGTATTAAGAATTCATCTCCTTTTCTTTAAACCACTAAAATACCATTACAATGCTTAGTATTCCATAATAATATTCTCCTCGAGGGAAAGAACAACTTCAGATATTACAAAATGCCTTTTCAGTGGGTGCTGTTTCTTTCCCGTACCCACCTCTTCGAAGGTTAGTGGAAGAAGTGATTAACTTCCACAATACCTGCAATTTTAGCCTTACCTGTAGGAAGAAGATCCATATGTGGTACCAATTTCTACACAAGGATTGCAGCCGGGCAGCATCGAGTGGAGATGTCCTTTTGTTCTTTATTCCTCACAATCTCTTGGGCTCTACTGAACTATGTTGATAGAGCTCTCTCTTACAAAGTGTTAGCAAAGTCACTACAATTCTCTGCAGAATTCTGGTCTAAAATAATTCAGACGTGTTCTCTAACAAAGCAAACCCAAACCACACCAAACTCACTGCCATTGAGGCAACTCCGACTCATAGTGACCAAATGAGACAAAGTAGAAGGAACCCTATACGTTTCGAAGACAATAAATCTTTTTTATATATATTTACATATATACATGTATATACATTTTTTTTCTTCTTTCCTCTTTTTTTTTAAGAATAAAAGCTGCATCTGCCTCCTGCTGAGCAGTTCGTGGCTTCAAACCGCTGAGTTTGGGGTTTGCAACCCAATGCATAACTCACTAAGCCACCAGGACTCCTGTAACAAAGCAAGGAAGTGCGTACTGTTACGGCATCAGCATAAGAGAGATGTATGGCCAGTGTAGTGTGTCACACAGCCATTAATGGTTGCCCGGCTGTCCTAGACTCAGATAGTCAATCAAGGCAAAAGGGAATCATCCAACTCATTTATATAGATGTAGAAGCAAAATATTTTTTCATTACCTAGTTCTCAGTGGAGTTTAACAGAAACATGAAAATGTAGAACTAATATATTGATGCAAGCTATTGAAATTCAGATGGAGGTAGGTCCAGTGGCCTGAATTAAATCAATAAGGACTTGGGCTCTCATCTCTCATATCTGTTTTGTTGCATGTGAACTCATTTAGCAAGCCTTCCAGGAAATTGCATGATGGCTGACAACACGTTGAGCCTAAACTCTCTTCCTCCAGTAGCCACCATGGAAAGAGCTGTTTAGTTGCTCAAGCATCAAATTGACTCTGAAAATACTAAAAAGGGAGTGGAATTTTCCCCAAGTGTATTGTCTAGGCCTAGACCACAGACACACCTGGATTCAGGGTGGATGATTATCTCGCCCCTACTCTCAAACCAAAGCAAACTCAATACCATTGAATCGATTGCAACTCACAGAAACCTTGTAGGACAGAGTAGAATTGTCTCTGTGGGTTTCTACTTTGTAAAGATTTACAGGGGTAGACAAGCTCACCTCTCTCCTATGGAGTGGCTAGTGGTTTGAAACTGGCAGAAGCCCTCACAGTATGGGTGGATTAGTTTTCCTGTAGGAGTGGCAAAAATCCAACAGTGTTGTGTTGAAAAAGTAACAATGGCTTGTTAGTAGGCAAAAATACACCCTTGACATATATTCAGATGAATATTTAAAAATAGAATATTGACTGCTAAGGAGAGTGAAGAAAACTCAAGTAAACTGATTGAACAATCAAGAAGTCAGAGCTAAGTTCAAAGTCCCATATCAGTCTACATGAATGTTTCTGGTCCACCTCCTCCAAAATGCTCGCTGACAAAGATCCTGGTCTCCTCCCGAGCAGCCGCCTTGTAGACAAATCCTCATCTTCCCCTTGCCTCCACAACCACCCACTTGTGTCCTTGTACTCTCAGCCCAAATTGCTTTATAATGCTTTTACCCCTTTAACTGTTTTTCACCAATGTTTCTCCTAATCCTTGTCTAAAGACAAAGAGAGTTCCAAAAGAAATAAAATGCTTATAAATTTACTGCGTAGAAAAATTAAGAAAGGATATTTGTATATCATTTCAAAGAAATAAGGCCATTCTTTTCTTCTCAGGGGTTTATTAGTGAAAGTACTAGAATGACATGATAATCACATGGCTGTTGGCATTTTGTTCTAGTACTATTTAAAGAAGAGACTTGGAAAAAGCATATCTTTGAATATTTATCTAAAATTAGCCTAGCAATTAGATGCTTTCCACAGAGTTTATAAAGAGAAGATTGTGGCCTCTCCTTCACAAAACCTTTTCTTTCTTTTTTTTCCAGAACGAACGGAGTGAGGGTTCCAGGTTGGGTGGAATGCAGTTGGACCTGGAGGAAAGGTAACTGCCTCTCCAGGTGCCTGCCAGCCTGATGATTCAAGGACAATCCGCCTACTCAGAGATGAGACAGTCTCAGAGCAATTGTAAGACGAAGGAAGCACTCAGGCACGGGATAAATAAAAACTCAAAGACAAATGATAGGGTAAAGTCCTGGACAGCTGGAGGATGGAGACGTTTATCCAATTTTACCAGTTCTTGCTATTGTACTAGTGGTTATGAGGTAGGTTCGCTTTGGAAAGAGATAACTTTTAGTATCAGTGATTGTGAAAGCCGATTGCTCCTTAAAATCTGCATGATGGTCTCTTTATTTCTCTGGGGATCCCAGCACGCTGGCTGGGCTTTTAGGCTTAGGAGAGATTTCCTAACATAAACTTTTCTCTTTTGAGACTTTATTACATGTAGACCTAGACATGCTTTTTCCCCGCCTCTAGAGGATTAAATTTTTTATATCTGTTCTTTGTACCAGACATCTGTTGATTTCCATATTTCCACTTTACTTATCAAAGTTAATGGACAGTTTTTAGCTTTATGTTTTACCACTCTTCTCTTTCTAAGACTGTTGGGTTTTCGTTTCTTTGGAAACAAACCTAGACAAGTTGGTTTTGGCTTGGGTGTTGGCTTTTCCCTCCCTTTAGCCTGATGGACTGCATCAATATCATCAACCAGACTTAGTAAATTTCCCAACGCAGTTCACTATTTTACTATTATCTAATCTTTTAGTTCCTACTTCATTTATTTGGGTCACTTTGTAAGTTTTGTTCAAATTGTATTGTACTAAACTTGATAATATGGAAGCCCCTGCATGTGTACATCACTGTACCCATAAGACCCCACAACTTTCTCTACATATGTCTTGCCAACAGCATCGCTGTTATTGTTTGCGTATTTTCCTAAGTGTTCAAAGAGCACTTTGAAGGTCCACAATGCGTCTAACTAGTTCACTGGGTCTAGCCTGCCATTACAGACTGAATGTGCTTCATTCAGCATGTCTTGGAAGAATAATTGAATGTATCCACACTAAAAAGTTAATTTAGTGCTTGGCATATCATATACTAGCTATAATTTGCTTAACAAACAAATTTAGAATGATGTTCTGTACATAGGGAACATTTATTCAATTTTCTATATGCAAGTATTACCAATGCTATCTGGGGCTAGTACTGATGAATTTCATCAAGGATTTAGAAATAAGTGAAAAAGAACCTGTCCCCTGAAAATAACTATAAGTCAACATATAACTGGTTCAAGCAAAGCTATGAAAATTACCAAATTCAGCCAATTTTTCATATAGTTGTAAATATATATATAATCTAAGTATTGCTTTGGAAGTGAGTAATAACCTTAAGATGTGATCTGTTCAATAATAGTAACAGATATTCCCATATTGTTCAGATGAGCAAAATATGCTTTGTCTAAAACCATTAAGCATTGTGTTACATGGGAATTCAATGATTCTATGTTAATTTGAGTTTTCATGAAACTGTAGGGGTGGAGACCAACCTGTCAATCAGGTCACAGCCTGATGACTCCACCTTGAAGGTGTGATTTTCTTATAAGAAGAAACTGGAAACCTTCTCTCATCTTCCCGACTTCTAGGCCTCTACCAGTAGCCCTGGTGGTGTAGTGGTTACTCATTGGGCTGCATGCTCAGCAGTTCAAAAGCACCAGCAGCTTCATGGGAGAAAGACTGGACTTTCTACTCCCATAGACAGTTACAGTCTCAGAAATCCACAGGAGCGAACTCTGAGTCAGCTTTGACTTGATGGCAGGGAGTTTGGAATACTTAGGACTCTGCCTGCCATCCCATGTGTGTCCTACATTTGTTTCCACAGACCTTGGATCTAAGAGACTTTGCACGCACCAGCCTACGACCTTCCTGTTTCCTGGTTCAATTTTCAAGTCACTGGCCCACAGCTATGTGAGTCTAAAGAGGCCCTGGCTGATATCATCAGATTTATGGACTTTAGTGAGACTGGACTAGGATGCCTTCTTTTGATATGATTACTTGCTGCTACAGGCTCTTCATCTACATATACGTCACTGGATTTGTTTCACTAGACAACACATTAACTATACTACTTAGTAAAGCAGTTTCCTGAGTCTCTAGTGTAACAGTAGATCATAGTGCTCAGAAAGCACAACACAGGCACAGGATTGAATCAAGGAAGAGGCAAGATCAAAGGGAAAAGCTGATATGCATGGTGAGACATCTAACTGAAGCAGAGGATAAGCAGTAGAAAAATTGAGAATAATTTTTTTCTCACAGACAGATGCTACATTTACTTAAATGAAATAAAATTAAGCATTACTTTTATTGCAAAGCATATTTATTTATTCCATGGCTTTTTATATGAATAGTTTAGATAAGAAAAGTTATCAAGGTCAAATTAGAAATATAAACAAAAGGCAGTAAAATAATAAGAAAAGAAAAGAGATGAGTGGATGTGCTTAACAGTTTCTGCCTATTCCATAATATTGCAGTATCTAGGGTTTTGTAATGATTATTTTGTTTGTTAAAAATTAAAATAAAATCATCGATACACACAAAAAAAAAAGAAAAGAAAACAAGTTCGGGGAGAGACACCGAGTGGAAAGAGTAAAATCAGATATGTATTTGAATGGAGATTCATCAGGGAGTGGAAAGCAGGGAACCCTTAGCTGAGGCATGCAGTCACTTAGCAAATGAAGCTGCAACCTCCAATGGGAGGGAAGGGACAATTATGAGGCAGCCTCCTGATTCTTCCCCATGTTTTCAATAGACAGAATGCTCTGGTGAGATGAGGTCCTCAGAAGTCTACCCTTACATGCATTTCCTGGGTGTTTGATCAATAGGAATCCTCTGCTTGAGATGCATGCGCTCTAGAGATGTGGAAGGTAAGGCCCCGTGTGTTTGAAAGGCTTCAGGCTAGAATTGGACTGTGGTGGATGCACGAAGGAACAGCCCCCTCTGAGTCAGTCACCAACTAGACATCCTCCTCTGAGCACCTCTTCTTACCATATAAATATGGGGTCTAATTTTGAAGCTGATAACTAGTGATGAGTTATTACTATTCCAAAATTTATTGAGTATAGACCCTACAGATTACTCCCTCAATATGTTGCTTCTGTTTGTTTTTTTTTAACTCTTTCTTCACTCCTTCACCTTTAAGTGTCTGCCTAAAAATCTATAGGACAATTCTAAAATTATTGTGGTGGTAATTGCACTCCTCTTAATATGCTCGAACTATTAAATTGTCTGATATGTGAATTATATGTCAAAAATATAAAAGAATAAAATTCTAACATTTAGTTACTTACTTACTTAGTTACAGTCTGAGAAGTTCACATGGGGAAATTCTACCCTGTCCTAGAGGGTTAAAAAAAAAAGACCTATAGGACAGAGTAGAACTGCCCCTTTGGGTTTCCAAGGTGATAAATCTTTATAGGAACAGAAAGTATCATCATTCTCCTGTAGTTCAAACTGCTGGCCTTGCCGTCATCAGCCCAACACACTAGTACACCCACCAGGGCTCCTCAGATGCAGTGTAGACTGTACCCGATATAAACGCATCCTGGAGACTCACTGTAGGTCTTTTTGTGCTGTTCTTCCACCTATACTCGTTTCTCTGCCTATTAAACATTTGCTCAGCACTAGCTGCACATGTCATCAGGTTTCCACACAGGAGGATTCACAAAATATATTGGCTGCACTGACATTTTCCTGCTCTCATTTTAATTTTCTAGCATAAGTGCTGACACGAACACAGTGCAAGAGCTAGATTTTCCCATACCAGAAAGGAAAGAACATGTTGGAAAGGGAGTACACTGAGCTGGTATACCTAGACCTACCTGGAAACGATGACCTGGGTTTAGCCCAATGTGAAGTAAAACAGGATTGGGAGTATTTTCGGCCAATATAGAGCAGGTTACTTAAACTTCTGTAACATTATTCAGCATTGAGGATTGAGGTGATAAATGAGTCAGTATTCAAGTGGGAATTTTCCTCTATGCTTTTGCTCACCTTGGAACATAAAAGTTTAAGGTACACTAAATTGCAGTGTTCAAAGAGTAGCATGTTTTGGCTCTAAATGTGGATAGTTCAAAGACAACCTTGATAAATAGGACACAAACAAAGGGCTTCTGATTTCTTAATCTTGTTCCCAACGAAAAAAAAAATAGATCAATAATATTTAATGCAACCCCCAAAATACAGACTAACTAAATATTGAGAAACTAAATTTATCCATACTCTCTTGATGTTATAGCAGTAGGGAGGGGCCACTCAGTCATTAGGAGAAACTTGTTTAGATAGACAGACTGCTGTTATAGAAGATCTGACACTTGCCCACTTGATAAGACTATCCAGGGTGGCAGCACAGGAAAAATTCAGCCTTTCTACTCCAGGCAGGAAACTTGGTGACCCACAGGACTGAACCATGATTTGAAAGCAGCCTTTAACACTATAGCAATATAAATTAATTCATCAAGCAGTGCTATTTGCCTGCCCATTAGGGTATTCCAACCCAGAGATGGGAGAAAATTGATATTCAGGTGAGTGGGTAAAGTTTCTCTTTTTCAAATAATTTGTGTAAAGAGTGCTTACCTCGGTTGCTTCCTTGCAATTGGGCTAAGAGGAATTTATGTAATTAAGTTTTGATAAGTTGCTTAACTGTCCATGAAGCCACTTTTCAAGAGTCATTGCATCGATCATACCCCAGAATCCCATTCAACCCCGCCCAGTTACAACGCAGCCAAGCCAAAGGAGGAGTTGTTCTGTTTTCAAAGTGGTATGTCTTGTGGAAAAAAATTGCAAAGTCTTATGGAATCCAGACTTCCTGGAGCTATAAAGATTGGAAGATTCTCTGAAACTATTGTCCTGAGGTAATCTTTAACCCTTTAACCTAAATTACCCCCTCAAGTCTGCTTAGAACCAAATAAGAGTTTAATTTAGGTAGTAAAAATTGTCTACCTTGAGTATTGTGCTCTTTTAAAACTATCTAAATGGGATCAAGTTGATAAGAGCAACCCTGAAGATTAGATAGGAACTTTAGAGGGCAGTGAATTGATGTTAATGGAGGATGAACAAATCAGAAGAGGAGAGTGATAATGGTTGCAAAACATGAAGAATGTGTTCAAGTGCATTAAATGGTATATGTAGAACGTATTCAATTTGTGTAAGTTTCCTGTGTATCATCTTAATATTTTAACTAAATAAATTAAATTGTACTTCAAATTTTTTGCTGTATATTGTACTTAAGCCTTTTGTAATAACTTTTTGATGCCAAGAAAGGAAACAAAATCAATATAAAATATTCAATAATTAAATCTGATTTAAAATTTTGAAGTTTTTGAACAATATGTGGGTGGATAGATAGATAACAGATAGATAGATATAGATTGATAATATAGATAGAGAGAGATGATAGATAGATGATAGACGGATGGATAGATAGATAGATAGATAGATAGATAGATAGATAGATAGATAGATAGGAAGGTACCCTGTTGGTGCTGTGAGGAAAACATCAGGCTGCTAATCACAAGATTGTAAGTTTAAACTCACCAGTCTCTGTGCAGGAGAAAGAAGAAACTGCTCTCATAGGAAGGTACAATTTTGATTATTGGAATCATTTCCCCCTTTCTATCCCTACCTTCCCCCTACCCTCATGGTATTGCTACTCCCATTATTGCTCCTGAAGAGTTTATCTGTCCTGAATCCCATGTGCCAAGAGTTCTTATCTGAACCAGTATACATGCTCTGGTCTAACCGGAATTGTAAGGTAGAACTGGGGTCATGATAGTGGTGAGGAGGAAGCATTAAACAACTAGAGGAATGTTGTATGTTCTGTCGGTGCTATATTTCACCCAAGCTAGTTCATTCCTTCCTTGTGACCCTTCTGTAAGGGGATGCCAATTTTCTACAGGTGGGCTTTGGGTCTCCACTCTGGTCTTCCTCGTTCACATTGATATGGTTGTTTGTTTCGGAGTTCTGATGCCTGATCCTATCGACACTTCATGTCCACACAGGTTGGTGTGCTTCTTCCATGTGGGCTTTGTTGCTTCCCAACTAGATAGCCGTTTGTTTATCTTCAAGCCTTTAAGACCCCAGATGCTATGTTTCTTCACTACATATGCTTATGCACCCATTTTGTCTTCAGTGATCATTCAGGAAGGTGAGCATCACAGAATGCCAGGTTATTAGAACAAAGTGTTCTTGCATTGAGGGAGTACTTGAGTAGAGGCGCAGTGTCCATCTGCTACCTTAACACTTAACATATAAATATATGTACATAGTTTATGTCCCTATCATTATATATAAATATATTTACATATGTACATGACTGAATTTATTTATACCTCTATAAATGTCCTTTACCTTCAGATTCTTGCCCCCATCCCACTATCATGTTTGACTTTCATTTGGCTTTCAGTAATTCCTCTCCGTTACATTACACTTGATCAAATCCCACCAGGCATTCTATGCCCTCCTCACCATTGATTTTAGATCCCTTGTTGTTCCTGTGTCCCTGGGTTTATTGACTGACCCCTTCCTTTCCTTTCCCCCACCTTCCCTCTCCCATGTCCCATTGTTTTCTCCCAGGGATTGTTTATCCTGCCTATCTTATATAGATAGACATTTTTTTAAAGCCTATAGATAGTTCCAGGTCTGTCTGTTTACCTTTATGAATGTTTTCTGATTGAGTCTGAAGAGGTACCAAGCCCTGCCCCCCAAGTCTACTTGGGGGATTCCTCAGGAACTTCCTTGATTTTCTCCCCTGGCGTCTCTGCTGACTCCCTTCATGTTTCACCAAAGTGTGGGAGGGTCTGACCAGTTACAAGTCCACACTGTGTCTCCAGTGTTGTCCTATATGAGTCACAGATGACTCAATGGCAGTAGGTTTGGTTTAAATGGTAAAAATAGCAAAATAATGTTTCAAATAAGTGAACCACTGAAAGATAAATAGAAAATCATTTTTCAAATGACATATAAGAAAGAAGGCATAAAGCTAAGATATCACAAGCAATTTATAATGCCTACACAAATACATTGTTCCTTACTTCATTCAGCTAATAAAAAAGAAACTTTAGAGGATACATTTATTTCACATGTTGAACGAGCAATATTCAAATGTTCATGTGATAGAAATAATTTATGTAAATATTGTCCAGCAATGTGATAATTTTTTTATATCTACAACTTAGCTCTGTTTCCAAAATGCTGTATAAAAGTGGAAAACAATCTCATTATTCTAAAAAATAGACTGATTATTGATTTGGTAGAGAAAACATAAAAATATCAGTTTTAGCTCAATGAAATTATCAATTCCAACATACTAGAAAGATGAGACTATAATGTAAAGCATATTGTTTCAATCTTTTAACTCTTTAAGGTCATATTTCATAAAGCATCAATTGAAAAGAAATCTCTTCTATCTCTACAGTGAATCTCCTTGCTTTATTGTTATGGATTGAATTGTACTCTCCAAAAAGACAAATGCAATTTTTAAGGCCTAGCACTTGTGAATAACCTGTTTGGAATTGAGTTTTTGTAAATGCGATCAAGTTAAGATGAGGTCATCATACCGAACGAAGACTCGCCTTTGTGGATTTGAGTCTGACTCATAGAAATCCAGTAGAACAGAGGAGAACTGCCCAGTAGGATTTTCACAAGTATAAATCTCTAGGAAAGCAGACAGTCACTTTTCTCTCCCAGGGAGCAGATAATGGGCTTGAATTGCAAATTTTTGGGTTAGCGATCAAGCTCTCTAACCACTGCACCACCAGCAATCACAGAATCCTTACAGTCAACCCTAATTCAATATGAACTGTTTCTTTATAAGAGTTAAAGGGGAGACATGGGCCCAGAAAATTAGGGCAGTATACCTTATGACGGTAGAGGTAGAGATTGGAACACCAGTAATCACTAGCAATAACAGAAGCCAAGAGAAAAATATGGAAAAGCACGGCCCTGAGGATACCATAATTTTGGACTTTGACCTCCCAAACCCTGGGAGAATAATTTCCTCTTCTAAGCCACGCAGTTTATGGTAATGTGATACAGCAGGTCTAGAAAGTAATACACTTGTCTATTTAGTTTGTTCTGTTAATGTCATGTTTTTCATTCAAGGTTGAGTGAAGAGATGCATGTAATCAGCTTTCTGAATTTCAGTTAAAATTTTTTAAATAAAGGAAATAAATTCAATAATATATTTCTGTTTGATTATTTCAGTCCACTTTTATAATACTTTATGAATGTATGTATTATAATATATGATCATAAAATAGTAAATTATAATTCTAATTAAGTAATAATTATATAAAACTAAGGAAAAAACTCACTCCCATCAAGTCAATTTTGACTCATAGCAACAAGGGATTCCCAGGTTGTAACTCTTCTGGGAGTAAAAAGCCTCATCGTTTTCCCATGAAACAGTTGGTAGTTTTGAACTGCTGACCTTGTAGTTAGCAGTTCAAAGGGTAACTGTGGCAGTTACATAATCTGTCAACTTGAGGAAGGGGTGGAGTCTAGCCTGTCAATTAGGTCATAGCTTGATGACCTCATTTGGAAGCACAACAGAGATAAATAGCTCCATAGAGATGGGACACACTCTCCCTGTGAGACATTCCTGTTGACATTCCACTGATGGAGCCAGGACCCTGGAGCTGGAGGAGCCACATGGAGAACCACGCCAGCTTCCACTGCCACTGGATCCACAAGACTTCCTGCCCGCTGGCCTGTGATCTTCCATTGCATGTGTTGTGTGAGTCTGAAGAGGAATTTATAGACTGGTATTGAACATATGGGCTAATATTGGATTTATGGACTTGATCCGGACTGGGCTAGAATGTTTTCTTAATATACAATTATTCTTTTAAATAAAGTTATTTCTTATACACATATGAGTCTCCTTGGATTTGTTTCTCTAGTCTACCCAGAATAATACAATAACCCACTACACCAAGGAATCCTTCAGTATATATAATAAATGCAATTTATATTTACTTATCTATTCTACATCATAGATATTCTATTCTACATCAGTAGCATAATTATACATATGTATATATACATATGCTACTCAAGCATTTTACTATGTTCTCCAGATATACATAAGACATTCAGTGCACTGAGTTTATGATTTCCAATTTACCAATGAGCTGACCTAAATGAGTAGAAAAATTACTTTTTTGCCCAATTAATATCTCAGCTTCTTTTATTTCAATGTGCTGACACAATATTTTCATATCTAAAACAAAAAAATAAAAATGTGAATGCTTTTAAGACATAGGGACATAAAAGGTATTTTGATGCCCATCAAAATAACTTTAAATAACTTTAAATTTTACTTATTTCAAATCCTGTATCCCCTCTGAGACCCATCTCATGCTCCATGGTATTTCTTCCTTACCATCCTCCTCCCTATTTTCTCATCTTTTAGTGCCTTTATTTTCATAAATATTTATACTCAGCTTCACATTCTTTAATGTTATAGTTTTAAAACCTCATTTTTATCTTTCCAACTTGTCCTTTGTACTTGAACATCCTTCATTCCCAGATGCCAAAAAAATTCCCCTTGTAATTTACATACATCATTGCCTGGCTAGACTTCACCCTGCTTGTCACAACTGCCTTAAAGAACATTAAAATAAAAAGGTCACAGATAATATTCATGTTGTAGTGCTGTGTCACCATGATAAAACAGTTATGGTTCAGAACTTCTTTAAGGCAGGTGTTAGCAGTTTATGCCTGTGCAATACTGTGTACACAAAACTGAAAATCAATAGGAAGTTAATGGAAAACAAATACCATTGGGAGAATCAGGCACAACACATAGCGTACTTACAGAGCAAAAGAGAAAACATTTCAAGCAAATGGGTAAAAACAAGTTGGGAGAGTTGAAGAAAAAATAGATCCGTTGTTTTATATGATACTTACCTTTATAGGATCTATAACTTGCCCTTAGGTTCAATATGCTTTCACTTTCTCATATAATAAAAAAAGTCTCTTTGAAACACCTTGAGGGAAACATCCAGATTAAAGGTGATTCACCAGGGTGTGGTAGGAAGTCCATATATCTTCTGGGTTCTCAGTATTATAAGAAATGAACTCTCAAAGGCCTGAGTATCTCTAAAATGATGGATTCAATGAACAGCTAAAATAGAGAGAGCCAAGCTCAAATTGGTCCCAGCCACTAGCACTCCGGCAAGGAAGAATAAGCCAGACCTCCTGAATATTCTTTTTGACCAAAACACACTCCTTTGAAAATTTGGAATTGAGTTATAATAGAAAATTCCATTTCTGATCCGTCTATGAATAATTCATCAGTATTTCTTGAACACATTGTCTGTACCAGACACTGGCTTGGTGCCATAGATACCAGTCATTCACCTACTGATTAATAGGGAGGAGGTGATATCGCACAGTGCTTAAAAGCACACACCATGGAGTCAGGCAAACTTGATCCAAAAGTCCATTCTGCTCTCTTCAGTAGAAGTCTAACGCATAAGGTTACTTGTTTTGAGAAGTTTTTTAGTTTTGCTTTTTAAAGAAAAGTATTTAACCAAATACTGGGCACACAGTGTGTGAATAATAACAGTAATCTAATATTACTCCTGACTGATACTGTGAATGAAATTTCCTGTGGCTACCATAATACATTTCCACAAAATCAGTGGTATACACAATGAAAATGTATTATTTGAGACTTCTGGTCAGAAATGCAAAATGGGCTTCACTATGCTAAGTAGGTTGGAGGCAGCACTCCTCCTGGGAGATTCTCAGAGAACTCATTTCCTGGCATTTTCCAGTTTTTGAGGTTGCCTGCATTCCTTAGTTCCAGGCCCAGCTCCATCAATGTCAACTCACTGCCACTGAGCCAATTCTAACTTACAGGGGGCCTATAGACCAAGTAGAATTGCCCTGTGGCTTTCCAAGACCATAAATCTTTACAGGAACCAAAACCTCATCTTTCTTCTGCTGAGCAGCTGGTGGGTTCGAACTGCTGGCCTTGAGGTTAACAGCCCAACACATAACCCACGGACAACACCAGCAAAAGTCTATCGGTACAGCCAGCAGAAAACTCTTCCATCTGTCTCACATCAGCTCACACTGATTCTCTCTTGTCTCCTCTCCCACATTTAAGGACCCTGTGATCACATTGAGAGAGCCTGGTGGCTCAGTAGTTAAGTACTCAAAGTTCATTGATTGGAAACCATCAGTCACTCCAGGGGGGAAAAATGTGGCAATCTGACTCCGTAAAGCTTTACAGCCTTGGACACCTTATTGGACAGTTATACTCTGTGATTACATTGGGTCCACACAATAATCCAAGATCTGAAGATTCACTTCTCTTTGCCATGTAACATAATTTACTGAGATTCTAGGGATTGGGATATGGAAATCACTGAAGGTAGAAGGACTACAACAGACTAATAAGCTGTGCAATGCTATTTACTATACTCATATTTCCTTTTTCCAGTGTACACATGATAGGGGAAAACTGCATTTACAATATGTACCTTGTTCCAAAATAACCCAATGAGAGTCTCATCCACCGACATCCAGTTGTTTGTGACCCACAGCAACCCCCTAGGACAGATGCCCTTTGGGATTCTGAGGCTGTGAATCTTTACGGGAACAAAAAGCCTCGTTGGTTCTGCAGCGGAGAGACGGGGGCGTTCACCCTGCTCATCTTGTTGTTAGCAGCCCAGCGGTCACACCTGATGCCCCCAGCTGTCTAACTCAGTGATCAGTTACTCACGAAATCAACTCATTCTGTAACTGTCATTCATCGAACTAAGCATCTTTTATTTTTAAATTAAAATTTATTTTCAGCAATAATTAAATTCAACTCTAAACTATAGAAATGTATGGTAGTATTAGACTCTTTGCAGAAATTAAATTATTCATGATTTTAATGAGTGATCATTTATGTTCTTTTTAAACCACAATTGTTTAATTACCTCATTTAATTGTTTAATAATTTTAACCATTAAGCATTTTCCATTAACTAAGGGAAGACTTGAAAAAAAGAAGCCTCCAGGAAATTTCAACCTAATATCTAAGAGAAAGCAGTGATGTTTCAACCCAGTGAGTAGGAATGCCATCCAACTTACAGTTAAGTGCATAAGCCTTTCAAGCTACTTCCCAAAGTTAGAACGATCTAGTCTAGAATATTGTGGGACAAGACAGAATTTTTTCACAAAGCTGCCTAGCAATGTTGATTCTGAAAACTGTCAAGTCCTATGGATAACTGCCTGCCACCACCTTTCCTTTCCCCACCTTCCAACACCTTCTCGAAGGAAAGAAAAGAAAAATACTCACAATTAAGTACAGAATACATGCTTCACTGATTCCCTAAGGCCAATGCACGGATTCCAAAGGATGTATACCTTGGTGGAAAAGCTGAGCTCTGTCGATGAATCGGACATGAAGAGACAGATGAAGAAGAGAAAGGAATTCCAAGACTAGGCAGCAACCAGAAAAGGAAAAGCACGCCTGCAGGGCCTCCACTTAACTCATCCCTAACATCATGCTAGGGCCCCGGCATTCTTCCTCTGCCCAGTGCCGAAAGATTAGAGGAAAGCTGAACAATGCAAGTCTGGTATCAGAAAGAAGACAAGCCTAACGAAAATTGCACAGGAAATATTTATAACTAGCATCAAGTTTATCTGATATTTAAAGCCATTCCACTTAGAATGGTAGGTTACTTAGGCAAGATAATTATTTGCATTTGTTTCTTCCTTCTGAAAAAGCTAGACAATGTGTATTATTCATTGCATTTTAAATTGTAAGCCTAACACTATATCAAGAAGAAAATTGATGTAAAAAAAACACAGAGTTTTAAACCCATACACTTTTACATTTCTGCAGCTATTGTGTTACAAGTAATTTTGAAGTCTTTTTTTTTTTCTTTCACACATCCAATGGGGAAAAAACCTACCTCTTTTAGATCTGGCCTCAAAAAATGCATGCAAAGATACTTTCTGTTACTTCCTCCAAGAATCACTATTTGTCACATAGAACTGGCCAACTTCCTTCAACTTAGACTTTAAAGATTCTCCCTGATAGCAATCATCACAATAACAACAAAGAGAGTAAATGTATAATTCGTTGTTTAATATTTGCCACTCTGCCCCTGCCCCCCCCCCCACTTCAGGAATGTGAATGACAGGCCAGGGCACTCTCAGTCTGTGGTAAAACTTCCAGAATCATTTATTATTATTATTGACGCATGTTTGCAGCAGCTGCTTCTCATTTCAATTCATACCACATCCGAAAATGAAGGTCCTGAAAGCTTTCCCCCATTCATGGCACTAAGGTGGACTCCACTTTGAGGCAATGGTGCCCCCCAGTCGTATTTGGAATCCTTCCCAGCCTGACCCCTGGTGACTTAAGAGTGGGTTTGCATTGGCCTGACAGCTATTTGGTGAGGTCCACATGTAACATCACTGTTTATATTGTTGAAACTTGGTGTTTGCTGTTCATAAGTTACTGGTCTTACCAAATTCTGTCTTGCATGGCTGGTGTCATTTTTAATCACCAATGGACTATATCTGTGGGACGAGACAATAGAGAAGTTGTTATATATTATTCGTCAGAACAAGACTAAAGACTCACTGAAAAACAAATAATCAATTGCTCACATGCCAGTACAAGCTGAAGCTAAAGAAAATGAAAACAAACGCGTGAGAGTCCAAGTATGAAATTGAGAATATCCCACCTGATTTTAGAGACCATCTCCTGAACACAGATGCGTTATTGGATGTTATCAAGGCCATCGTTGAAGGCCTTGGCCATTAAAAGGTCAGCAAATGATATCAGAAGAAACTCTGAATATAGAATAGCTAAAGCAACTGCAAAATTGATGAAGTGGAAAAGCTATTCAGAAATTTCCAGAAAGAAGCTTGACATGACAAAGTAAAGTATTATAATAAAGCATGCATGTATCTGAAGTTAGAAGCCCCAAAGAGAATATACTCTGTGCTTTCCAAGCTGGAAGAACAAAAGAAAAAAAATTCAAGCCTCAAGCTGCCATATTGGAATCTATAAGCAAACCATTGAAAATGTACGAGGCATCAAAAGACAATGGAATGCACAGAATCACTGTCCAAAAAAGAAGTGGTCAACTTTCAACCACTTCAAGAGACAATATATGATAAAAACCAAGGATATTGAAAGAAGAATCCCAAATTACACTAATGGTATGGGTGAGAGGGTGGGGAACGATCCAGGAATTGATAGTCTACCGAATGAAAGGTTTTAACAACACATTCAGTGCTGAAAGTATTCACTCATCTATGCGAAGAAATTTGGAAGACAGCCACCTGGCCAGAGGACTGGAAGCTTCCAGGGTGTGCCTCTCCCAAAGAATGCAGACATTGGTGACAGTGTAAGGTAAACATTGAACTGCTCACCTCTAGGTTTGCTGTTTAGACCCACCAGCTACCCGCCCCCTAGACAGAAACGAGGTCATCTGCTTCCATAAAGATTACGGCCTCCAGCACCTTATGTCTCCTCTGACAGTGATTACTGTATATTGTGTAAGGGTTCTGCAAATGCTGGGGTGCTTACCAGATATAATGGCTTCCACAAGAATTCCATAGGTTCTCGTTTTGTTTCTGAGGAGGTGACTCGTGACTGTTGATGAGTAAGCTAGAGAAAGACAGCTTGTCCTCAAGAAGAATGAGGTTGAAAGAAGATTAAAGAGTGTGCGGAAAGGTGCTTACAGGCACTTACTTGAGCACATCTTTCTTACACAAAGAGGCACCTGAACACATCCTTAATGATGTACTGAAAATAATCAGACAAAGTTACTTTAGCTCGCCATGAAGAATATTTTTCTTACTGATAAGCCCAGCTAACCCAACTCACTGCTATTAGGTCAATTTCAACTCATAGCAACCCTGTCTGACAGAACGGAACTAGCCTTTGGGGGTTCCAAGACTTTACAGATACAAACGGCCTCCTCTTTCTCCCCAGGAGAGATGGCTGGGTAGGAAGCTCAGCCCTTGGATGTGGCAGTTCAATTCATAACAGTCCAATGCCTGCTACTGACAACCACCTGCAAAAGCAAGTGTCACAAGGTTCAAGTGGTCAAGAAGTGGTTGAAAATGGTGCTTTAGATAACTAAAAAAATAATGATACATAAACAGCAACAATTAAGCCCACAGTATCAGTTCTGGTGAAGTCACAGATCAGGGCTTTTGTTATGTGACCATCTGCCTCAAGTGGAAGTTAGAGAGAAAATAGAATGATCACTGTGTTCTTAATTTACTATAAGAAATTATCTGAAAACATTATTTTTCTGTGGGTCTTCATTGCTCTATAAGGAATAGAGGAAGAATAGTTAGTTATATAAAGTGTGAACTCCAAGTGTTAGTCAAAAGAATGAACCCCCTCTATTATTCTTACACAGGATAATCCTCGACACGCATATCCTTTCCACCAAATAGCACAGTCAATTTCACTTATTATGTATAGTATCTGTGTTAAAGTGAAATTTCTTAATATGGCACTTCTCTCCATGTCTCTATAACTCCCACTAAATGGTTGGGTGGGACCATGTACATGGGGTGCAGAAAACAGTAGTAAATGGAATTGGCTGGTTTGGGTTGCAATTGTGTATAACAAAGACATCACAAAAACTAGAAGACAGAGAACTCCCTGGGCCATCAGAACATGTCTGAGATCCCTGTCTAAAGTGTCAGAAGCCAGGGTAAGAATTCAGGCAATGAGCCCATGAGACATCACAAAAGAGCAGTGCAGAAATTATCAGGCAGAGCAGTGGATGGGATTCCTGGCCCCTGGCCCCTGGAGACAGAGGCCACTGGACAAGAGGCTGAAGACCAGAGCGAGATGTGGCCACTGGCTGAGGAGATGTGTTGCTATGGACCCCGGATTGGGTCTTCAATGTTTTCTGATCCTTAACTTCTTAACTTCCCTAATAAACCCTACAATTGTGAGTGATATCTCTGAGTTCTCTGTGACCATTGCAGTGAATTACTGAATCCAAAGAAAAGTAGATCAGTGTGGGAAGAACAGTTAATGTCAGAAGAAGATCAAGAAGGAGTATAGGGGTACAGCTGAACCTGTCTTCTGGGAACTAGCCTTGCACTGGTGAGCGGAGCCAGACGAAGTCAGATGTGGCCTCCGTGTAGGTTTTCCAGTGTATCATCTTTAAGGTTATAACAAATAGAATAGAAATATTTTGCCAATGATGCATCATTTTAGATAGCTGAAAATATGGCATTTTTTAATCAGATGGCATTAAATGATGAATGAGTTCGTGCTAATGGAAAAACAAATTTCAGTTTCTTGCTTCAAGAAACATTTCATGCCAGTGACTAACATTTGGGCTTTTGTTTCTAAATGAATCAGAAAGCTAACACTGATTTAGAAGCAATATTTATGCATGCAACAATTAAAGAAACCACCTCTGTGAGCAATCTGAATAAGGAGTCAGTTCTAAATATTAAAATTTTAAAATAAAAGCTATTTGCACATTAATTTTATTCCTACTGAATATAAAATAGTTGTGAATATATATATCTATATATACAAACACATAAATATATATCCACACATTTAGTTCAATTAATGCTATCTGTGTTGCCTACAAGAAACAAAGATTTTCCAACTAAAAATAACCCTGGTATTTTCCATATATTTAGCATGCTAGGACATGACACTCTGATATGTGGAGAACTAGACAGCTAGTGAGTCCTAAGTGCCTTTTGGCACAGAGTCCAACAATGTTCCACCCTGCAATACTCCTGTCTACTATATAATATGACACCTGAATTTATCAGTGACATCGTATTCAGCTTCCAGATAAGTTCCCCTGTGGACAGGGTCCTCTTAAGCATTGAGTGACAAGAGAAAGAGTCCAGTAAAAAGTTCGAACTGAGGCACGACAACTTAATCTACATTCAACTAAACATTTTGGTTTGCTGATAAAAAGCAGAGCCTGTGACAGACAGTTGCGAGAGAAGTTGTTTCTAGGGCAATTGCACAGAGGATGGAATGCCTGAAATGCTTCCAGAATATGCTACAATCCTGTCTGAAACAATGCATGAACAGCAGGGCTTCCTTAAAAAGGCAGAAGTGGAAAAACCAAGTAATCCATAATCCCACTATTAGTATATCCTACAGACACGGGAGCAGTGGTGCAGATACGTACACTCCCACACAAATTCAGCACAATTTAGTATGGAGGCATGAACATATGCAACATTAAGCAAAATATGCAACATTATAGAACAATGACTAATCTGTGAAACCCCTCAGAACACAGGCGGTTTCGGAGGATATTGAGATGAGTGGAATTACTCTACAAGACCTCTACCATTAAAAAGGCAAGACAAAGCTTACACGCGAGAAGAAACATTCTGAAAGAATAACAGGAGTGGAAGGGGAAAGGAGAGCAAATCACTAACTAGATTTTGAACATGTGTTAACGTGACTGACAGGTGAGGCGATACACAATGAGGAAGAGGAGCATGCGCAGCAGAGATTCAGAAAGAAAAAGAGGAACGCCCCAATGATACAGATTAACATTGTGGCTTTAACCATCAATGGGCTCAAACGTGGAAATGCTGGTGTGGATGGCACAGGATAGACAGGTGTTTCTTTCCGGTGTACATGGGGTCGCTAGGCATCAGAACTGAGGTAACGGCACCTAACAGTAGCAGCAGCAGCACAAAATGATGAAGACTAAAGAAGACACTGGGGGAAGCAGGAGAGTTCAAGGCCGCAATAGCAAACATGTCACACACGCTAGCCTGTTAGAACAGTAACAACAATCAGCCGAATCAGTATGGAAAGGAGAATGATACCACACCCAGGGGTTCCATAGGTTTGACAGAGGGTATTTGAATATGTGTTATTTACCTTTGCTGCAAAAACTTCTGTGAATGTGGAAGAGCACACCGGGGGTAAAATTATGAAAATTTAGCCATAAGCAAATACATTGAGGAAATGAGTTGCTGAGCTCAGAGGATCAGGACACCAATGTCAATAGTCACAACATAGTCCACAAACACCATGTTCTACGTTCCTACTTTTGCGAGTAGTGGTTCTCGTCTCCAAAGCTTATAAGAAGCCATCCAAGATGCAACTATCAGTGTCCTGCTGGAACAGAGAAGAGTGGAGAAAGCAAAGACAATTGATCTAAAAGGTTAATAAATCGGCGCCCATGGTCCTGAGACCAAAAGCACTAGATTGTGCCCAGCTACCATTATGTCCCACCTCAAAGTGGGTCAATAAAAATCCTGAATAGAATGGGAGAAAAATTTGAAAGAAAACTAAAAATAAGTTTTAAAAAGTCCAGGATTATTGATCTGATTGAGTGGAACACCTGCTATTATACCCCTTAATCACCCTTCAAGCCTGGAACTAAACTCACCCACATGGCTCAACTTTCAGCCAAAAAAAATCAGCCTATGAGCTAGATGAGCAACAACACCAGGGAGGAATGCACCTTAGAACAACCTATCCTACCAGCTCAGAAGGGCAGTATTTAACTAGGGATAAAGTCAGAAGGTAGGAATGGATACACAAGAAGGGCAAATTGAGAAGATGAACACACTAAGGAAGTCTAATTAGTGTTATTGCCTGCTGGGATGGCAATCAATATCATGACACAAAATGAGAATTTTTTTTTTATGAGAAACCATTTTGTACTATGAACTTTTACTCACTCACACAGACACACAGAGACACAGTTTTGCTTTCGGTTTGCTTTTTTTATAAGAATCAGGAGTAGAAGAATAAGGAACGACTGGGAGAGATGGTGCATAAGGGAAAATGTAAGTTTGAGAAAAATTCAATTAGGCTGCTATCTGAAAATCATTTAAAAAAAGCAACATTGTCTTAAGGGCAGAAATTAACATGGAGAGAAAGAAAACTGAGTATATTTAAGCAATAGTGTTCAGTATTTTGAAAACATTACATGATTATGTGAGAAAATGATAATAACTACCATTTTCTTGCACTATTATATGATTGGAATTGTGCCAATCTCTTTGATTCATTATCCTGCATAATCCGTATCACATCTCAAGAAAATTGCTACTATTATTATCTTTATTTTAAGACTAATTAAGAAAGCTAAAGTTCAGGAAATATGTGATTTATGCAAAATAGTACAACTAGCAAGGAGAAGAGAAGACATTTGATCCCAAATGTACATGACTGAAGAGGAAAACCCCTTTCTAGTCAATGAGTGGGTACAGAATATGGAATAAACTGTCAACAGTCAAACACGTGAAAAATACCAGTCTTCGAAGATGAAAGATAAACAAGACATGCATGAGGTGTGAGAGTGGCATGACGGCGGAACCCGGCTCGTTCGAGACACATCATCTGGCCAGAACGATTGCCAAAACAGAGGATCATGTCGAGCAGAAGACTAACGAAAATGAAGGGAACCTTCGACATGAGCTGGAGGACGCAGCTGCCAAAAGAATGGACGCAGACACCGCGAAGACCCTGACGCTAGAGAAGGGCAGGCAAGGTTCTGTTCCGCCGTACGTAAGGTTACTGCAAATCAGAGCGACTCGGAGTCAGCAATCAGCCTCAGGTGATTAACTCTATGAACATAAACACATTTACATAGAAAATACATGCATGTCTTGGGATATCTGCCTTACCAATAGTATGGTATTTAGATGGACATACTGGGTAGTATATGGATAAGAAATCTATATTAACCATTTCTCCCCTGAGGTGATTTAAAATTTTGCTTTGCAAGACAAAGAAAGCATAACAACATGAAAATTACTTAAGAAAGAAATGGTTACTATCGGCTGTAAATATGTAAGATGATTCAAGCCATTTTTCTCGGGCTTTTCATAATACTAAAAACAACCTCCAGAGAGAAAGTAAATTTAAATCTGGTTTTTCACAAGATACAGAAATAAAGAGTGGGGGCTTTCATAAAGATGCTTAGAGAAAAAAGCATCTGCATTCAAAAATGTTTTAATATCTCAGAGAAAATACAAAATTCTCCAATATTGTTTGTTTTAGTGATTTTTTTCATTACTTGTTAATAATAAATATATGGGGGTAGGTATCATAATATACATTGATGATATATTGATTATATAAGTTATATATCAGTGTGTGTATATATGTGAGTATACAGTTATATAGGTATATATGCATATGTATATGTATATATACTCATCTGTACAGCTGTCTATATATATACCTATATCAGTATGTATATGTGTGTGTATATATGTATCTGTATCAGTATATGTGTGTATATACTAATATAGATACATATACACTGATATACAAGGGGCACACCCAATAAATGAAAAGTTTTTTTCAAAGCTATGTATTTAAATTTATTTACAAAACAACCTTATCACCTTCAAAGTACTCTCTATTACACTTAATACTTTTGTCAAATCTGCAATTCCATCCTTGGAAACATTTTCAAACTCATCTGTTTGGATGGCTGACAGCACCTCCCTCATTTTGTTCTTCACCTCTTCTATGTAATCAAATCACTGTCCTTTCGTGTCCCTCTGCATTCGTGGAAACAAAAGGAAGTCACACAGAGTGAGGTCAGGTGAGTCAGGTGCATGGGGCAAGAGAGGCAGGCTGATTTTGAGCCAGAACTGGAGTACTGAGATGGCCGATTGAGCAGGTGTGTTGCTTTGGTGGCAAATCAGTCCCCCATCTGCCACAAATCAGGCCTCTTTTGTTGCACACTGTTACGCAATCTTTTCAGAACCTCTAAATAGAAAGCTTGATTAACAGTCTGACCTTGTGGAATGAACTCCAGATGCACTCTCCCCTCACATCAAAAAATCAAATGAGCATTGGTTTTTTTGGTACCCCTTCATATGTTATATATACATGTATGCATATATATTGTATATATTATATGTTATGTGCTTTATTTTATATATAAATCATATAATATATACACTTTATATGTGTGACATATGTGTAAGAGATATCTGTATGATGTATATGTAAGATAGATAAATAGATATATATAAGATAATGAAATTGTGCAAAATGTTTCAGGAACAGGAAGTGGAATTCCCAGGAAATGCGATAAATGGAGAAAATGCTTGGATTTGTAAATACTCTACGGTTAATGTGCTTTTTCTTTAAGTTTGAAATTTGAGGGAGCTTCTTCAATTTATTGAGGTTGATAATTTGATCATAAATTACGTCAGTTGATTTCCTTAAGCAGCTCTCTTTAACTGCTTTTGGCTATTTTTAAATTTTGACTATTTAAAATTTTTTTCTTTTTTGGTTTCTAATAATCAACCTAGAAAACCAAATAAGACAAACTCACTACCATCGAACCGATGCCAGCACATAGCAACTCTTTAGAACAGGGTAGAACTGCCACTATGAGTGCACGAGATTGTAACTCTCTATAGGAGTAGCAAGCCCTGTCTTTCTGCTGCAAAAAAGCGACTGACCTTGCAGATTGCAGCCCAATGGAACCACTAGGCCCCCAGGGCTCCAGTCAACCAAGTAGGGAGTTCAAAATGTCTAGGATGTGTTTCTCTGCTTCATCGTTGCTAGGTGCCCTCAAGTGGGTTCTGACCCATGGAAACCCATAGAAGCACAACGGTTCCAGGGAAGACCAACAAATGGGTGAACAAAAGCATCGGCACCTCTGACTCACTTAACTGACATCGTTTCAAACATTTATGCAAAAACCAGTGTTATGCAAAGAACGGAGAATGACCACATTAGGTAATAAAAGGAAGGATGCCTACATCATTACATAATTGTCAGATTATACCATTATATAACTGCCGAACCGCAAAGAATCCTGGTCTATCCAAGTGGACACAAAACCGCGTTTCCTTCATTACTCTCAACTCACATATTATTTGCTATTGTGAGATGTTTGTCATTAATGTGCAATATACTTAGATGATGGTTATTTAACTATTGTGATAAATGCACAAGTCAGATATTAGCTATTTGGTAAGTAAAGAATAGGTGTATATCTATAAGTATCTGTAGGAAACCAAGATCTTAGAAAAGGAGGGATGGGAAGAGGAGACCCCTAGAGTAAAATATGTCACATTAAGATGGTTGCAGAGAATTTGGTGAAACAGAATGTGCATGAATGATTCAATGTAACTGATAATTTTAAAAAACCTGGTAAACTGCTCTGAAACCTTCAACTAACTCACAATAAAAAGCTCAAAACAAAAAGAATAAACCAAGATCATTCTCTAATAAGCTGTGCAAACCTGAACAGCTAAACAGCCTTGTTTGTGATTCCCTATTTTATACTATAAAATATGGAAATTAGAAGTTAGCATTTCTACAAATTCACCATGTTTAACACCCATGATCTGGTCTCCAACCAGTAGGCATCCACAGAATGCCACTCTCCATGTTACATGCTTTAATAATAGCTGTGAGGTTGTATGTTTAATGATAAATCTGTATTTTTTTTTAAAACAGAAATATCAATGTAAATTTATTAACAAAGCAGTTTGTGATAACTGATACAAAATAATCCTGCTACTTTTAATGCATCCCATGACAAATATCCACTAGGTGTCCTCAAGGGACAATCCTCTGTCCACACCATCTCCCTTTTCCCCTTCACATGGAGGGGATTCATTTCATGGGTCCTTTCAGGAAATAAATACCCCTACTGTTTTCAATCTTTTGCTTTCTTTCCCGACTTTATTTTACATACTCTCACAAATGGTTTGCCTGGGCCCCTCACTATCTGACCAAACTTAGAATGACTTGAACCATTGAAAAGAAAACCTTTGCATTTCCCTTTTGATCATTTTAAGAGTATGTCAATCTCTAAATCTCACTCTCTTGCTCTAGCAAGAAAAAGTCTAGTCACCACTGCCAGGTTGTTATCAAATTTCTCATACCTTTGTGATAAGAGTTTGGAATTTCAATTAACTGAGGGATGGTTCCCTGAGACCCTGACTGCATCTGGATTCCCTGAATTATCTTCATCTGACCCACATCTCTGCAACAATGGAGTTAAAACTTGACAGATTATCATGTTGCTTTGTATAACATTTTTTTAAGCTTCCAAAAATATCTTCATATTTGTCTAACAAATGTAAATGTCTTAGGTCTAGCATCAACAAGTTATTTTTAATGAAACAATGTGTTGAAAGTGGTCCAGTTTGAGTTTTGAAATAAACAGTTTCAAACTGCTTGTATATTTAATGTATTTTTTAAATCATCCTTCTAAAATGCAGTTCCTTAGGTCCAGAAAAATCTGATAGGCAATTATCTTTCTGTTGGTTCCCATGTTGATAGGTAATAGCATATAACACATATAGCCATGCCACACAATTTTCCAAAACTTGAATAAGAAGTTTCTCAGAGTATCTAGTTCCAATTCCCACAGAGTATTGTAACTGGTCTAACTTCACCTTCTCTGAATGGGTAGGTTTACTGGCTCAACCGACCAAAAGATTGGGGGCAGCAGTAAGGGATTCTGGTGTCATTTTACTCTTAGATACATCCCACCATGACATACCTACTCTCTAAAAGTGACTTTCATCTTTCACATCCCACACGCACACTTTGTAGTCATTTGTCGGCCCAGTCAATCAGAATGAAGATGGGCTCCAAGGCAAATCCGAGTGTGAATTTTTGAGGACTGCTGTACTAAACCACTACAAGCTTAGTGATTATAAACAACAAATTTATTTTGGCGCGATTCTGGAGGGAAGAAATCCAACAGTAGGGTGTCAGTAGGACCATGCCCCCACGGAAGCATCTAGGGACCAACCCCTCCTTAACTCCAGCTTCTGGTGACTTCCAGCGTTACCTACAGCATCATTTCAGTCATTATTTCCAATGTGATATTGCTTCCTCATTTTGCATGGCTTCTGTTTCAATGTGTGGAATCTCCTTCTGCCGCTGTGCTATAAATAAGGATACTCAACATGACAAATAGGGTCCATGTGAATAATTCATAATAATCTCCTCACCTCAAATTCCTTAATTAAGGTATATTTGAAAATACTTTTTTCCCCCAAATAAGATACCATTTACAAATTCTAGCCATCAAAACTTGATCTCCTGGGGGCCAATATTCCACTAGTCTAGTCAGTCTTTCAGTATCTGACAATGACCCACTGTTCCAAAAACCACACCAAACACGGTAGAACTGCACTGTGGGTGTCCAAGGCTGCCACTCTTATGGGAGTAGAATGGCCCATCTTTCTCCTATGGAGTGGCTTGGGGTTTTGAACTGTTGGTCTTTCAGTTAGCAACCCAATGAATAACGACTACCAGTGGCTAATTCCTCTGAAGTTGACAGCCTATTTCTAGTCTGTTCTTAGTCTGGAAACTTGGCTGAAACCTGTATTTTAAATGCCAATGACATCGCTTCCTGTATAACAACAAGCAAGCCACCAAAGTATGACAAAATGACAGGTAAGTGAAGAGAAATGGCATCACATTCATCATCAAAGAGAACAATTTAAAATACATTAATACCTATTTGCCTACAAGGAAACCCAGTCAATACAACTATTATTCAAATGTATGTACCAAACACTAAAGCTCGTGATGAAGAAATTGAAGAATTTTACTACTGTCTTCAGTGTTAAATTGACCAAGCATATAATCAAGATGCTTGATGATTATTGGTGATTGGAAGGTAAAAGTTGGAAACAAAAAAGAAGAAACAGTAGTTGTAAAATAATATATTAGAAGTAAAAAAATGTAAGAATTATGGCCTTTGTGGTAGAGATGAAACTGGAGATCAGAGGATAAATTTTGCAACAAAAAGTATTTCGTTATTACAAATACCATTTTTCAACAACAAAAATGGGGTCTTCTCATGGAATACACAGAAATCAAATAGACTACATCTGTGGGGAGATATCATGGAGAAGCTCAATATCAGCAGTTAAAACTAGGCCTGCGATTGACCTTAGAAAAGACCATCAATTACTCATATATGAGTTCAGGTTGAAGATGAAGAAAATTTTAAAAGTCTGAAAGAGTCGAAACATGACCTTCATCTATATACGATAGGGTGAACGATCCCAAGGAGAAAACAATAGGACCAGTGGTTCCAGGGGGGCATAGGAGAGGAGGGGGCAGAGGGGAGGGTGTAGGAGCCAACAAACTCAGGGATAGGGGAACAACAAGAGATCTAAAATTGATGGTGAGGAGGGCACATAATCCCTGGTGGGGTTTAATCAAGTGCAAAGTATCTGCGAGGGATTACTGAGAACTGAATGGAGGGTAAGCATGAGAGTGGGATAGGAGGAAGATGAAAGGAAATAGAGGAAAGAAATAGGAGGCAAAAGCTCCTTTTATAGAGGTATAGTTATAGACATCTATATATAAATATAACTTATAATGAAAGGGATAGAGACCAATGTACATATATTTATATGTTAAGTATTAAGATGGACTTAGGACCTCTACTCAAGGCCTCCCTTAACACAAGAACAATTTGTTCTAGTAACCTGGCACTCTTTGATACTCACCTTCCTGACATGATTGCTGAAGACAAAATGGGTGCATAAGCAAATGTGGTGAAGAGAGTGGATGGTGCCCAGCTATGAAAAGATATAGCGTCTGGAGTCTTAAAGGCTTGAAGTTAAATGAGCAGTCTTCCAGGAAGGAAGCAAATAAGCCCACATGGAAAAAGCACACTAGCCTATGTGATCATGAGGCATCGATGGGATCAGGTAACAGGTATCAAAAGATCCAAAACAAATAACAATAGCAAACAAGGGGCTTTGGAGTGGAGACCTAAAGTCCAACTGTAGACAATTGGATACCCCCCCCCAATTATAAGAAAGGGTTATAAGGAAGGGATAATTCAACCAAGGTGCAGTAGAGCACTGATGAAACACAGATCATTCCTCTAGTTCCTGAATGCTTCCTCTGGCCCCTACTCACCCAACCCCCATACTACTATCATGACCCAGTTCTATCTTACAAATCTGGCCAGACCAGGAATGCATATTTGGTACAGATAAGAGCTCTAGAAACATGGAATTCAGGACAGATAAACCCCTCAGGAACAGTAGCAGGAGTAGTGATATCATGAGAGTAGGTGGATGGTGGGGGAACGTGAAGGGGGAGAAAGGGGAAATCCATCACAAGGTTGGGTATATATCCCACCCCAAAGGGGATGAATAATAGAAATGTGGGTGAAGGGATACAACAGACGGTGTAAGATATGAAATAAGAACAATATATAATTGATTGAGAATTCACGAGTGTGGGAAGGTGGGGGAGGGAGGGGAAAAAGAGGAGCTTATCCCAAGGGCTCAAGTAGAAAATGTTTTAGATAGGGTGATGACAACATTTGTACAAATATGCTTGAGACAATTGATGTATGGAATGTTATACGAGGTTAAGAGCCCCCAATAAAAGGACTTAAAACAAACAAAACTATGACCTTCAGGATCACACGGGAACTCCAAGAACAGATTTGCTGCCTTGAACAGTAATGACAGAGACCTGATGGGTGGCAAGAGGACATCATTATTGAAGAAAGCACAGAATCATTTAAAAAACAGAAAAGATTGAAGCGGACATCAAAAGAGATGCTGAAACTTGATCTTAATTGTACAGTGGTTAGGCAAATGGAAGACAGTTTGAAGTAAATGAACTGAATAGAAATTTTCAAATGGAAGCTCAAGAAGATAAAGTATCATAGAGGTGTGCAAAGACCTGGAGTTAGAAAACCAAAATAGCAAAACACCCTCAGCATATCTTCAACTAAAAGAAGTAAAGAACAAATGAAAGCCTCAAGTTGCCATATTGAGAGATTTTATGGGAAAAACATAAATGATGGCACGAGACACTGTACCAAAAA
Source organism: Echinops telfairi (assembly GCF_000313985.2). NCBI lineage: Eukaryota > Metazoa > Chordata > Mammalia > Afrosoricida > Tenrecidae > Echinops > Echinops telfairi. The sequence goes on along the minus strand of NW_022107431.1, from coordinate 61,431,398 downwards.
GAACTAGTTGACATTCAACCATTTCAGGAGGTAGCATTTCAGCAAGAACAAATGATGCTGACGAAAGTATTGCAAAATGCACTGAAGGCATTAACCAAAAACAAGGTTCCAGGAATTCATGGATATGTTAGTCCAAGTGGACTAGAAAAACAAGTCCATATACATATGTGTATAAGAACGAGCTTTATGCTGATGGTGCCCGGCTATCAAAAAGTATAGCGTCTGGGGTCTTAAAGGCTTGAAGGTAATCAAGCGGCCATCAAGCTTAGAAGCAACAAAGCCCACATGGAAGAAGCACACCAGCCT
>NW_022107431.1:61410936-61430238 GCF_000313985.2 Echinops telfairi | reverse complement strand
GGCACTAAGAAGCCGGTACGGTACGACGTCGGACTACCAGTCGCAATCTTTTTTTTTTTTTTTGATTTCCAATAATTTAGTTTTCCTTTGGGCTTCCTTTTAGTAGAAATGAGAAAGATGTCAATACGCTATCTTATTTTGGTCCCTTGTGAGACAATATACCTTTCTTCGAAATTTAGGATGTCAAATGTAGATTCACACAACTCAGGAAGAAAGAAAAAGATTTTGACAACAGAACAATAGCGAGGACCCCAGAAAGCCACGCTCACGCCTATAAATAAAGTGGGGCAGCCCGGGCCAGGTGCTCAGCTCCAGCCCCATGGAGGCGGTGTGGCTTCCGAGTGTCCTCTGGGAACAGGTGTTGTGCACGCCCTGTCCTTCTGTAACCTTCGAGTGAGGCCTGGCTCCTGGGGTCCGCCAGGCGGGTTAGTAGCTGGTTAGGGACAAGCCTGGAAGCTGGGAGGAAGAGACAGGCGGCCTGGAATGTGGACGTGGAAGGAAGCCAGTGGCTTCCAAAAGTGCAGGGTGACATCCCGAGAGCCGTGTCCACAGGGCCCCCCAGCTCTATGCCCACACATGAGTTTGAGTCCCTGGGTCTCTGGGGCAAGAGCTAGGTCCTGGCTGCACCCAGCACCTCTCCGGCTTCTGGAAGGCTCTGTGGGCGCCCAGCACCCCTCCGGCTTCTGGAAGAGGCGGGAGGCACTGCCAGTTGGGGCCGAACAGCCGGCTCACCCCGAGTCGGGCACGCAGAGATGGGGAGGACGCTGGGGAGGCTCCGGGGCAGTGGGAGCCGAGGGCCAGCCACCTCCTGAGAAGGCCATGTGGCTGCTCTGTCCTGCCAGCTCCTGGCTCGAGGATGCAGCCCAGCGAGAAGCAGAGTGGGGTCAGAGGTCTCCGTCCACTGGCGGCTGGCAGAGGCGGTAGAGCCTCGGAGCACCCTGGGGCATCTGATCCTTAACTCGGAGGTTTTTGGCCAGAATCTCCACCCTGGGGCCCTGCTTCCGCATGATGTCCGTGGCCTGCATGATGCACTTGGGCAGCAGCCCGTGGCTCCGCGCCAAGATGGCCGCCTGCTCCAGGGAGAAGCTCAGGGTGCTCCTCTGCATGCCCGTGCCACACATGGAGATCTGACAGGCGCCCAGGCGGTAGCAGAGCTCCGAGGAGATGGGAATGAGGCCTGCAACTGTTATCACAATCCATACACACACATGAGCCCAAAAAAACATTTTTTTATGTTTAAAAAAATAAAAAAACTTTCAACATATTAAAAAAAAGAATGAGCTTTATATGAAAGAATAATTGTATATTCAGAAAACATCCCAGTCCAGATCAAGTGCATAAGTCCAATATAAACCCATATGCCTGATACCAGTCGATAGATTCCTCTTCAGACTCACTCAATACCCGCAATGATGCTGAATGCAGGAAGATCACAGGCCAGTGCATGGAAAGCCTTGTGGATCCAGTGGCAGTGGAAGCATCTTAGCATTGGCAAGGGTCTCCATGTGGCTCCTCCAGCTCCAAGGCTCTGGGTATCATCTGCATAGCTCTATGTGACTTGTCAACAGGAATGTCTTGCAGGGAGAGAGTATATCTAACCTCCAGTGAGCTATTTATCTCCCTTGTGCCTCCAAATGAGATCATCAAGCTGCTACCTGATTGACAGGCTAGATTTCACCCCTTAACAAGTTGATAGATTATGTAACTGCCACAATGGAATATCAATTGAAATGTTTGAACAAGTTGAAGAGCACTGGAAGCACTCACTCATCCATGCCAGGAAATTTAGAAGACACCTACTTGGCCAACTGACTGGAGAAGATTTGTGTTTGTTCCCATTCCAAAGAAAGGTGGCCAACAGAATGTACAGCTTGTGGGAAAATATCATTGATAGCACATGCAAGTATATTTTTGCTGGATCATTCAACAAAGGTTGCATCAATGCATTAACAGTGAACTTCCAGAAACTCAAGCTGAATTCAAAGTAGAACGTGGAACAAGGTATATCACTGCTGACATTGGGTAGATCTTGGCTGAGAGCAGAGAATTCCAGAAAGATGTTTATTTGTTTTCTATTGATTATGCATTAGACTTTATGGGTTGTAGTGGAGTGAAATTTCTTAACATGACTCTTCTACCCAAGTCTCCCTAACTCCCATCAAATTACTGGGTAAGACTATGCAAAGAAGACATGTATAACATGAACAGAAGGGATCAGTCAGCTTTCATTATCACCTCCCTGGTTATAAGAATGAGCTCTTTGGATAGATGAGAGAAACCCAGGAGACCTTGGAAGAACATGTTCAAGATCGCTGTCTGAAGTGTCAGAGACCACGGGGACCAGATGCATCACAGATGGGCACAGGGGCTTGGAGGAGCAGCACTGAGACTATGAGGTATCTTTTCCTTAGCTGGCCCAAGACTGTGGAACTATGGAACAGGGTGACCGATGAGTTGCTTTCCTGACATCTGGAGACAAAACCCAAGAAGCCAAGTCCAAGAGCTGAAGAGAAAACTGACCACCATATGGCTGAGACAAAGAACCAATGAGAGACTTAGCTGCAGGTTGTGGAGGACAATAATTGCATTCTTACTTTTGCTGATCCAGACTTGTGGCAACCTACTTACTTCCCTGATAAATCCTTCTAATTATGAGTATTGCCTGTGAGTTCTGTGTAGCCCTTGCAATGAATTCTCAAGTCCATCAGAGTGGCAGGGCATGAATGGTTGGTGTCGGGGAAAGAAGGATGGAATGTGGAAGCTTGTCTAACTCCTGCTTCGTGCCAGTAGTGCAGTGGCAAGTGGTCAGATATTGTCCTCAATTCCCATTTACCACATGGATCATAACAAGTTATGTATTGCAATACAAGAATGGGAATGCCAGAACACTGCATTGTGCACATTTGGAACGTGTACATGGATCCAGGGGCAGTTGTGTAAACAGGACAAGCCCTACTGCACAGTTTAAAATCAGAAAAGGTGTGCATCAGGGTTGTATCCTCTCAGAATACTTACTCATTCCACCTGTGTGCTGACCCAATGGAGAAACTGTATGATTTGAAGAACAGGGTGGCAACCTGATGGGAGGAAGGCTTATTAACAACCTGCAATATTCAGGTGGCACAACTTTGCTCTCTGAAGGTGAGGAGGACTTGAAGCACTTGCTGATGAAGAACAAGGGTTTCAAACTTCAATATGACTTCAATTACAATTTCTTGCAAAGAAAATAAAAATCCTTGCAACTGGATCAATAGATAAACAGAGAAAAGTTATCAAGGATTTCATCTTGTTTGGATCCATAATCAATGCTCATGAAAGCAAAAATCAAGATAGCAAATGATATATTGCATTGGTAAATCTGCGGCACAAGACCTCGTTAAAGTGCTGAAAAGTGAGCACTCCTTTACTTTGAAGACTAAGGTATGCCTAAGACCAAGTCATGGTATTTTCAATTACCTCAGATGCCTGTGAAAGTTGGACTTACATAAGGAAGATAAAGAATTGAAGCATTTGAATTATGGTGCTGGTGAAAAATATTGTAAGTAAAACTGACTGCCAAATGAATAAACAAATCAGTCTTGGAAGAAGTAATTGTGCTCCCAAGAGGCAAGGCTGGTGAGCCTTTGTCTTATGTACTTAGGTCATGTTATCTGGAGAGGACCAGTCCCTAGAGAAAGACATCATGTTTGGTAAAGCAGGTGGGCAGCCAAAAAGAGGAAGGCCCTCCACATGTATCGACCCAGTTGCTGTCATGATGGCTCAAATCGCAGCAACTGGGAGGATGGCACAGTACTGTGCAGTGCTTCATCCTGTTTGGGTCATGGTTACTATGAGTCAGAACTGACTGGATGGCACCTTCATCAGCCTGAGAAGATCTGGATCATAAATAATTTTATCTCTCAAGACCTTTAATATAAATCACTTGGAAGTTCTTCTGGTGAACCGTTGGTAACAATTATCTCCATGGAAGTAATCCCACATCCATTATATAATTATCACCCTATTTTTGCCTCTTAATTTTTCCCATCCACCTTGAATCTTTCTTCCATGATGGGAAATTTTTTCTTCAACTTTCCTTACCTCTAAATGATTTTTACACCTCCCTGAAATGTTTTCCCCAGCTCCTTTCTATTCTCTCAAAACCCATATTAATTAAAATATTTATTATCTTAAAGACCACTTTCACCTCCTCCAAATGTTCCTCTTTGTCAAATATTGCTTGAATCTCTTTTATCCTCCAAGCACTATGATAATCAACAGCATTTTAATTAATTTTATTTTAATATGATTAACATATCATACAATTCAATAATTCATATTAAAAATGGTTGGGGAATTATCACCGCACACAATTTGGGGATATTCTCTTCCTTCTTGTACCCTCTGGTGGTGACCACCCATTCCCCCCACTCTCATGCTCCCAGATAATTAGGGTTTCAGTTGCTGTCTTCACAAAGCCCAGCTTCAGAAAAGTATAAGAAACAAGGACAAAGAACAGAAAGGACCCAGCAATAATGATCTCAATATAAGAATAAGTCACCAATATTAAAATTTTAGGATAAACTTAGGAAAGGGGACCCAAAGAGAGATTCAATGCCCAAGGTGTTGCATTACAGCTTAAGTTCAAACGCTAAGTTCCTCTTTACAATGCTTTGTCTGCTGTTAGGGTTGTTCACATTCCTAGTGGGCAGTGGGGATTCACCAGGGACTCAATGCACGTAGGTAACTTGCAAATAGATTTGGGGTTTTCACTATCATCCACAGCATTTTAAAACCAATGGCATTTTATCCTAAAGTTCTTTACTTTTGATTTATTCAAGGGTTCATTTTTATTTCATTTCAATTTTTAAAAAAATAATACTTTATTGTGGTGTTGGTGAAGGCTTAGTATCCCAGTCAACAATTTCATGCAAGTGGCTCAGTGGAATTGATTGCATTCTTCATAATGTGTGGATATTCTCATTATTTCCTGACAAAATATTTTTGATGTTTATATAGAGAAACAAAATATTTAGAAAAAAATGAGGGTGAGCATTTCCTATTAGAAGTAACATGAAGCTATAAAGGAAACAATAATTCAAACAGTGTGCTGATAGACAAGAATACACGGGCAGGAAGATGGTAAGTGTACAGAAAGTCCGGTACCAGAATCAGGTTATATATGAATTTAGACGATGATAAATGTGGATTTTCATCAAGTGAGAAAGGGTAGATTATTTCTTAAGTCAGATCAGAAAGTTGACAAGCCGCACGTAAAACCACTGAAAACGAAGCTCCATGTCATTCACAATACAGAATGCATTTCTCTTTTAATGTAAAAAGTGAAGCATAAAAGTACACAAATTAAATGCAAGTGAATATTGGCTTTTGCACTGGAGAAGATCTTCTTTAGCATCTACACAAAATCAAAACCAAAGGTGGGAGAAGAACAAACACAAAGAATTGGCTCAAAACGTATATGAAAACAACTTGCACAAACAAAATGCAGAAACTTTTCTAACTGTGTTTCTACTTATACTTCCGCCCTATTCACATCTGCCTTCAGAGCTGCGTCTTGGGCAAACGCTGCCTTTGGATCTCCTGTGGTTGGTTGTTCTAAAGGGTGCATACCTCCTTGAGGTTATTGTTCATCAGATGCCTGTCTATTATTTGACTGAAATTTCAGCAATGAGGATGAGTTCAGTTCTAAGTCTGAAGAGTGACTAAGTGCTGGTCTCTGAGTTCCATCAGATTCTAGTCGACCAGTAAACCTGTCCCTTTTATGATTTTGACTTTTGTTGCACATTTTCCCATTCTATTTGGAACCTTATATTGTAATATTTTTCAGAGGAATATGCATTAGTACCTTGGTGACTTCTAGTTCTTCTGGTTCCTTGCTCATGGAGATTGATGTTCATGTGGTCCATTGGACCCTTGGATCCATTGTTTCCATGCGTCTGATTTTCTTTCCTCCAGGCGAAAGAAGCCAGTAGTTGTATCATAGAAAACCACTGGAGAGTTTTGAAAAACCCAGTCACTACTGATTGTTATTTTGTAGGTGCCATCAAGTCAGCTCCGACCCATAGCAACCCTATGCACAAGAGAACAAAACACTGCACTATCCAGTGCCATACTCACAATCCTATCCCTGAGCCCATTGATACAGCCATCGTGTCAATCCCTCTCCTTCAGAGCCTTCCTCTTTTTCATGGCCCTTCCACTTTACCAAACATAAAGACCTTTTCCAGGGACTGGTCCCTCCTGACAACATATCCTAAATATATTAGATAGGCATATGATGCAATGAAGAATACCATGGCTTGGGTAAGGCACATCTTAGTCCTCAAAGTAACATCCTTGCTCTTTAATCCTGTAAAGAGGTCTTGTGCAGCAGATTTACCTATTGCAATGTGTCTTTTGATCTTGTGACAGCTGCTTCCATGAGCACTGATTGTGGATCCAAGCAAGACAAAATCCTTGACAACTTCAACCTTTTCTCCATTTATCATGATGTGACCAGTTATGAGGATTTTGGTCTTCTCTACTTTGAGTTGTAATCTATACTGAAGGATAAAATTTTTGATCTTCATTAGTAAGTGCTTCAATTTCTCCTCACTTTCAGCAAACAAGGTTGTGGCCTCTGAATATCGAAGGTTATTAATAAGCCTTTCTTTGCTCCCGATGTTGCATTCACCTTCCAAGAAGCCAGGTTCTCTGATGATTTCTGAGGGTATGGTAAGAGAATACGACCCTGACAGACATTTCCTGATTTTGAACCATGCAATATTTCCTTGTTCTGTTCAAACAACTACCTCTTGGCCCATGAACAAGTTCCTCATGAGCACAATGAGGTGTTACCATTCTGTTATCCCACCATTTATTATCGTCCACACAGTTGAATGCCTTGGCATAGTCAATGCAACACAAGCAAATGTCCTTCTGGAATTCTGTTTTCAGCCAAGGTCCATCTTGCATCAGCGATGATACGGTTTGTTATAAGTCCTCTTTTGAATCTGTCCTGGATTTCTGGAAGTTCCCTGTCAATGTACTGCTGCAACCATTGTTGGGAGATCTTCAGTAACATTTTACTTGTGTGAGATATCAATGATATTATTCTATATGTTTGAGCCCTTTTTGGGGGTCACCTTTCTTTGGAATGGCTACAAACATGGATATCTTCTAGTCAGTTGACCAAGTAGTTGTCTTTCAAATGTCCTAGCATTGACCAGAGTGCTTCCAAAGCTTCATCAGTTTTTGAACCATTTCCAGTGGTATGCCATCATACCCTGGAGTCTTGTTTTTGGCTAGTGCTTGAATGTTTTCCTTCAGTACTGTTGCTTCTTGTTCATATGCTACCTTTTGAGACAGTGACCGTGTATTCTTTCCATCTTCTTTTGATGCTTCCTGCATCATTCAATATTCTGACCATACAATCTTTCAATGTTACCCTTTAAGACTTGAATTTTTCTTGCGTCCTTTCATTTTAAGATAAGCTGAGCATAGACTTCATTTATTTATGTTCTAAGCCTATGTGTTTGCTTATTTAAATATAACTTTACTTGTCTTCTCCAGCTTCCCTTTGAAATATTCTACTCAGCTCTATGATGTCATAATTTCTTCTTTGTGTCTTAGCTAGTTTCTGATTAAGAGAAAGTTTCAGAGTTTCCTCTGATATCTTCTTTGATCTTTTCTTTCTTTCATGCCTTTTATTTATTTATTTTTCATTTATTTTTTAATCGTTTTATTAGGGGCTCATACAACACTTATCACAATCCATACATACATCAATTGTGTAAAGCACATTTGTACATTCACTGCCCTCATCGTTCTCAAAACATTTGCTCTCCACTTAAGCCCCTGGAATCAGGTCCTCATTTTCCCCTCCCTCCCTGCTCCCCCCTCCCTCATGAACCCTTGATAATTTATAAATTATTATTTTGTCATATTGTGCCCTGTCCGACGTCTCCCTTCGCCCACTTTTCTGTTGTCCATCCCCCAGGTAGGAGGTCACATGTAGATCCTTGTAATCGATTCCCCTTTTCCAACCCACTCTCCCTCTATGCTCCCATTATCGCACTCAAACCACTGGTCCTGAAGGGATCATCCACCCTGGATTCCCTGTGTTTCCATTTTTCTTGATGTTCTCCCACAGCTTATCGGGTCTTCTGTCATTAGTGTCCAATGCATCGAATCTTTTCTTGAGATGTTCTCCAAATTCAAGTGGGATCAATTCAAGGTTGGATTTTGACTATTGGACTTCTTTTAATTTTCTTGACCTTCAAGCTGAATTCACATATGAGCAAGGGATGTTCTGTTCCAAGTTAGACCCTGGCCTGGTTTTAGCTGCTGATATTGAGCTTCTCCATCTTCAATTTGATTTCTGTGTGTGCTCTCTAAAGAATTCCATGTGTGTAGTCAGCTCTTGTGTTGTTGAAAAATGCATTTGCTATGAACAAATCATAGCAAATGATTTGCAAAACTCTATCATGTGATCTCAGCTTTGCTTCTATCACCAACACCATATTTTCCAACTTTCCCATTCCCTTTGCCAATAGTTATCAATGTATCTTGATTGCATGTTTGATCCATTTCTATCTGAAAGTATTGGTAGAAATCTGCACATTCTTCATCACTAGCTCTTGTCATTGGTGCATCAATTTTAGTAACAGTTATATTGATTGGATTTTCTTGAAGGTGGATAGATAGAATCCTATCACAGTCTAGATTGTACTTCAGGATGAATGCAACACCATTCTTCTTGTGGCATTTCCATCATGTAACTATGTGATTTTCTGATCCAAAATGACCAAAATCTGTCCATTTCTGATCACTAATGTCTAGGAAATTGGCCTTTGGGCTCTATTTCATTTTGTGATGACTTCTGATTGTCCTAGGTTCATCCTCCACACGTTCCCGTTCCTGTCATTAGCAGATATTTGCAGATGTTTCTTCTTCCCTTGAGTCATGCCCAGGAAGATCCCAAAGGCCCCACTGCCACAGCTTTACCCCACTCATATCACCTCATCATCCACTCACATCACCCCCCTCACATCACCATGGTCACCTCCATGCTGAGAAATCAGCCCCTCCTGAGTCATATTCCGCATGTCTTCTGATTCAAGGGCCTATCTCTCAGAGCTATCTCCAACAAAGTTTTGCTTCCATTATTAGGCCTTCAGCATCTGACAATGTTTCAAAGGTAAGCATAAGTGGCTAATTCCTCCAAAGTGAGCAGCCAATTCATTCTTCATTGTCTGTTTTTAGTCTGGAAGTTCTGCTGAAAACTGTTCACTTCAGATAAGCCTGCTGACATTTGAAATGCCAGGGACATAGTTTCCAGCATCACAATAAGCAAGCCCCCACAGTACGACAAACTGGCAGTGAAGGGGTGGTCTGTACTTTTAATGATTTTAATATGTGTTTTCAAGATTATCTTCTTAAAAGGACTTACCTCCCCTCAGGACCATTGTGAGAGTGGCAATACCTGGAGGATGGGGGAAAGGTGGGGTAAAAGGGGGAACTGGTTACAAGGATCTATATATAACCTCCTCCCTGGAGGATGGACAACAGAAAGTGGGTGAAGGGAGACATCAGACAGTATAAGATATGAGAAAAGAATAATAATTTATAAATTATCAAGGGTTTAAGAGGGAGGGAGGAGCGGGAGTGGGGGGGCGTTGAGGAGCTGATACTAAGGGCTGAAGTAGAAAGTCAATGTTTTGAGAATGATGATGGCAACAACTGTACAAATGTCCTTGACATAAAGTGGATGTATGTATGGATTGTGATAAGAGTTGTATGAGCCCCCAATAAAATGATTTTTTTTTAAAAGGAATAACACTTTGTTATCCAGGTCTTTTCTACTGAGAAATTACAAAAGAAGTTTCTCTTTCAAAAAGCACTCAGCATATTGTTACTGTGAACAGTAACTTCTCTCCCTATTTTGAAAGACAATTTTTATCAAATACCTAGAGTTGTGTTACAGTTGCTTTGCACTTGAGCATTTGGGATGATTTGTAAAGGCTTCTTACAAGTGTGTGCCATGCAATCCCAGGGATCTGATCTTTTATCATCCTTAAAATTGGAAAGGGATTAACTCATTGAAAGGCAATAGCATAACCCTTATCCAGCTGTAAAAATGTAATATATTCTAACCCTAATTTGTATCCGATCCAAGACTGTGTTTGATATCAAGTATCACACTTCCTACTATTACAGTAGTAGTTCAAAGTTTTGTGCATATTCTAAAATATTTCACCTTAATATATCCTACAATAGCAAGACATTAATACTGAACCTAAAATATATTTCTATATTATATAGATATAATATGTGTGCATGTGTATATACATATATATTCTTTCATTTAAAGGTTCACCATTAGTTTTTCTCATTTTTATCATGAAATCTACATGTGGATGTTAATACAAGGTTCTTAACACCACGATTACAAGCTGATTGCTGCTTACAATATCATTAGATATACACATATCTCAATTAGAGGATTCCCTTTGGTTTGAAGGTTAGAGATGGGCTTTCTACTCATAAGCACATTACTTGCTACAATGTAAGCTATGTATTCAGCATTCTATTCAAGGTTTTATTGTGAACAACTAAAACACTGAAAATAATGAGTGCTCAAGATCCAGCAGATAAAGACAGATATTAACCTAACATCCAAAGGTTCATAGTCAGAGAACGCTGAAATATATTATCATTAAAATAAATTATGTGCACTGCTGGCTACATAAAAAAAACTTTTATTTAAATTAGAAAAAAGAGGAAGAAGCAGGAAAGGGGGCAGAATTTAAAGGAAAAAAGGAAGAGCAAGAAGGGAAAAACGTAAATGCAAAGAAAATGCAGGAAGGGAAGGGGAAGATGGAAGGGGCACATCAGCAGCAGCAGCAGCTCTGGGATGCTCCCACTCGCCTGATTCGGTTATTCTGCCCTCACACGTGGGTGCTAGGAAGATCTGTACTGATTCACAAATAGGGCCTTCCCTGACCTTGACGTAGTCACTTTTGTTTTCTTTTATTGCTCATTTTGGCTTTGTAATACAAGCTTGTTGGACCTGTGATCTCCAGGCCTGATTACCACCTTTCATCCTCTGTCCAGTGGGGTTTTCCCTTTGGTCCTTTTATTCTTCTATTTCCACTATTGATTTGGCTTGACATCCTTGAATCTGGACTTTGGTTACACTTACACAGAAAGAGTCAAAGTAATTTATGGTGAATATTAATCCAGGATAAATTTGATTGGTCCAGTGACTCCCAGGAAATCTATATCCCAATTTGCCTAGAAAACCACATTTTTAACTAATGATATTTATAATTATACTTGTGAGACTTTACAATAGCAGTGAGTAGAAATCAAAATATATCATCACAACTGACAAATTAGGGAGGACTTTCACATCTCCACAAAGAATGATTAACACGAAGGTAGTGTAACATGGAAAGCCAAATGCACTTTCGAGCTCAGTCAATTAACATAGTTGAGTGATTGATTTTATGTTGTCTTTGGATTTTTACATGTGGAATACTGAACATTGGAGTTAAATAATGATTTTTTTAAATCGCCAAAATGTATTCCTATTCCATTTGAGAATCATTACAGGAAAAGAGAAATCTAGAACAAGGCTTCAGGACCTCTTGGCAGAGCAAGAGCAATCAGACAAACTCAAGAGCAAAGACAGCATCCAATGTAGCAACAATGATAAATACAGCTTTCCTCTAGTTCCTAAATGCTTCTCACCACCCCCCCCCCCACACACACACACTATCATGATCCAAATTCTACCTTGCAAGTCCAGCTAGACCAGAGGATGTATACTGGTACAGATAGGAACTGGAAACACAGGGAATCCAGGGTGAATGATCCCTTCAGGACCAGTGGTGTGAGTGGCAATACTAGGAGGGTAGAGGGAGAGTGGGTTGGAAAGAGGGAACCGATTACAAGGATCTATATGTGACCTCCTCCCTGGGGGACGGACAACAGAAAAGTGGGTGAAGGGAGACGTCGGACAGGGCAAGATATGACAAAATAACAATTTATAAACTATCAAGGGTTCATGAGGGAGGGGGGAGCGGGGAGGGAGGGGAAAAATGAGGACCTAATGCCGGGGGCTTAAGTGGAGAGCAAATGTTTTGAGAATGATGAGGGCAATGAATGTACGAATGCACTTTACACAATTGATGTATTTATGGATTGTGATAAGAGTTGTATGAGCCTCTAATAAAACTTTTTTTTTTTAAAGCATCCAAAGCTACCTGGTGATCATCACAGCAAATTTAGGTGACACTGATGAGCAGGCACATATATTTCCTTCCGTGACATTACCTTTTCCTTTAATCCAGTGAAAATGCCTAAGAATATCTTTACAGATCATGCCATGATTGTAAATTAATGAGAAGCATGACTGGGAGAGCCAACAGCCTTTCATGCTATAAAATTCACAGAACTGAAGATCCTAAGTGAGAGAGACAAACTTACTTTCAAGAGTTGGAAGTAAACAAAAGCCAAGGACCAATATAAATTGTGAATTAAAATAGCAGGGATAAGGCAACCTTAATATTGAAACACATTTAACCTTCACAAGCAAACCTCTTAATATATCCTGCTTTGTACAAATTGGGACATGACCATCCGAGGAGCAAGCTACAGGAGAGAAGTGAATCAAGATATAAAGATAATAAATAAGCTACAGTTGTGAAACTGGAAAGCATATGGCAACAAAAAGGAGCTAATTAACACATAAGCTGCCAAAGTGCTCCTAATTTAAGTCCATTGGGATGCTACTGATGAAAACCACTTGGACAAGTATCATCTTTCTGTCATGCAAAGCTCTTTTATGTCTGCCTGCTTCTCCTCTCTATAACTTGATTCAATGAGAGTAACGTACTTGAACATCAAGTATGTATTATCCGTATGTCTTTCTGTCTAGCCATTCATCCAAGATATTAAAATAAAATAATAGAGAATAAAAAAAAAAGAAACTCTGCCTTCCAGGTGATTACATAATGTCTTGTCAAATGAGCTAAGTCAGTAAATACATGGAACCAAATATAGTGGAGTACTTCTAGAGGCTTAAATAAGGAGAACTACATTCCATTAAAATGATTCCGAAAAGACTAGACTACAAAGGTGACATTTCAAAAAGATACCAAAAAAGAATAAGATTTTTGTCAGGTAGAGCAAGAGAAAGGGTTATGTACTACTGAATATGCAGTCTCTGAATGTTTTTGAACAAGAATGGTAGAAAACAGATATCAAAAAGATGTGACTTTTCCTATCCAGGGTGAGGCAGACAGAAGTAGAAGATTGCACCAACCTCTTACTAAAGAACTGCATTCATTACAAGATGAAACTTTGACATTCTTTCTAATGCTATTTGATATATTTCCAGTTACACTTTACTCATTTAAAACTAGGAATACACTTTATGAAATAATCAACCATTCCTATGCTGCTTCACAACCTCACAGACATCTAAGCAATTGCATGTGCTTAGTTGACACTCAGTAGTTACCATCTGGCTGACAAATTTTCTAGAAAATTATATGTCTATTCTTTTAAGCACCTTTTCTTTTTTTGTTAATCATTTCATTGGGCGCTTACAGATATTATAACAATCCATAATTCAGTTAAATTAAGTATATTTTACCAGAGCTACCATCATCAGTTTCAAAACATTTTCCTTCTTCATGAACTCTTTGATATCAGCTCCCCATTATCCCCCCCTCACCCCCATCCCTCAGGAATCCTTATTATTATATTACATATTATTAATTTTTGCTGTATCTTACACCATCCAATGAGTCCATTAACCTGCAATTCTGTTATTCATTCCTTTATTCCATAATTGCTATCAGCTCCCCATCCCTCTCTTCCCCACATTAGGGAATTGTTACTCCCTTTACTGTTTCTGTTTCTATCTTGGCTACCTATCTTGACTTCCATACGTCCAACAAACTTAATTATACAAATGAACGTACGCAGGTGTAACAAGATTAATGAGGTAAAACAATGACCATAATAGTTAGGGGAGGAAATATTAAAGAACTAGAGGATAGTCATGTGTTTCATCAGTGTTCAAGCACCTTTTCTTTCTTTTCTTTTCTTTTCTTTTCATTTATTCACCTAACACTTACTGAGCGCCTCCAAGGTGCTAGCTCTCAGTGTTCAATGAAGGAACTAAGCAAGTTAGTACAAAGAGACGCATTTCTCTGGTTTACATGTTTGAATCAGGGGCGCGGTCTTTCGTAGCAATCACACAAAAGATGGGGACGTCTTCTTAAAATGGTCTTAGAGGGATCCTGATAAGATGTGTGCAGGCACGTCCATCCTGTGTACTGGCTATGTGCACACACATGCTGCCAGACTAGAGATGTTTCCGCCCTCCCTTATTCTACAAGGGACCCCGAATGCCCCAGGGCCTTAGAAACACTAGAGGAGGGTGAAAGGGCAAAGAGACTTTGGAGAAGTGTGAGCAGGGAGAGGACAGGGCTGCGGCTCCAGGGGTCTTCAAACTACGGCCCGCGGGCCACATGCGGCCCGCAGAGGAAATTTATCCAGGCTGCCGGGTGTTTTTGCCCCGTTTTGTTTTTTATTTCAAAATAAGATATGTGCAGTGGGCATAGGAATTTTTTTTTTTTAACTATAGTCCGGCCCTCCAACGGTTCTGAGAGACAGTGAACTGGCCCCGTTTAAAAAGTTTGAGGACCCCTGCAAGTCCAGACGGGTGAACCAACAGAGCCCAGTCTCACCTTTGTCCTCCTCTCCTCTCCTTCCTCCCTCTCCACTTTCCTCCCTACTTCCCTACTTTCGTTCTTTTTTATTTAAAAAAAAAAAAATCATTGTATTGGGGTCTCATACAGCTCTTACACAATCCATATATCCAACAATTGTGTCAAGCCCATTTGTACGTTTGTTGCCATCATCATTTTCAAAACATTTTCTTTCTACTTGAGTCCTTGGTATCGGCTTCTCGTTTTTTCCCTCCTGAGCACTTTTTCATGCCTCAAACTCACTCCCACCAAGTCAGCTCTGACTCATAGTGACCCTACTGTGCTACAGACAAACACATCTGAAATAGCAATGGTCCAGTACAGAATTTAAACTCATATTTCTATGAGTCACGCTCCATCAATTGTGTGCTTGTTGTGCATATGTGTTGCTATTGATATACATGGAATTATTTACAAAAGTCAGATGCATAGTATTAAATTGTTGAAATATTTATGTAAACTATCTAATTGTTTTGAAACTGGAAGAATTTAAAATCCTGTAGAAAGGAAATCTTTGCTTCCACATCGGAGAGCCGTGGGGAATTTTCTGGAAGTTTCTGTTCCTCTGAATATCGCACAGTCTGAGAGCTCTGTTTCTGACTCTGAAGCCACAGGACTTCTTTCCCTCACAAACCAAGTTAAAGGACACCATGGTTCCGTGGGTTTCCTGAGGCCTTCAGGGTTTGTCTCCAAACAAACAGCCATTTAAGTGAGGTGTCAACTCAATCCACATGGAAGAGGCACACAAGCCCATGGGATCCAAGAATTGTAAATAAGAAAATCCAAATCCAAAGTAGGAACTTATATCAGACCTTAAATTTGGAACACATGGTTTGCAGAAGACTATGGATGACAGTGGAAGTCCACAATCCATTCACAGAATCCACACAGGAATTAAGTCTCTATAAAATCCCTTCTGAACATAGCCCGGGAATAGGAATAACCTTGCTAACGAGAGCATGGTACATTCCATTATAATGGATGTACTTGGGTCAAAATGTAATATCTTATCATCTGATCTCCATTTTCACCCATTTTAAAATTGTTTTAGTTTTTAATATTTTTCATATATTTTCCATTGAGGTATATATATATAATTTAAAGATCATTTTATTTGCGGGCTTACAGCCCTTATAACAATCCATACATCAATTGTATCACACATATTTGTATATATGTTGCCATCATTATTTTCTAAACATTTACTTGGTTTAGAGGCCTTGGTATCAGCTCTTTTTTCCCTCCCATCCTCAGACCCCCTTGAAAAATGATAAATTATTATTATTTTCATATCTTACACTGACCACTGTCTCCCTTCCCCCATGGTTTCTGCTTTTGGTCCCCCTGGGGGAGGGGGTCAGTTGTATGTGTCAGTCATTGCAGTCAGTTCCCCTTCTTCCCCTCCTCCCCTACCCTCCTGGTATCGCTACCCCCATTCTGTTCCTGAGCGTTTATCTGACTGGATTCTGTGGGTCGCGAGCTTTTAACTGAACCAGTGGACATGCTCTGGTGCAGCTAGAACTGAAGGCAGGACTGGGGTCATGATAATGGGGGCGGGGAGGGGGGGCACCTCAAAGAACCAGAAGAATATTGTGTGCTTCATCAGTCCTATACTACACCCTGATTGACATCCCTTCCTGTGACCCTTCTGTAAAGGATGTACTATTGTCTACAGATGGGTTTTGGATCTCTGCTCCAACCCCCATCATTTTCAACAATATGTTTTTGTTTGTTTGTTTTGAGTCTTCTGATGCCTGTTACCTGATCCTGTAGACACCTCAGGATCACACAGGCTGGTATGCCCCTTCTGTGTGGGCATATTGTTTCTCTGCTAGATGGCCACTTATTGAACTTCAAGCCTTTAAGACCCCATATGTATATCTTTTGAGAGTTGGGCACGATTATCTTTCTTCACCACATTTGCTTGTATAATTATTTTGTCTCAAGCGATTGTGTCGGGAGGGTGAGGATCACAGAATGCCAGGTTGTTAGAACAGAGTGTTCTTGCATTAAGGGAGGGCTTAAACAGAGGCCCAAAGTCTATCCACTACCTCAGTGTTTTGCTGTATAAATATATGTGCATAGGCCAATACCTCTATTTTTATTAATTAATGCATTTACATATGTACATACCTGTGTGTATATCTCTATCCATAGCTTTGCTTCCTGGATCTTTCCTCCATTTCCTTTTACCTTTCTCTAGTCCCACCATCATGCTTGCCCACTTTTTGCCTCTTAGTAATTCCTCTCAGCTAGATTGCTGTTGCTTCAACACCCCCAGGATCTCTACATCCTCCTTGCTGTTGATTTTAATTCCCTAGTTGTTCCCCTGTCTATGGTATTGTTTGCTCACTGCTCCTCCTCCCCCCCCACCTCCTCCCCCAGGTCCCTCTGGAACCATCCATCCTGTTGCTGTCTCCTCAGACTTGCTTCCCATGACTATTTTATATAGGTCAGAATAACAACAACAAAAACATAAGATTGAATAAAAAGAGAAAAAAATAGTAACTAGAAAAAAAAAACTCGAAAAAGCAGGAAACAGAGGAAAGAACTAGGAGACAAAGGACTTTTATAGAGGTCTAAATACAGGCATGTTCATATGTAAATATATTTATATATAATGATAGAGAAATATATCTGTGTACATATATTTATATAATAAGTATCAAGGTAGCAGATGGACATTGGGCCTCTACTCAAGTACTCCCTCAATGTAGGAAC
Source organism: Echinops telfairi (assembly GCF_000313985.2). Taxonomy (NCBI): domain Eukaryota; kingdom Metazoa; phylum Chordata; class Mammalia; order Afrosoricida; family Tenrecidae; genus Echinops; species Echinops telfairi. The sequence goes on along the minus strand of NW_022107431.1, from coordinate 61,412,752 downwards.
ACTTTGTTCCAACAACCTGGCATTCTGTGATGTTGACCGTCCTGACACAATCGCTGAAGGCAAAATGGGTGCTTAGCAAATGTGGTGAAGAAAGCTGATGGTGCTATATCAAAAGATATAGCATTTAGGGTCTTAAAGGCTTTAGAATAAACAAGCGGCCATCTAGCTGAGAAGCAACAAAGTCCACATGGAAGAACTACACCAGCCTGTATGATCAGGAGGTGTCAATGAGATCAGGTATCAGGCATCAAAGACCCAGAACAAATAATAATATCATTGTGAATGAGGTGGGGTATATAGTGGAGACACAAAGTCCATATGTAGACAATTGGACATCCCCTTACAGAAGGGTCACAAGAAAGAGACGAGCTAGTCAGGGTGCAATATAGCAACAATGAAACATACAACCTTCCTCTAGTTCTTTAATGCTTCCTCCCCACCCCCACACTATCATGACCCCAATTTTACCTTACAAATCTGGCTAGACCAGAGTATGTACACAGGCACAGATAAGAGCTGGAAACACAGGGAATTCAGGACAGATAAACTCCTCAGGACCAATAATGAGAGTAGTGATACCAGGGGAAGGGGAAGGTAGGGTAGAAAGGGGGAATCAATCATAATGATCTACATATAATACCCTCCCAGGGGAGTGGACAATAGAAAAGTGAGTGAAGGGAGACGTTGGTCAGTGTAAGCTATGACAAAACAATAATTTTTTGTAAATTATCAAGGGTTCATGAGGGAAAGGTTCGCAAGGGGGGTGGGGGGAGAGGAGAAAAAAATGAGCTGATACCAAGGGCTCAAGTAGAAAGAAAATGTTTTGAGAATGATGATGACAACAAATGTACAAATGTGCTTGACACAATGGATGAATGAATGGATTGTGATAAGAGCTATATGAACCCCCCATAAAATGATTTAAAACAAAAACAAAAAACGAAAAAGCATCCATAGTTCTGGGTTTGTCCACTGACTTTATGACCTTTATCTCCCCACTGGTCCTGGAGTGTTCCAGGAACTGCCCCTCCTAACCTGAAGTATATTTTGGCGGTTGCTCAGGGGCTTTGTGGCTTCGTTTTGCTCCCATTGCTGATCTGTTATATTCCTTTCTGGGTTCACCCCACTGTGGGGGGTTCAGACCAGACTAACTCCGCACCATGTGTCCCCAGTACTGTTCTCTGCTGCGATTTGTCAGCCCTACAGTTCTTTCTGTGCCTTAGCAGCTCCGTGCAGGGATGTCGTCCTCAGGGCTTGGTGGGCTGATATGGGGTCTAGACCCTCTTTCTCTCTTTTTCCTTCTTGGTTCTCTTCCGTGTGGGTGGAGAAGATGGCCCCTTTCCCCAACCTGTAGGCTGAGTGTTGTCCTCTGTGACTCACACTTCTAGGGAGGGGTTAGTTTGGCTCTGACTGGGGCCAACTATTTCTTCGCTAGTCATTGTTTGGGGGCTTTTGTTTGTTTGCTTGCTTGCTTGATTCTTGTTTGTGTTTTGTATGATTTTCTGATTAAGAAATCCAAGATATGTAGATCTACAGGGATATTGATGGGATTGATAATTGCCTAGAGGCATATCAAGGAAGGATGGGGGTTGGGAATAGGGACATAATAACAGGAGTATGAGAAGCAATTGTTCTGAAATTAATTGTGGTGATTATCGCAAAACTCTTTTTTTTTTTAAATCAATTTATTGGGGTTCATACAATTCATCACAATACATAGCTCAATTGTATAAAACACATCTATACATTTGTTGCCCTCATCATTCCCAAAATTCGCTTGCCTCTTGGGTTCCCGGAATCAGCTCATTTTCCTTTT
>NW_022107431.1:61369358-61410385 GCF_000313985.2 Echinops telfairi | reverse complement strand
TAGGCTTTGAAGACTATGAATTGTCTCTAATGACTTTAAGTCCCCAGACGCTATAGGTCTCGATAGCCGGGCACCATCAGCCTTCTTCACCACACTTACTTATGCACACATTCGTCTTCAGTGGCAAAACTCTTCTTAATATGATTGAAGAATTAACTTGTATGTTATATGAAGTATATGCCAATAAAACCTTTTTTTAAACAAAATAAAGGCTAATGGGTCTTTTTTGTTTTATTTTTTGCATGGGTGCTTTTTATTGAAAGGGAAAAAAGTATAATACAGAAAGAAATTTGTAGTGAAATACCATATAGGTAAATTAAAACTACACATAAAGCAACAATTACACATTAAAATTGTACAAGGATAAGGATGCATACATTTTTAAAATATTATTTATGTTTAATACTTAAAAGATCATAACATCTTGACAATGAGCCAAGTGAGGATTAGAATGGTATCAAGTATTATACCATTATTCTTTTTTTTAAAAAGATCATTTTATTGGGGGCTCCTATAGTTGTTATAACAACCCATGCATAGATTGTATCAAGCATATTTGTACATATGTTGCCATCATTATTTTCTAAACATTTACTTTCCATTTCAGCCCTTGGTATCAGCTCCTTTTTTGCTAATGGGTCTTATAACCCATTAAGTAAGTAAAAAATATTTTACCCTATTGGAAGGTTTTATTTTTTTCTCTAAGAAATAATTTTAACAAATATCCTTGAAGTTTTATTTGAGTTTTCACAATCGTGCAATCTGACTACTAGTGAGTTTTCAGCTCCAAAATTAAATAAAAGTACTAGTTTTTTTATCCTGCTTAACCTCTTTCGCACCTTTGACACTATGACATCTTCTTCTACCTTGGCATGTCCTCCATTATCTTCCAAGATTCCGCTTTCCACTGGTTTTTATCCAACTTCTAGAGTTGCTCTTTCTTCTATCTCTTTTAAGTTTCACCTTCTTCCTCCTTCTTAACAAAATAGGTTTCTCTGAGGGCTTCATTGGTCCTCTTCTGATTCCAGTCCATCCTCTGGCCAAGAAAACCATCTCCGGGCCTGTGCTTTCGATTACTATCTGTTCACTGACAAGTTCAAATCTACATTTGCCTCCAGATGTCTCCCTTGAGCGCCAACACATATATTCACATTCCTACTATACATCATTCACTCTAATTTAGTAAATCTCAAAGTAAACTAAGCATCTTTTCTACCTCTTTTCCAAACCCACCACTTCAAAACACTCAGCAGTGAGCATCATTTACCCAGTAGACTGAGACAGTACCTGGACAGTCAACTTTTTTTTTTAAGATCATTTTATGGGGGCTCTTGCAACTCTTATTACAATCCATGCATCAGCTGTAACAGGCATATCTGTACATATGTTGCCACCCTTCTTTTCTAGACATTTACTTTCTGTGGAGCCCCTGCTTTCAGCCCCTCTTCCCCCCTTTCCCCCACCCTCATGACCTCTTGAAAGATTATAAATTATTATTATTTTCATATTTCACACAGACCACTGTCTCCCTTCCCCCATGGTTCCTGTTGTGTGTCACCCTGGAAGGGGGAGTATGTGGCTATGTGTGGATCATTGTGATAGGTCCCCCCTTCCTCCCTTCCTCTCCTCACCTTCCCTCTACCCTTCTGTTATTGCTATTCCCATTCCTGTTCCTGGATTCCATGTGTCATGAGCTTGTATCCCTTATCTATACCTGTGTACATGCTCTGGTCTAGTCCGAAGTGAGAAGCAGCACTGGGGTCATGATAGTGGTGGGTGTGGAGGCCTCAAGGAAGCAGAGGAATATTATGTGTTTCATCGGTTCTTTACTGTGTAGTGGTTGACTCATCCCTTCCCTGTGACCCCTCTGTGGGGGGATGTTCCATTGTCTGCAGATGGGCTTTGGGTCTCTGCTCCAACTCCCCTTGTTCTCAACAATATGTTTTTGTGTGTTTGTTTGTTTGGTATGGGTCTTCTGATGCCTGTTACCAGGTCCTGATGACACCTCATGATCTCACCAGATGGTGTGCTTCTTCCATGTGAGCTTGTTGCTTCTCTGCTGGATGGCCACTTGTTAATTTCAAGCCTTTAAGATCCCAGATGCTATATCTTTTAATGGCTGGGCACTATCCACTTTCTTCATCACATTTGCTTATGCACCCATTTTTGTCTTCAGCGATAGTGGCGGGAGGATGAGCATCACAGATTACCAATTTGTTAGAACAAAGTGTTCTTGTATTGAGGGAAGGTATGAGCAGAGGCCCCAAATCCATCCACTACTCAGTGCGTTGCCATATAAATATATGTACATAGGTCAATACCTCTATTTTTATGGATTAATGTATTTACATATGTACACACCTATGCTCTATCAATAGCTTTGCTTCCTAGATCTTTCCTCTGTTTCCTTTTACCTTCCTTCTCCCCCACCACTAGAGAGTCAACTTTAATGATTCTTTTCCATCCTCCATTCAGTCTATCATCCAGTCATAATGATTTGACTTTTTTAGTGTTATTCCAATCAATCACATTCTCTCAGTTCCTACCACAGGTCCTTATCAATTTTTATGTGAAATATCAAGAAGCCTTCCAATTAATTTCTAAATTCATTTTGGTATTTCTCCATGATACATGTATACTGATTCTAAAGCGATTACTCTCAGCATAACTGGGAGAAAAGTATAAAATAATCAAGTTTACATTACGAAGCAGAAGTGCTGGGGTACTGTGTGGTGCGCATGAGACTGGTAATTGCAGGCCTCTTTCAAGTCTACCACCTGCTCCTAGGAATGAAAGTGAGGCTCTCTGCTCCCATTGCCATTTAAATTCTTGAAAAATCCTATATAAGTTCAGTATAAGTTGGCACCAACTCAATGGTAGTGAGTTTTTTAAGCTAAGAGGAATGGGGTAAATGAAGAGAAACTTCTTCAATAAAAAATAATCACAGTCATGAGGTAGTGGTTCATAAAATTGATTTGAATGTTCTCATTCCTCTAATGACTTTAATTTCTGTTGCATTATAAAACTAAGGACAGCCACATGATTTATATTGAAGGAGAGGATATCCTTTAATGAAGAAAGAGAGAGAATATGTGGGAAGCTATTATTTATTGGCATTGCCTCCCTGTAACTCTGTACACTCTGAAGGCAATATTTCCATCTCTCCAACCCTTTTCCAGCGAGGGCTGTGCTCCTCAGCTCCCCCTGCATCAAGACCGCAGTTTGGGTTTCCTAACAAGCAACACATTCTTTTCCTTTCCAATCGCCTTTGATTTGCGGAACAAAAATAAAGTTTGCTATTCGGGCTTTAAGGTAGATGGGGTAAGGTTTCTGAATGAAATTCTAAGAGGACAACCAACTCTACCTTCCAAAAATGAGCAGTTTCATTGCGTCACAAAAGGGAGAAAAATTAGTGCAATAATCCTTGCCTTGTTCTCACTACTACAATTTTCTAAAAGATTCTTCCTAACAAGTCCCAATCATCATCCTGTGTCCTTAAGAAAAACCTGTCAAACATGCCACTTTGGAATAAAAAAAAAATCATCATAACTTTCTAAGATGAGTTTTCTGCCTTGAATTTAACTAAGCAAGCAGATCCCCTTAGGACCAACTCATTTGGTTGGATATCTTTTTGAGGGAACACCAATGAGATGAAGCCAGGTGTATTGTTGAGATAACTATGTGCAGTCATCCCATGATCATGGAATATGTATGAACTGGAAACATAACAGCAATACTTTGACAGCCCTCTTAACAGTATGTGTTTGAGAATGAGAAAGTGTCATTTAATGCTTCCAAGTCTGGATGCCTTTCAATTTACCATTTTCTCTATGTTAAATACATAAGCTACAGCTCTCCTGTTTCACACACATTTCCTCCCGACTAGTTTCTTTCTGACTAGTATGGCATAATTACATTATATCACATATGAGAAAATTTTTTCTGAGTTCAAAAATGGTTGAAGCAGTACCTCAACAGGGAACTGCCAGAAATCCAAGCTAGCTTAAGAAAAGGAAATGGAATGAGGAATAACATTGCTTAGGTCAGATGGATCTTAAGTAAAATCAGGAAATAAATACCAAAAACATGTTTACTTATGTTTCATTCATTATGCAAAGGCATCTGACTGTGGATTATAACAAATTATGGTTAACAATGAGAAAAACAGAAATTCCAGAGCACTTCATTGTGTTCCAGTGGTAGCTGCTCAAAAGAAGAATTTACTGCATGGTTTAAAATCAGGAATGGTGTGCGTTCAGTTTCACATTTTCTCCACAACTATTCCATCCGTATGCTGCACAAGTAATCTCAGACACCAGACTAGATGAAAAGGAATATGGCATCACGATTGGGACAGGCTCGCTAATGACCTGTGATGTGCAGATACACAGCCTTGCTTACTTACTGAAAGTGAAGAGGTCTTGAAGCGCTAACTGATGAAGGTCAAAGACAACAGGCTTCAGAAAGAAAACAAACACCCTCACACTGGACCAATAGGCATCACCATGATAACCAGAGAAAAGATGAAAGTTGTCCAGGATTTCATTTTACTTGAAGCCACAACCAATGCCCTTGGAAGCAACAGTCAGAAAAGGAAGCAGCACATTACACTGTGCAAATCTGCTACCAAAACCTCTTAAAGCCTTTTGGATTTGGACAAAACTGCTACAGGAGACCTTTGAAAGCGTGAAACATCAAAAATGTTACTTTGAGGACTAAGCTGAGCCTGGCATAAACCATAATATTTTCAATTGCTTTGTATGCATACAAAATCTGGAAATTCATAAGAAAGACTAGAGAAAAACTTGCTGCCTTTGAATTATGGTGCTGGCATAGAATGTTGAGTACGATGTGGACTGACAAAAGAACAAATAGGTATTTATAGGAAGAAGTACGTATAGCCAACATGTTCTTTAGAGGTAAGGTAAAGGGAAATGTCATCTCACGTAATTTCAACATGTTATCAGGAAGAATAAAACCCTAAAGTAGGACGTGCTTGGAAAAAGAGTCAGCAAAAAACAAGGACTATTGTCAAGGAGATGGATTGACACAGAGTCCCCAGCCACCGGCTCAAACACTGCAACCACTGTGATGAAGCAGGGCTGGGCAGGGCTCTGCTGTGCATGAGGTCACCATGAGTCAGAACCAACTGACCAGCACCTAACAATGATAACAGTATCTTCCTTTCCCACCAAGTATAACTCTCTTTAGGAAATCTACTTGGACAGCAAAATTAATTATTTCTAGGTAAGACAACAGCATGTCTCCACTCTGTTCTCATCTTTACATACCACGTGAATCAGTCTATTATGACAAGCATACACTGCGATGAAATGCTGTGTTTCCTTATCTCTCTTCCCTACTAGACAGGGAGCTCCTCACCCCTAAATCGCAATGCCTGTCCTGACTTTTTGTAAACTTTCTTTAGTACCATTGTGATTTTTTAAATGTATTTGTTTTTAAAAAAGATATAAATGCATCTCTTAGTACAGGTTTCTTTTGAATATTTCTTTAAAGAGCTGGTAGCTTATAACATAACACTTCTATAATATTCAGGAAGTAAGTAACCATTAAGGAACTAGTTGCATTTTACAGATTATGTAACTAGACAGGAAAACATAAAGTTTTACAGTGAAAGTCATTTTTTAAAAAGACAAAATTCTATAGTTTTAAAAATTCTGTAAAAGCAAAACCTAGTCAGTTGAATAAATTAGACTTAGCTCATTTGGTGATTTTCTCTTAATTGGGTTTTTAAATCAAATTTATAATCCTATTAGCAAAAGAAGATAAATTCCTTCCAGTAGATAGTACATAAAGAAAGTTGGCAAATGTAAACTAACCCAAATAAATTATATCATAAATCATCTTGGGGGAAAAAAAAGCCTCTTAAGGAAGATAAACTTGCTATGATTAGGTAATAGAGTTCGTAACTGTCTTTATTATATGTATTAATTATTATACAATCAACTAACTAGACAGGTCAACATGGGTGGGATTTGTTCCTCTTTAACTTACAATTAATAGTTACCACAAAATTTGAAGAACTACAATAATGACCTACTCGTGACCATCACAAAAAATACATAAAATATCTGACTATCAAAATTATTTATCACCTCTTGTGCCAAAGAGTTGCACAGGCAGTTCAGGATATAAAAACAGCTTTTATTTATTGTTCACCTAGATGATTATCGCAACTACTGTAAGCATAGTGTGCAATCAGAATCCAGGGTGAGATAACAGCTTTACCGCCGCCACCAACAAAATCAGACAAAAGAATCATCCCTGGACCTTGCGATGCTGCCTGTCCACAATCAATGTCTGGGCCCTCAGGGCAACAGACAACACTGCACACCATCAATCAAGACCCAGAGCACAGAACCCCTGGTCTACTGTTCAAGGTGAACTCTGCGACTCTTCACACACTCACTACTCTTATTCCAGCCTCTCTGAATGTCTAACAACTTGCTGATTACCTACTAGACTCATTCATTATTCTATTTACCAATTTATTCATTTTTCCAATGTTTTGTTATTTTTTAGTGAAAGCTTACAGTGAATTTGGTTCCCATTTAACAAGTTTATACAAGTTGTCCCATGACCTTGGTTACAGTTTTCACCAGGTGTCACTATTTCCATCCTGTTTGCTCTGTTTCCAATGATCTGGCTTCCTTTCCCTCCCAGTCCTGTCCTTGCCTTCTCATCTTTGCTTTTGGGTGAATATTAACTCTTTGGCTACACTTTGTTTACCAAACAAACAAACCAAAAACCTCCACCGTCCAGTCACTGACAACTCAGAACAAAGGTAGGACAGGGTAGAATTACCCCTCTCAGTTTCCAAGACAGGAACTTCTAATGGGAATAGAAAACTACGCCTTTCTCCCTCGTTTGGCTGGGGGTTCAAACTGCTGACCGTGCAGCGAGGAACCCAACGTAACCGCTATGCCACCTCGGCTCCTCACATCAAGTGATTTATGTTTCACTGGTGATACTATTTATTTGATAGTCCAATCTATTGTTTGGCTTAAAGCAGCCAATCTATTGTTGATCTCTGGGTGTGGTTTCCATTTTAGATTAAAATGGTATTTGGGGGGGATAATTTTAGGGGGTACTTTCAGTCTCTATCAATTCAGAAAGTATGGTATGTGCTTTGTTCTGTTTTTTCCCCATTTGAATCAGACCTCTGTTTTGTCCTTGCTTAGAATCACCGGTAATAGCAGCCAGGCGCCATCTCGTTCTTCACAGCTCTAGTGAGAAGAGGCTGTCATTCCAGTAAGCAATTAGTCCAATGGATTCATTTCTTCCTAGAGTCTTTGGCTTCTTTCATTCTCTTTTACTCCAGATGAAGAGACCACTAGTTATATCATAGGTGATATATATATTACACTACGTACCATAAAAGGATAAAAACACAGGGTGATGGAAATGTCTTATCTAATGGGGAAATTAAGGGAAACTTTTATTCTTTGTTTTAATGTGCTCTCTTAATGTCTCTTGGAAGCTATCCAGTGGCTCTTCATTGTCCAAAGTGTTGTTTCCCAGATATCAGCATGGCTACAGATATGTTGTCTCTGGCCATTCAACTATCATTATGAGAACTGTTATGAGAATAATAATTTTCCATAATGCTTTCAAGAGATAGGGATATTCTCAAACATATCTAAATACGTTTTATGTTTTAAATTTATATGCTTTTTATTCTGTTTATGTTTTCAGTGTATATAATTCCTTAGAGTAATGACACTGTGAGCTTATTCTCCATTGGCTAAGTGTGGACAATGTTAAGTCAGTGAATGATCTTCAAGAAACCTTTGGGGCCTATTTCACATGCTTCAGACTTAACTTGTATAGACACAAAACTTATGAGGAGAGTGAAAACTCAGTTACGACAACTTTATTTTAATAAATCATTTTATTAGGGGATCTTACATCTCTTATACCAATCCATACATCCATTGTATCAAGCACAGTGGTACATAAGTTGCCTTCATCATTTCCAAAATATTTTCTTTCTACTTGAGCCTTTGGTATCAGCTCCTCTTTCCCCCCCTCCCATCCTCATGAATCCTTGATAATTTATAATTTTTTTATTTTCATATTTTACATTGTGTCAACTGTCTCCCTTCACCCACACACCCACAGTTCTGTTGTTTGTACCCCTGGTTGAGTGGGGGGGGCAAGGGGGTGGGGAGACTGCACATGCATCATTGCAATTGAGTCCCACTTTCTCCCACTTCTCCACTCACCTTCCCCCTACCCTAATGGTATTACTACTCTCATTATTAGTCCTGAGGGGTTTGTCTGTCCTGGATCCTGTGTGCCAAGCGCTCTTACTTGTACAGTGTTCATGCTCTGGCTGAGCCAGATTGGTAAGATAGAAATGATAGTGGGGGTCATAATAGTGGGGGGGGGGCATTAAAAGAACCTAGAGGAATGGGATGTGTTTTGTTGGTGCTGTACTGCACTCTGGCTGGCTCATCCCTTCCTTGTGACCCTTTTGTGAGGGATATCCAATTGTAAGACAACTGGTGAGGAGTTTGTAACTAGAGCTAGAATGGAGGAGAAAGGGTAGTTTTAAAAGTTCATGGATATCTAGAGTGATTTTAATAAAGTTGTTTGTAAGAGGCACTTAAGATGTACACTATCACAATGGTCAGGTCCACAGCCAATTATATTGATGATGCATGTGATTGCCATGAATCAGGGGTCAACGCAATAGCCATTAAAGCAAAAACAACAACAAACAATGAAAACTACTCAGCACTCAATTACTTTTATGCCAAGACAAGATTCAGTCACAGGGAGATGCTATTTAAAACATTAGAAGCCATCAAAAACGGTGTCCAGTGTTTGAAAGGTAGGACTCCCTATTTTACATATAGAACAAATTTTCTATAAATATTAATTTGAAAACTGTCAGTTCAACATATTCAGAGTTCACGTTACAAAAATTGTCAACCCACAGTCAAGTTGAAGAGGGGGAGGATATACTCTGGGGAATCTATCTTAGCACTCTGGCTCACATAATTTTATTTTTTTTAAGTAAGGGAACTGACAAAGTCAAGGGCAATGTAAGGAGAGCTGCAAATTTTACAGATACTCTCTGGTTTGAATTTTATTGCTTCACAGCAGAAACATCCTAGGCTTTAATAGTCCCCTTTCCTTAGCACTAGAGACTGAACCACAGAGGACAAAAAGCAATAACAAGTTCTAATTGAGACACTAAGACATTTCCTAGGGGATTAAGGATATGATATTAGTTCCCAAAACTAGGAACTTTTCACAACTTTAAACCTTTCAGACCTGAGAATTCCACCCCATGGGAGAACAGAAATATGAGGAGCAACACAGTAGACTTGGGCCTTCTGGCTTAAAAGATCTGACAGTCCAGCAGTGCACTATCAAAGCCACAAGTTAATAGAGAACTCTTGCAATGCCTGTGTCAGCTCCACCCATCTGGCCTACTTGGTTTCATTCCAATTTAAGCCTTTCAGATCGAGCTACATGCTTAGTCCCTTCCCAAGCCTTTGATCTTGACCAACTGCTGCTTCTCAGCCCAGACAAGAAGCTAGGTCAGCTCTTTAACCTGAACTGGGACATGACTGGCTAGTCCAATATTCCCTCTCTGACTCATGCTGCTTCCTTCCCAACAATAGCTGCCAAAGCCATGTGCACCTTATGTAGTGCTAGCTTTGAAAACCATAAACATAAACACATTCAACTTTTTCTACACAGCCTTATGCTAGCTCCACTTTATATTCAGCTGGATCAGCTCAAAACTTTTCTGGAAAAGAGCTACCATCGTGTACTTTTGTGCAAGTTCTGCTTTTCTGCCAAGGTAATTTTTTTTTTAGCAGTGTCTTCTAATATCATATGATCTTTGCTTTTTTTTCCCCTTGCAGTTCTGGTGAAAATTCCCCCACCTTAATCCCATAGAATAGCTATTTAAATATGACGCAGTGGTTAAGTGACCTATGTGGTTTGCATACACTAGCCTGTGTGTAAGCAAAAGATGTGGCAATTGGCTTCTATAAAGATTACAGCCTTGGAAATCACATGAGGGAAGTTTTATTTATTTCCTATAGATTTGTTATGAGTCAGAATTGACTTGATAAAACACAGCACCACCAAAGTTATTAATTGCCCAAACAAAGTGCTACAATTCTATCATTTCTTTTCCAAAAGAATTGTGGGATTCTTATTTTGATCACTGTCAGTTAATATTAATTGTAGAGTGGCAATGACAATGATTTTAAAATGTGACTTATTTAGCAGATATAGAACTAAACTACATATAAGATTTACTAAACCTCATATAAGATTAGAAACTGCTATCATCCAGCCTAAAACGTTACTTCCTTGCATGAATAACTATTTTCAAAGCTGATTTACAATGTAGCAAACAAGAAAATGAAGTGATATACAAAAGTAGAAAAGTGTCATGCAGTGAACCATCTTCTTTATTCTCCTTCTATTCTGCCAGAACTCTGAAATAAAAATAGGAAAGAATGAAAAGAAACCTCTCCTTTGAAATCAGAGTAGACGGCATCAAGGATCAGCTCTGTCACTGGTTCCTATTGTGTATGTGCTTATGTGACCATACCAAATTGAACCTCAATATTCTCAGCAGATTCTCTGTTGCTTTTTTTGTTTTTAAGATAAAAAATATCCCTTTTGGGAAGAAATTATATTAAGTTCTAACAATAAGTTAGGTGCCACCAATCTCTTCCCAACTCTGTGGTAGTTACATAATCTGTTACCAACTTGAGACTCTTAAGAGTGAAGGGGTGGAGTTTAGCCTGTCAATTAGGTTGCAGCTTAATGATCTCATTTGGAGCCGCTAAGGATATAAACAGCTCGCTGGAGGTGGAACACACACGCACTCCCTGCGAGACATTCCTGTTGACAAGCAACATGGAGCTATGCTTATGGCAGCAAGAGCCTTGGAACTGGAGGAGCCACGTAGAGACCCAAGTCAGCGCCAAAATGCTTCCACGACCACTGGATCCACAAGACTTGCCACCCACTGGCCTGTGATCTTCCTACGATCAGCATCATTACATGTATCGCATGAATCCGAATAGGAATTTACAGACTGGTATTGGACATATGGACAAATATTGGACTTATGGACTCGATCAGGACTGAGCTGGGATGTTTTCTTACTGTGTAATTACTCTTGATATAAAACTCTTTCTTATACACATATGAGTGTCTATGAATTTGTTTCTCTAGTCAACCCAGACTAACACAAACTCGTAGCTACCCAATGTACAACAGAAGGCAACACCCTGGTCCTGAGTCATCCTCAAAATTGTTCTCATGTTTGAGCCCACTATTACAGCCACTGTGTCAGTCTATATATTTACAGTCCTCCTCTTCTTCATTGGCCCTCTGCTTTACAAAGCATGATGTCTATCTCCAGAGATCGATCTCTACTGAAAACATGTCCAAAGTATGTGAGAAGAACTTTCACCACCCTTGCCTCTGAGAAGCATTCAGACTGCTTCTTGCAAGACAGATCTGTTTGTCCTTTTGGCAGTCCATGATACTTTCAATATTCTTGACCAGCACCATAATTCAAGAGCACTGATTCTTCTTCGGTCTTCCATATTCAATGTCCAAATTTCTTTCTTCTTTTTCTTTTAATCATTTTATTAGGGGCTCATACAACTCTTATCACAATCCATACATGCATCAATTGTGTAAAGCACATTTGTACATCATTTCCCTCATCATTCTCAAAACATTTTCTCTCCACTTAAGCCCCTAGAATCAGGTCCTCATTTTCCCCTCCTTCCCTGCACCTCTCTCCCCCATGAACCCTTGATAATTTATAAATTATTATTTTGTCATATCTTGCCCTGTCCGACGTCTCCCTTCACCCACTTTTCTGTTGTCCATCCCCCTGGGAGGAGGTCACATGTAGATCCTTGTAATCATTTGCCCCTTTAAAACCCACCTTCCCTCTACCCTCCCAGTATCGCTACTCACACCACTAGTCCTGAAGGGATCATCTGCCCTGGATTCCCTGTGTTTCCAGTTCCTGTCTGTACCAGTGTACATGCTCTGCTCTAGCCAGACTTGCAAGGTAGAATTGGGATCATGATAGTGGGGGAGGGGGGGAGGAAGTATTTAGGAACTAGAGGAAAGTTGTATGTTTCATCGCTGCTACATCGCACCATGACTGGCTCATCTCCTCCCCGAGACCCTTCTGTAAGGTAATGTCCAGTGGCCTACAAATGGGCTTTGTGTCTCCACTCCACACACACACCCCTCATTAACTATGGTAAGATTTTCCAACTTTCAATGTCCAACTTTCACATGCATATGAGACAATTGAAAATACCTTGGCTAAGAGGTGCCCAATCCCTGAGTCCTCAAAGTAGCATCCTTGTTTTTAAACACTTCAAAGACATTTTATACAGCAGATTTATGAAGTGCAATGTGACATTTGAGCACTTGACTGTTCATTCCATGAACATTGATTGTGGATCCAAGCAAATTAAAGTCATTTACAACTTTGATCTTTTCTGCACTCATCATGATGTAAATTATTGGTCTAGTTTTGAGGAATTTGGTCTTCTTTACATCCAAGGTTGTTATTCTTGATCCTCACCAGTAAGTGCATGAAGTTCTCCCTACTTTCAGCAAGCAAAGTTGTATCATCTGCATATTGCATATTGTTAATCAGATATGCATCCAATTCTGATACATAGTATTCTTCATATAATCCAGCTTCTCTGATTATTTGCTCAACTTACCAAATGAATAAATTTGGTGAGAGTATACAACCCATATGCACACCATTCCTGATTGTGAACTATGCAGTATTCCCTTGTTCTATTTTCACAACTGCTTCTTGATCCATGCACAGTTTCTCTATGAGCAAGATGTACTGATCTAGAATGCTCGAGGTTATCCATAGTTCATTATAATATACACAGATGAATGCCTTGGCATAGTCAATAAAATGCAAATCCTCACTGACCCATAACCCTACAGGGGACCAACACTGGAGACATAGTGTGGGAATTGCACCCAATCTGATCCCACCATGCCAAGGCAGAATACTAAGGGCATGCAACAGAACAGCAAGGGGAACAGAGCAAGAAAGTCTCCAGGGAATACCAAAAATAGACTTTGGGGCCAGGGCTTGGCACCCTATCAGACTCGACTGGAAAACACTCCTAAAGGCCAACAAACATTCCTTGTTGTTGTTGTTGTTGTTTTGGTCATTGGTTTTGTTGTTTTGTTTTCTTTTGTTCCTTTATTTTGCTCTGTCTTGTTTTTCTGCATGTTATTATCTCTGCAGTTCTGTCTAAATAAAATAGGCTGGATGAACAATCTGGAGGAGAAAACAATGGAACCGGTGGTATGGGGGACATGGGAGAGGGGGAGGGTGGGGGAAGGAAATGGTCTTAACAAACCCAGGGACAAGGGAACAACAAGTGATCTAAATCGGCAGTGAGGAGTGGATAGGAGGCCTGGTAGGGTGTGATCAAGGGTAATGTAACCGAGAGGAATTACTGAAACTCAAATGAAGGCTGAGCATGATAGTGGTACAAGAGGAAAGTAATAGGAAATAGCGGAGAGAACTAGGAGGCAAGGGGCATTTATAGAGGTTTAAATAAAGGCATGTACATATGTAAATATATTTATATATGAGAATGGGGAAATAGATCTATGTGCATATATTTATAGGTTTAGTATTAAGATAGCAGGTGGACATTTGGCCTCCACTCAAGTACTCCCTCAATGCAAGAATACTTTGCTCTATTAAACTGGCATTATATCATGCTCACCTTCCCAACACGATCACTGAAAACAAAGCAGGTGCATAATCAAATGTGGTGAAGAAAGCGGATGGAGACTTGCTATCAAAAGATATAGCATCTTGGGTCTTAAAGGCTTGAAGGTAAACAAGCGGTCATCTAGCTCAGAAGAAACAAAGCTCACATGGAAGAAGCACACCAGGCTGTTTGATCATGAGGTGTCTAAGGGATCAGGTATCAGACATCAAAGAACAAGAAATCATACCATTGTGTGCTTACCTTCCCGATAGGATCACTGAAGACAAATGAGTGCATAAGCATATGTGATGAAGAAAGCTGATGGTGCGAAGCTATCAAAAGATATAGCACCTGGAATCTTAAAGGCTTGAAGGTAAACAAGTGGCCATCTAGCTCAGAAGCCAAAAATCCCACATGGAAGAAGCACACCAACCTGTGTGAGCAGAGGTGTTGAATGGATCAGGTATCAGGCATCAAAGAACAAAAAAAAATCAAATCATTGTGGCATCTGTAGGCAACTGGACATCCCCTTACAAAAGGGTCACAGGGAGGAGCCCAGCCAGTCAGGGTGCAGTGTAGCAACAATGAAACATACAACTTTCCTCTAGTTCCTAAATGCTTACCTCATCCCCCACTATCATGATCCCAATTCTACCTTATAAATCTGGCTAGACCAGAGGATATAGACTGGTACAGATAGGAACTGGAAACACAGGGAATCCAGGGTGGATGATCCCTTCAGGACCAGTGCTGAGAGTGGCAATACTGGGAGGGTGGAGGGAGGGTGGGGTGGAAAGGGGAAACTGTTTACAGGATCTACATATGACCTCCTTCCTGGGGGATGGACAACAGAAAAGTGGGTGAACGGAGATGTCAGACAGTGTAAGATATAACAAAATAATAATAATTTATAAATTATCAAGGGTTCATGAGGGAGAGGGGAGGGGGGTGGGAGGGGGGAAATGAGCTGATACCAAGGGCTCAAGCAGAAAGCAAATGTTTTGAGAATGATAATGGCAACAAATGTACAAATGTGCTTGACACAATGGATTGTGATAAGAGTTGTATGAGCCCCAACAAAATCATTAAAAACAAAACAAAACACAAGTCAATATTTTTTCTGGAATTCTCTGTTTTCACCCAAGATCCACCTGACATCAATAATATCATCTATTATTCCACATCCTCCTTTGAATCCAGCCTGAACTTCTCACAGCTCCTTTCAATGTATTGCTGCAACCATTGTTGGATGACTAACAGCAAAATTTTACTTGCATTTGAAAGTAGTGACATTGTTCTATACTTCAAGCATTCTGTTGGATCACCTTTCTTTGGAATTGGTAACAATATGGATCTCTTCCAGTCAGTTGGCCAAATAGTTGTTTTTTAAATTTCCTGGCATAGATGAGTGACTACTTCCAAGGCTTCATCGGTGTTGATATATAATGTTATAATTTACATAAAATCATTGTGTCACTAAACAGTCTGTCTTCTAAAAATTAGATATAATTTATAATGGCTTAGTGGTTATGGCTTATGCTAACAACAAAGTCAACAGTTCAAAACCATAAGTCACTTCTCAAGAGAATATTGGGACTTGCTACTCCTGATATACATATCACAATATCACAAATTAGATATCCTATAGGATTGCCGTGAGTCAGAATCAAAACACATATGTGTGTGTGTGTGTGTGTAAGTTTTTATAAACTCACAATCATTGAATAAACTCTGACTCACAGCAACCATACAGGACGGGGTATATATTCAAAGACTGGTGGGTTTGAATCAACAACCTATTGGTTAGCAGAAGCACTTAACCCCTGCACCTCCAGGACTCCTTTATATGTGAGTATAAGTTTTAAAAGTATTGCCATTGTAGTCAGAGTCTCAGAAACTGATGGGGCAGCTGTACACTGCCCTACAGGTATAGTGTTGTTAAGAGTCAGAATCAATTCAATGGGTTTGTTTGTTTGTTTGTTTGTTTGTTTGTTTGTGTGATGTTCAAACCCAAACCCATTGCTGTCAAGTTGATTCCAACTCACAACAACCATATAGGACAAAGTAGATTTCCCCCATAGGGTTTCCTAAGCTATAAATTTTTATGGAAGCAGATTTTCACACCTTTATCCTGCCAAGTGGTTAGAGTATTAAGAACAACTGATCTTTCAGTTAGTAACCAGGTGCTTTAACCAATGTGCAGAGTTCCCTTGACACACAATGATTTTATATTAATTATTACAAAGCATCACAAATTATATATATACATACACATGTATATATATATATATATATATATGTATATAAAGTTGTTTTGTGCTCTGGAGTCCATTTTGACTCATAGAAAGCTATAGGAAGAATAGAATGGCCTCATGGGATTTTCAGGGCTGTAATTCTTCAAGGAAGCCAATTGCTATAACTTTCTCCATTCTCCCATGGCGTGGCTGGGGGATTTGAATTGCCAAGTTTTCATTTCACAGTCTGGTGCTTTAATCATTACATAAGAGCTCCTTTGATATACAATACTTGCATATTTATTGGTGCTGGTGTGGGTTACCCATTGGGATGCTAATCATAAGATCAGCAGTTCAAAACTATCTGCCACTCTGTAAAAGAAAGTTGAGGCTTTCTACACCCATAAAGATTTATGAGTGGTCACTACGGGAATCACTGCCATGGGCTCCCATTTGATCAACTGGTGGAGTACCACCCTGCAGCCTGCAAACATCCAACCAGCATTCCATGAGAAGGCCATCCAACCTGTCTTCCAAATAACAAAATACCATTGCCTAGGGAGAGAGTGAAATCCCAGTGGGATAAAGTGGTAACCTGAACCCCCAGCGCAGTTAGCTGCAGGCAGTCCCCAGAAGTATTCCTATGAGTCTCCCAAAGAGAGAGTCCAGTGCTCTTAGACATTCTGGAAAATGGTGCCAATATTCTCTAAAATGACCCACAGCAACCAGCTCCAACATTCTCAATGGAAAATAGGAGAAACAAAATGCAGTGTCGAAGGAAGTCCTGAACTTAAAATGTGCTTAGAAGAAGCAGACATAGATCTACTACAGAGTGAAATATTGAGAAAGCTGCTTGGAGTCATATAAGATATGAGGGAAGGATGAAACAACAGAGGAAATAAAAGCCACACATCAGAGGGAAATACAAGAGTTAAAGGATAATCATTGAAAGACAATACAAGAGATATAGAATGAAGTAACAAAAGCAAATAACAAGTTAACAGACATCACTAACAGTCTAGAAAAGTGGTTCTCAACCTTTCTAATGCCGTGACCCTTTAATACACTTCCTCATGTTGTGGTGACCCCTCCCCAATAATAAAATTATTCTCATTGCTACTTCATTAACTGTAATTTTGCTACTGTTATGAACTGGGCAACCCCTGTGAAGGGGTAATTTGACCACCAAAGCTGTTGCAACCCACAGGTTGAGAACTGCTGGTCTAGGATAAGAGGATAACTGTACCAGTGACCCCGAAGGACAACCAGGCAGACTTCAACAAACAGGAAGCACAGTCAAACAAGTTAATCAAGACGCTGGAGAAAACCTAAGAACAATGCCTGATGCTATGAAGAGGGACGGCATTAGAATAACTGAATTAACAGAACAAGACAAAACCAAGAAGTCAACTGTAAAAATGCAAGGGAATTCCTGGAAGAAAACTTCCTCAGCTTAATGAATGAGAATCAGGCAACAATTCCGGAAGCAGACAGAAAACCAGCTAGAATTAATTCCAGGAAGAAGTCGCCAAGGCACATAATAGTTAAACTATTGAACTTTGAGGAAAAGGAGAAAATCACAAGAACAGCAAGTGAAAAAAAGTCAGTGACCTATAAAGGTACACAGATAAGAATATGCTCGGACCCTTAGTAGACATCATGAATATGAGGAGAGAATGGAGTATCATCTTCAAAAAGTTCAAAGAGAAAATGCCAACCCAAGAATCTTCTACTCTGCCAAACTATCTATCAAGATAGATGGAGAAATACGAGCCTTCCTGAACAAGGAAAAACTCCAAGAATATGTTAAAAGAAACCCAGCACTAGAAAAAATTCTTAACATTCCATTGTGGTCAGTAGAACAGTACTCCAAGCAAAATAGGAGACCACCACATAGAGCAACTCCACCCAAAGGTCAACACATTGAAAAAGCCCCCAAGAAATCATTCGCTTAATGGTGAAATGAAGGCAAGTTTGAAACATGCGCACACACACACAATGTAATAATAAGAAAGGAGGGAGGTAAATACCCAACACAAAAGGTATGAGATGAAATCACAGAGTCCACAGATGGATGTAATAATTCTGAATGTCAATGGACAAAACTCACCTATTAAAAAACAAACTAGCACAGTGACTTAGAAAATATAACCCACTGATCTGTGGCCTACAAGAGACACACCTCAAGCTCGCAGACAAAAATAGGCTGAGAATTATGCAAAAAATATGCCAAGCAAATGGCAATTCAAAGAAAGCAGGGATTGTAATCCTAATCTCTGACAAAACTGATCTCAAGGTTCAAGTCATAAAAAGAGATAAGGAGGGGCACTATATAATGCTCAAGGGAAAAGTATACCAAGAACCAGTGAGTATAATAAATATATTTGCAACCAATGAGATATCTGCAAAATTCATCAATAAAACGCTCCAAAAGATGAAAAAAGAAACCACAGGCTCAAGAGTCATAGGAGTTGTCTTTAATACATCACTCTCTGAGAAAGATAGATCACAGGGAAAGAAGTTTAACAAGAGAGTTACAGAACTAAACTCTACAATTAAGTCACTAGACCTAATACATATTTTTAGGGTGCTTCTCCTAAATGCAAAAAAAAAAAAAAACACATTCTTTTCAAGAGCACAGGGCATATACTCAAAGATAGACCACATGCTGGGGCATAAGTTGAACCTGAGTAAATTCAAGCACATTGAGATCCCTCAGACTTCCATCTCAGACCACTATGCAATAAGGCTGAAAATCAACAAAAGTACAGTTAAGAAAACAAGGGCAAATAATTGGAGGTTGAATAACTTCCTACGGACAAATGAGTGGGTACTGGCGCAGATCAGAGATGAAATAAGGAAGTTTTTAGAAATCAAATAGAACAAGAATACAATATACCAAAATCTTTGGGACACAGCAAAAGCAGTTATCAGAGCCAGTTTGATAGTGATGAATGCACACATGAAAAAGGAAGAGAGACTTGTGATTAATACTCTCTTACAAAGCCTCCAGCAATTATAATCAACAGAATAATCCTACTAGTAGCAAAAGAAAAGAAATAATAAAAATCAAGGCAGAGATAAACGAGTTGGAAAACAATGCAAAAAATCAATGCAGAAAAAAAAAAAGCTGGTTCTTTGAAAGGATTGACAGAATTGATAGATCATTGACCAAAACTAACCAAAGAAAGGAAGGGACAAACATCAATAGCCAGGATGACGGATGAACAGGGGAAATTACAACAGACTCTAATGAAATTAAGAGGTTAATTACACAGTATTATGAAGGTCTGTGTTCCAATGAATTCAACAACTTGGAAGACATGGACAAATACTTGGAAAATCAAGCCCTCCCTGAATTATCCCAGGTGGATGTCAAAAACCTAAACGCTGGAATATACATACAATGGAGTATTATGCAGCCCTAAATAGCAGTGACAAACACATGAACCATATTGTCTTATAGGAAGTGTTGGAGCAAATAATGCTAAGAGAAGTTAGTTACGCACAAAGGGAAAGCACAAAGCACAAACATTAGCCCACTGAGGAAAGCTCAAAAAGTACAATGGGCATAGAGGATAAGCTACTCAATGCATAAATCCCAGGTCAAGGCCCAGGCACTTTGGCAGGGGTCAGACCCAACCCAAGGATGCATATAGCAGCCAATTAAAAAATAGGGGGGAAGAAAGAAGAAGAAAAACCCGAGGGTGTTGGTGGGAAAAGGCACTAATATGCCCATTGGGGGAGGAATTGTTTATATCTCCATAGAAAATGGAGAGAGGGACCAGACCCCACCCCAGAGTGCCAAGCCTTGAGGACAACAAACTGGCATGGAGCCGCAAACTAACAGAGAGGATGATGGGGCCAGGCCCAAGCTGAACTACCCTCCCCAGAAGAATGCAATACAGAGGACAGGACTGAAACTATAGCCTTGGGAGAGTGACAGGTCTGTCCACACTACACAGGTGCAAACTGACAGGGAAAGAGAAAGAGATAGAGAGAGATTGGACCTCAACACATGACACTAACATCACTTGACATCCCTGCTCTGAGCATCCATTGCACAGAGAAGAATGTAGGGCTGACCCCACCACAAGACAGGGCATCCCCATAATGCTATGGGGGACAGCACTGGATTCACTGTGTGGAAAGTGTGCCTGGTCTGACCCACTCACAGTGGGGAGAAATGCGAAAGGAGTGCAACATGGCAGCAAGGGGAGCAAAGTAGCACAGTCCCAGAGTAATACTGACAATAGACTTCTGACTCAGGGGACAGGGCTTGGCACCTCATCAGACTCAATTGCAAAACATTCAAAAGGCCAGCCAACAGACCTGGAACTGTTCATTGGATTTCTGGGGTATTTTTCACTTTTTACATTTTTCTCTCTTCTTTCACTCTATGTCTAGCGATATAAGATACACAGGATGAACAAACCCGAGGAGAAAACAATGGGACAGGCAGTTCTGGGAGAACATGGGAGAGGAGGGCGTGGGGTGGGGGAGTAAGGAGACAACAAACTCAGGGATAAGGGAAAAAGAGATCTAAAATTGATGGTGAGGAAGGTGTACAATGCTTAGTGGAGTTTATTTAAGTGAAATGCATCCAAGAATTACTGAAAGCCAAATGGAGGATGGATATAATATTGGGACAGGAAGAAGGTGAAAGGAAATAGAGAAAAAGAACTAAGAGGCAATGCTATTCATAGAGGTATAGCTATAGGCATGTATATATGTAAATTTATAACGCTAGGTATAGTGGTCAATGTACATATATTTATATGTTAAGTATTAAGATAGCAGATAGACTTTGGGCCTCCCTAAACACAAGAATACTATGTTCTAGTAACCTGGTACTCTTTGATACTCACCTTTCCAACACAATCACTGAAGACAAAATGGGTGCATAAGCAAATGTGGTGAAGAAAGCGGATGGTGCTTGGCTATCAAAAGATATTTCATCTGGTGTCTTAAATGCTTGAAGTTAAACAAATGACCATCTAGCAAGGAAGCAAATAAGCCCACGTGGAAGAAGCATACCAGCCTGTGTGATCATCAGGTGTCAACAGGATTAGGCATCAGTATCAAAACGTCCAAAACAAACAATTATATCAATTCGAAAGAGGGATGTTAGCGTGGAGACCCAATGCCCATCTGTAGAAAATTGGACACCCCCCCCCCCCAAAGAAGAGTTACAAGAAAGAGTTGACTCAACCAGGGTGCAGGATAGCGCCAACGAAACACACATCATTCTTCTAGTTGCTGAATGCTTCCTTCCCCCCTCCCCCACACCCCATTCTGCCACTACCATGACCCAGTTCTACCTTACAAATCTGGCTAGACCGGAGTACATATATTAGTACAGCTAAGAACTCTCAACACGTGGAATTCAGGACAGATAAACCCCTCAGGAACAGTAATGGGAATAGTTATATCATGAGGGGTGGGAGGGGGAATCCGTCACAAGGTTGAATATATACCTGCTGCCCCACCCCCTGAGGGGGACCAATAGCAGAAATGTGGGTGAAAGGAGACAACGGACAGTGTAATCTATGAAATAACAATAATAATATATAATTAATCATGGATTCATAAGGCTGTGAAGATAGGAGAGTGGGGGAGGGAGGGGAAATATGAGGAGCCGAAACCAAGGGCTCAAGTAGAAAGAAAATGTTTTGGAAATGTTGATGGCAACATATGTACATGTATGGCTAATACAATTGAATGATAGATTGTTATATGATTTGTAAAAGTCTCCCAATATCATGATTAATAATAAATAAATAAATAAGATTTACGTGTGGCATCAGGATTGGAGGAAGTCTTGTTAACAACCCTTGGTATGCGGAGGAGAGAACGTTGCTTGTTGAAAGTGAGGAGAAGCACTTGCTGATGGAGACCAAAGATTGTAGCTCACTGTAAGGAAGGCCAAAATCCTTACAACTGGACCAATAGGTAACATCATGATAAAAGGAGGTAAGGTTGAAGTTGTCAAGGTTTTTGTCTTACTTGGATCCACAATCAATTCTCATGGAAACAGCAATCAAGAGATCAAAATATAAGTTGTATTAGGTAACTCTGTTGCACAAGATCTATTTAGAGTATTGAAGAGCAAATATATTACTTTGAGGACTAAGGAGCACCTGACCCAAAGCCATGGTTTTCACCATTGCATCATATGCATGCAAAAGTTGAACAATGAATAAGGAAGACCAAAGAAGAATCCGTGCATTTGAAATGTGGTGCTGGAGAAGAATTCTGAAAGTACCGTGGACTGTCAAAAGGACAAACCATCTGCATTAGGTGTAAGGCCAGAGTGCTCCTTAGAAGCCAGGATGGCAAGATTTCATCTTACATATTTTGGACATGTAGTCAAGAAAGACTAGTCCCTGGATAAAGACATCATGCTTGGTAAAATGGAAGGGCAGTGACAAAGAGAAAGTCTCTCAAGGAGATGGATTGACACAGTGGCTGCAACAATGCACTCAGGCCCAGGAATAATTTTGAGGATGGCACAGAACTGTGCAGTGTTTCATTCTGTTGTCTCTAAGGTTTCAATGGACCAGAACCACCTCAGTGGCACCTAACAACCACAAAAGATTTACAGTCTTGGAAACCTACAGGGACATTTATACCCTGTCCTATAGCGTAGCTGTGAATCAGAATTTATTCAATGACAGTTAATTTATCACAAATTATGCCATCGAGTTATGTGCCATCAGGTTGAATCTGACTCATAGCAACCCTATAGGACAGAGTAGGACTACCCCTATAGGATTTCCAAGACTGTAAATATTTATATGTAAAACTGATACATCTTTCTCGTATTAGCCCATTGAGTGACAGGTGGGTTTGAACCAATAACCTCTTGGTTAGCAGCGAAGTACTTAACCACTGCACCATGGGATTCCTGTATATATGAGGGTACGTCTAGAAGGTATTGCCAGTTCCTGCATGCCGTGGTTTATTCCAATCAAACTGTGCTCAAGCATCTCTCTGCAATCAGCAGATAGCTGCACACAGTGCTGTCGTAGTCTTGGTTTCATTAAGGTGCCGCTTTTAAAAGGATACTTATGTACCATGGGAGAGAAGAATAATTTTGAGGGCAGGAGTAATAGATATATATTATATCTCTCTATTTGTTTATTTTTGTAATGTATATATTTAACACAGCTCAATTTGATATCTTCCCAAATCATTGAAGACTTGTGACAAGTTTATGGGAATGCTTCCCCATTAAAGTAATAAATGTTACCTAGATCAAGAATTTGTGCAATATTTAGTAGCTTTCATGCTGCAGAGCTAGATTATTTTGCTTATAAAAGGATTTGAATTTTTTAAAAGTATTTTATAAACAAAAAACAAAAACAGTTTTAAGGAAAGGGTAGAAGACCTCAAAGACAACCCTAGAAATGAAAGACCATAAACCTCATAGAAAGAAGAAACCGTCTGAAGGCCAGAAACTGGTGGAAGACCCTAGAATTAGCATTACTATGGAAGGTAGGCTCTCACATGCTTCGACATTTTCAACTTTAAGAAAACAGTTAGGCCTTAGCAAGCTTTCAGCTTTGTGGGTGCCAAAAGTGTTTCGTGAAGATCAGCTAGCTCAAGGAGCTGACATTTCCATCAGTCTTTTATACAAAATCAAAGCTAATTACAGTGATTTCATGGGACAAATCATAACCAGGCATGAGTCTTGGATTTGCCGATACAGTCCACAGAGGTCCTATCACAACACCTAGACGGCTAAGGGGATCTGCTGAGCTAGCTAAATTCAAGCAGAGAGATCAGCTGAGAAAATTCTGCAAACTAATGCTGGGGACTCCAAAGAAGTAATCCTAATAATTTTTTCAAAGAACACAGGACAATCATAGAAGTCTAGTTAGATTTTTTTCTTTTTAATTGAGCACTGCATTGATGAGAAAAAGATCAGGAACGTGGTACTGAGAAAATTTCATGCTAATGCAGCTGCCTATACTTCAAAGACAACAAAATCTCTCATATAAAAAATTTCATGGAGAAATTTTACCACGTCCACTCTACAATCCTAATCTTGCCCTTAGAGTTCTTTTTGCTCTAAAATTCAAAGAATATTGAAGGGAACAACTCAGGTCCCTCTGGGATGCCAAAAGTGGCATG
Source organism: Echinops telfairi (assembly GCF_000313985.2). NCBI lineage: Eukaryota > Metazoa > Chordata > Mammalia > Afrosoricida > Tenrecidae > Echinops > Echinops telfairi. The sequence goes on along the minus strand of NW_022107431.1, from coordinate 61,386,222 downwards.
CTGTGAACTAAAGAACACAGAGTCCTTTGGAGAAGTGTCAGCAGATGGAAACACTGCCATCGGAAATTTAGAGGTCTAGAAGGAGGATTTGTTGAGAAGCAGTAGAATCACATTTTGATATATTTGTTTAATGGAATGTTCTATGATTTTGTAGTAATATTTTTGACTTGTCTATATATGTATGTATATGTATGTGTGTCTATAGTCATATATGTATGTAGCAAAAAAAGTCCAGCCCTCTTCCATTGAGTCAACTTTGACTCATGGCAAAACCCTAAATAGGTTAGCAGTGTAAACCTTATGCCACTGTGCTACCAGGGCTCCATATAGATGTATATACATACATATTTAATATTTTACAATGTCAAATATATGATATATCATCAATTTATTAGCAACATAAAGGTGATACTATGTACTATGGCATATTATATAAAGAATACATATGAGGTATGTAAAAGATACGTAGTTGTATATACTAGAGATTCATAAAGAAATGTTGACACTATTCCTATTATCCATATTATTAGTTCATCAAATACACGAGAATCCTAATAATTGAAGATCGATAAGAGAATTACAATACTTTGACTTACTTTAAGGGAAAGATATAATTTTTATTTAATTGGCAATTCTAAAAGAGATTTAAAAATCAATAAGTTCCCTGGGGGACAGACAACAGAAAAGTGAGTGAAGGGAGACGTCGGACAGGGCAAGATATGACAAAATAATAATTTATAAATTATCAAGGATTCATGAGGGAGGGGGGAGGCGGGAGCGGGGAGGGAGGAGGAAAATGAGGAACTGATGCCAGGGGCTTAAGTGGAGAGCAAATGTTTTGAGAATGATGAGGCCAATGAATGTACAAATGTGCTTTATACAATTGATGTATGTATAGATTGTGATAGGAGTTGTAGGAGCCCCTAATAAATTAATTTTTTAAAATCAATAAGTTGAAAATAGGGCTGACACTGAAAAAAAATCCAATATATGTGTGGTAGTTACATAATTTCATGTCAACTTAAAGATATATAAAGTGTAGGGGTGGTATTTAAACTGTCGGTCAGATCACAGCCTGATGGGATCTCCTTAGGGCATAGCCTTCTTATAAGGCGGGTCCCGGGAACCTCCCCCTCTTTATCTGCCTTCACCTTCCTGCTTTTGGGCCACTCATAGCTGCTGGAGATCTGCCAGAGCCCTGCAATGCTTCCACTGCCACTGGACCCACATGACTTTGCACCCCACCAGACTGTGATATTCCTGCACTCCGCATCTTTGCATGTGGCTGTGTGAGTCTGAAGAGGGACTTATGGACTAGTAACAGACTTGTGGACTTGAGTTGGACTAGGCTGGGATGTTTTCTGTATGTATAATTACTTCTTGATATAAAGCTCTTTCTTACACATTTATCAGTGTCTGGATTTGTGACTCTTGTCAACCTCACCTAACACAATAGCAATGTGATGTTTTTAAGAGTTGTGTGTTCCTGATATCAAAAGACATAGCATCTGGGGTCTTAAAGACTTGAAGGTAAAAAAGCGGCCATCTAGCTGAGAAGCAACAAATCCCACATGGAAGAAGCAGACCAGCCTGTATGATCACGAGGTGTTGATGGAATCAGGTACCAGGCATCAAAGAACAAAATAAATCTTATCATTGTGAATGAGGGGGAGTGTAGAGTGGGGACCCAAAGCCCATCTGTAGGCAACTGGACATCCCCTTACAGAAGGGTCACAGGGAGGAGACAATCCAGTCAGTGTGCAGTCTAGCAATGATGAAACATACAACTTTCCTCTAGTTCTTAATGCTCCCCACCCCCCCACTATCATGATCCCAATTCTACCTTACAAATCCAGCTAGACCAGAGGATTTGGGCTGCTAAGGGCAAAGCCAATAGTTCAAAACCACCAACCACTCCATGGGATAAAAACAAGGATCTCTACTCTTGCAGAGGAACAGTTTGAAAAGCCCACAGAGTCAGTTCTCCCCTATCCTAGAGGGCTGCTATTAGTCAGAATCGACTCTGTAGCAATGAGTTTGGTTTGGTTTTCTGGTTGCAGCTAAAAGGACATCTTTAATAGATTTGAGTAAAAAGTATTGATTATATTTTTAAACCATCTTTAAAGCAAAAATGTGTGTATTTACTCCAAAAATATATTTTGAAGTAATCTGGGAAATGTATCTACTGTAATAATTGATCGATTCTAAATGTAAATTATGTACCAATCAAAATACCATTGTCGTTAGCTGCTATGAGGTCCATTGTGACTCATAGTAACCCCTTGGACACCAGAAGCAAACACTACCCGGTCATGTGATGTCCTCACAATTGTTATGTTTGAACCCAGTTGCAGTGGCAGTTGTGTCAGTTCATCTTGTTGAGGGTCTTTCTCCTTTTCACTGGCCCTCTCCTCTACCAAGCATGTTGTCCTATACCAGGAACTAGTCTCTTCTGATAACAAGTCCCAAAGTATGTGAGAAGTCCCACCATCATCACTTCAAAGGAACATTCTCGCTGTTTATACTTTTGGCAGTGCATGGTACTGTCAATATTTTTCACCAGCACCATAATTTAAATACATTTTCTTTGGTCTACTTTATTCAATGTTCAACTTTCACATGTATATGAGGCTATCAAAGATATCAAAAACTAGGTCAGGCACATCTTAGAATTCAAAGTGACATCCTTGTTTCTCAATCTGTTAAAAAATGTTGTGTAGTGGCTTTATTCAATGTACTGTGTCATTTGATTTCTTGATTGCTGCTCTAATGAGAATTGACTATGAATCTGTGTTATTCCAGGTTGACTAGAGAAACAAATTCATAGACACTCATATGTGTATAAGAAAGTGTTTTATATACAAAAGCAGTTGAGTATTGAAAAAACATCCCAGCCCAGTCCAGATCAAGTTCATAAGTCCAATATTAGCCCATGTGCCTGATACCAATCTATAAAGTCCTCTTCAGACTGATGAAATACATGCAATGATGCCAAATACAGGGAGATCACAGGCCAGTGGGTGGGAAGTCTTGTGGATCCAGTGGCATTGTAACCATCTCAGCACTGGCAGGGGTCTCCATGTGGTTTCCCCAGCTCAGGGAACTAGCATAGCTACATGTCTCTTGTTAGCTTCAATTTCTCCCAAGAAGTGATCAGGTGTCCCACCTCCAAGGAGCTATTTATCTCTGTAGCACCTCCAAATGAGGTCATCAATCTGTCACCTGATTGACAGACTAAACTCCACTCCTTCACTCATAAGTCTCAAGTTGACAACAGATTATATAACTACCATAGGATCCAAGATGAAATTTCTGAGAGCTTCAATCTTTTCTGTTTATGATGATATTGTCTATTGGCCCAGTTGTGAGAATTTTGGTTTTCTTAACATTGAGTTGTAATCTACATTGAAGGCCACAATCATAGACCTTCATCAGTAAATGCTTTAAGTCCTCTCACTCAGCAAGCAAGGTTGTGTCATTTACATATCTTAGGTTGTAATTTGGCCTTTCTTCAAACCTGATACCACATATAGTAGCATATAGTTATATGGTTCAGCTTGTTTAATTATTTGCTCTGCATACAGATTGAGTAGTAGGATGAGAGGATAGAACCCTGGAGAACACCTTAATTGATGTTAAACCATGAGTTATTCCTTTATTCTTTTCAAATGGCCATGTCTTGATGCATGTACACCTTCCTCATGATCACAATGAAGCATTCTGGATTTCTAATTCTTCTCAGTGCAATGCATAATTTGTTATGACCCACACTGTTGAATGCCTTTGCATATCCAATAAAACACAAGTAAACATCGTTCTGACATTCTCTACTTTCCGCCAAGATCCATCTAACGTCAACAATGATATTCCTTTTGCTACATCCTTTTCTGAACAGTCAACAGTTCATAAATGTTTTCAGAAAAATTATACATGCATGTATCTTAAAGATATTGTTTGAAAATGTCTTCATTCTGTTGAGTAACTTCTCTTTGAAATGGGTACAAATATGGATCTCTTCCAGTTGATTGGCAGGATAGCGCTCTTCCAAATTTCTTGGCATGATGCTTGTGTGTTTCCAGTTCTTCATCAGCATGTTAGAATATTTCCATTGGTACTCCATTAATTCCTGGAGTCTTGTTTCTGACTAATGCTTTCAGTGCAGCTTGGACTTCTTCCTTCAATACCATTGGTTCTTGATCATATGCTACCCCTTGAAATGGTTGAATGCCAACTTTTTCTTTTTGGTACAGTGATTCTGTGCATTCCTTCATCTTCTTTTGATGCTTCCAATATCATTCAATAGTTTTCCCATAGACACTTTCAATATTGTAACCTAAGCCTTAAAATTTTTCATCAGTTCTTTCAGCTTGATATATGCTGAATATGTTCTTCCTTTTTTGTTTTCTACATCTAAGTCTCTGCATACTTCATTGTAATCATTTTTCAGTTCTTTCATTTCTCCATTTCTTCCAGGTGCTTTAGCTACTCTCTGATCAAGAGAAAATTTCAGAGTCTTTTCTGACATCCACTTGGATTTTTCTTTCTTGTCTTTTTCACCACCTTTTGCTGTGTGATGTCCTTGATGTCATTTGATGTCAACTCATTAAGCCTTCTGTCATTAGTGTTCGATGAGTTAAATCTATTCATGAAATATCCTCAAAAATCACGTGGCATATATTCAAGGCTGTATTTTGGCTTTCATGGACTCATTTTCATTTTATCCAGCTTTGACTTGAACTTACATAAGAGCAATTGATGGTCTGTTCCACAGTCAGTCCCTGATCTCATTTCACCTGCTGATATTGAGCTTCTCCATCGTCTTTTCCCACAGATATAATAACATTCATTTCTGTGTATTCTATCTGAAAAAGTCTACGTGTGCAATCGTTGTTTATGTTGTTGGATAAAAAGGTATGGGCAAGGAAGTAGCCATTGGTCTTGTAAAATTCTATCCTCCAGCTTTACTTATATCGCCAAGGCCATGCTTTCAAATTATTACTCTTTCCTCTGTTTCTAACATTTGCATTTCAATCACCAATAATTATCAGTGCATCTTCACCAGCCTATGCAATCACGAGGTGTCGAAGGGATCAGGTATAAGGCATCATCAGAACAAAAAATCTTACCATAGTGAATGATGGGGGGAGTGCGGAGTGGAGACCCAAAGCCCATGAGTAGGCCACTGGAGATCCCATTGCAGAGGGGTCTCGGGGAGGAGATGAGCCAGCCAGGGTGCGGTGTAGCAGTGATGAAAAATACAACTTTCCTCTAGCTCCTAAATGTCTCCTCCCTGCTCCCACTATCATGGCACGAATTCTACCTTGCAAGTCTGGCTAGACCAGAGGATGTACACTGGTACAGATAGGAACTGGAGATACAGGGAATCCAGGGCGATGATCCCTACAGGACGAGTGGTGTGAGTGGTGATACTGGGAGGGTAGAGGGAGAGTGGGTAGGAAAGAGGGAACCAATTACAAGGAACTATATGTGACCTCCTCCCTGGGGGACAGACAACAGAAAAGTGGGTGAGGGGAGTCATCGGACAGGGCAAGGTATGACAAAATAATAATTTATAAATTATCAAGGGCTCATGAGGGAGGGGGGAGTGGGGAAGGAGGAGAAAAATGAGGACCTAATGCCAGGGGCTTAAGTGGAGAGGAAATGTTTTGAGAATGATGAGAGCAATGAATGTACAAATGCGCTTTACACAATCGATGTATGTATGGATTGTGATAAGAATTGTATGAGTCCCTAATAAAATGATTTAAAAAAAACAAAACAACAACAACAACAAAAATTATCAGTGCATCTTGATTGCCTGTTTGATCAGTTTCAGACTGTTGTTAGAATTCTTAATCACCAGGTTTAATGGTTGGTGTGTAAATTAGATTAATAGCTGTATTACCCGAATTTCATTGTATTTGTACACATATTATCTTATCACAAACAGCACTGTACTGCAAGATAGATCTTGAAATGTCCTGTTTGATGATGAATTCGTCACATTCCTGGCACAGTGAACCATATGATTGCCTTATCAAAGGGCCAATAGCAACCCATTTTAGATCACTAATGCCTAAAACTTTGTGTGTATTACTCTATGTATCTGTTTTAATTTGTATGTATCCATTAGTCTATAGAGCTAATTGTGTCCATGTCTTTTTGTCATCACTCTCTCACCTTTTATTCCAATTTACACAAACTTTTTGAAGCATGTGTACACATATTAGTCTAATGTACAAACTCTCTGTAGTCATTTTCTTTCTTAATGATGTTCAATTTTCCTAGATTTTCTAGATTCCTACTTCTTACAAATAAGATCCAAGTATTAATATATGTTTTCAACTGTTTCTTCTCTTTTGGCATGTACCTAACTAGCAAATGAAGGTCCCGGAAGCATTACTCCATTCATGTCAGTATGGTCTACTCTACTTTGAGAAGACAAGTCTTCATCAGTCATATTTCATGTGCCTTCTAACCTGAGGGACTTATCTTCTGGAACTATCTGTGACAATATTTTGCTGCTGTTCTTAGTGGCCCATCTTGAAAGGGACAGCCAATTCTTTCTTCTTAAACTGCAAACTGTTCTTGGTTTGCAAATTTAAACTGCAAATCTCAGACTTCAAACTCTGCTGAAACTTGCTCACTTGAGCCATCCTGTTTGTATTTGAAATACAAGTAACGTAGCTTCCAGACTCACAGCAACATGCAAGCTACCACAGCACAACATAATGACAGAAAATTGGTGGATGAGAGATTTAGTCATTTATAAGTTTAAAAGATTAACAAAATTTCTACCTTCGCAGAGCTCATGCCAACAGAAAACACATGAATTAAACAAATAATTACAAGAGTTAAATACATAATTATAAAAGAGAGATACAGGTTTGGTGACTGAAATCTGTATATGATATCACTACAAAGAAGACCTTTTCAATGGATGAAGACAGTTAAGAAGAGAAAATGTGAGTCACTTGAGATTCTTGGTTCATGAGATGAGAATTTTTTGATAGAGAAAAAAAACAGAGATAAGCAACGAAGAGCAAGGGAGAATAGTGTTTGGATGTGCAAACCCACAGGCAATATTTCAGGATTCTCCCATAAATAAGAATTTTCAGAGATCCAGAAGCACAATGGGGTGAACAACTGAGTGTATGTATGTGGATGGACACACGCCTCAAGAAGTTTGTGGAAGTTGGACTAAAAGATGGGGGAGTGATGACAGTCAAAAAGACATGGAAACAATTCGTTCCATAGACTAATGGATCACACGGACATCAAAATCCATGAGATGGAGACAAAAATAGATGGTGTCAGGATACCAACCTAGTGCTCTGGAAGGGTTCACATGAGAAGGTTCAGTATAGAGTGAGAGATAAATATGAAGCAAAACTCGTAATCCTAAAAGAGTCCGGGTTTACTGATCCAGTAGAGATTGGTGAAATCCCCAATACTATAAGACTCGGCACATCTGTAAATGCTTCAATTTCCAATCAAACAATAGGTCTAGAAGGGCAAGATTGAGTGAGGACACAAATCTTAGAGTATTCAGAAATTTGAGATCAAAGGAGCAACATTTATCGAAGTGCAAAGTTCAGGAGGATTAGGAAAGAAAGAGTGGCAATAGAAAGCACAGGGAGGAAATAGGACATAAGGTGTTTCATAAAGGGAATTGTAATCAATGATATAAAATAAAAAATATATGAATGAAAAACAGATGATATGTTCTTCAAACAATTCACCACATTTTTTAATTAAAAAAAAAAAAGATCATGGAATTTTCCACAAACTTTTGAAGCACACATGTTTATGTGTATATAAGCATGAAGTTTCAGGATTTCACAAAAACAAATCTGGAGATAAAAATACCTAGATATGTGTGTGTGTGTGTATGTACCAAAAAGGATTGTTACAAACTTATAGATACTTTAAACAAAAAATACTTAAATGTGAAGTCACTCTTTTTTGAAGAAGAATGAATGCATTTGAATTATGGTGCCGGCAAAGAAAGCTGTAAGTATCGCAGAGTGCCAAAAGAACAAATTTATCTTGGAAGAAGCACAGCAAGAATCCTCCTCAAAAGTGAGGCTGGAGAGACTATGGACATGTATCAGGAGAAATCCGTGCCTGGAGAAGGGCATCATGCGTGGTGGAGTGTCGGCAAAAAAGAGGCAGATCACCCAGGAGGTGGATTGACGTAGAGGTTGCAAAATTGCACTCAAACATAACAACGATGGTAAAAAAAATAGCGCGGGATGGGACAGTGTTCATTCTGTTATATGTATGGTCACTGTGAGTCCGAACCTCTACGACACCTAAGGAAAACAACATTCTTTCTGGATGTATCTTTATTTAGTCCTGTATGTTTCTGAAGGCATGTTTTCCACCTCTCTAACCCTTCATGAAAGAATTGTGTGCCTTGAATATTTACACTACCTCAAAACTGCAGTCCTTCAAGGGATGTAAATCATTTTCTTTTTATATGTCTTTGAGTTTTCAGAACAAAAAGAACTCTAAAGGGCAAGATCAGGGTTATGGGTAAATAGGGCAAGGTGAGGTTTCCCAGAGAAATTCTCCTAGGACAACCCTTTCTCCCCTCAGAGACTGAGCAAGCGCAGTGTCGTGAGGATGAAAAGTGCCTTGGCACACCTTGCCTCTTTTCATCAACGCAGTTTTCAATTTTCTTAAAACGCCTTCATAATAAATGCCTTTGAATAAATAAATGCCTTCATAAAATGCCTTTGAAAAAAGATTTATCAAGATTATTCCTTAACCCACCCCCCACCAAGGAAAAAAGGTTGTCATAACCTTCTGACCACTCCGCCTTGAGTGAGCAGACCTGCAGATGCCCTCCAAAGCCATAGCTTGGATTGGATCTCGGTTGGAGTCCCCCCCCCCCAATGAAGCAAAAAAAAAAGGTATGCCTGAGAGAACTAATCTACCGCCATCCTCTGCTCACGTTTTGCTGGGAATGAACACGTGCATGAACTGGAACCCTCATAGCAATATCTTGTGCCTTTTCCTTGTACATGGGTGCAAGACGTCCTGAAGTTTCATGATTGCAAGCCAGAGCAAAGAAAAATCCTGGATGTTGAGCTTTATATGAGCAACCATTTCTTTTCAGTTTAGTACTACTTTCTAAAATTGACAAACTCAAAGTAATTAGACCTATGAAAATAGGGACAAGATTATTGTTTCCTAATTGTAAGTGAAGCATATGTTTTTCTATATTTCAATCAACACATGCCAAGACCACACTGTGGCCATCAAGATAATTCTGACTCATGATTAGCCCATGTGTGTCACAGTAAGATGGAAAACTCCTTAGAATTTTCTGTGGCTGTGATAGGTAGGTTTGTTGTGCCAACATGGCCAATGAACACATGTGGGATTAATTGAAGGGCTAAGAGATAAATGGCTTGGCGAGCCTCGCCTCTCTCTCTCTCTCTCTTTTGCTCTTTGATCATCGGACCAGTGTGCGGCTGTCTTGCTTGTTCTCTGCCTCCATTTGCAAACTACACTACCTGTGGGACACCTAACGACACTGTGTTGCTGTAATTTGAGGTTCCTTCAAGACCTGCTTCGCCACACTACTGGAATGACCATCTCTTGAGCTAGGATTGTCAGACCCTGTCATCTGGCTGACTGTTGGTGACCTGCCTTGCTACTTGCTGCCTGTGCCCGGATAGCCTGAATTGCTCTATAGCGGCCCTCAAGACTTGAAGGACTGCCAGTGTATTAGCTCTCTCACGGGAGTGAGTTGCACTGAGCCATTTGTACTGCTTTATAGATTAACTGTTTATTTCTTGTGTTATCTATCTATCTATATAAATATGTATACAATTATTAGTGTCCTGGTTTTGTTTCTCTAGAGAACCCTGTCTAACACAGTGGCTGTGATATTTCAGTAGATTGCCATCCCTTTCTTACAAGGTGCCCCTGGATAAGTTGCCAAGTGCTTAACTATTTGTTCCACCCAAAGTATCCTAATCAATTAATATATATGAGAATGAAATTAATTCTCAGATGATTTTTTATGATGAAATAAGCGACTTCAAAGATATTACATCCCAAAGCACCTCACCAAAAACATTCCTACCTAGTTCCCAGTGGGTAATAATTTTACTCTCCTCTGACTTTAGAGCCACTGCAATTGACAGTTTTAAAGAAGTGAATTTCACTTTATATCCTAGCTTGCAACTAAGTGGCTTGTGACCTTGAACAAGGTAGTCAATCATTTTGAATCTCAGTATCCTCACTTATAAAATGCAGTTAATAATACCTCCTTCATGGGATTGTGAGATTCCAACTGTGAAATGCTCACCCTTGCCTAACATAGCATAGGTACCACATAAAACTGGCCTGGGCTTTTTCTTTCATAAACCCTACCCTGTCTATTTTTTTTTAATACCAAGTATAAGGGAAAAAACTTTTCTTTCCCACAGAACCAGCCTCTGCATAAGAGAATTCTCTCAAGTCCAAGGGGAAATTAGAGGGGAAAGTTTTGGATTATAGCTATTAGGTAGTGATGTTAGAAGCTAGGTGAAGAATCTCTGTTCCTATTTTGGCCATAACCACAATGTTGGTGGTTGATAAATATTTATTAAATTAATTGAATGGAATGAATAGAATGAATGAATAAGTAAATTTAAAATGAGTGATACTGATTTCAGTGGGTTTTTATATTGATACACAAATATTTATTGGTGCTATTTCCTTATATGTAAGTGATTCCATTACTGGCTACATTTTAGGATCGCCTGGGGGCTTTACCATCCAAAAGCCCTGACTACATCCACACCAATTACATCAGAATCCTAGGAGGAGGAAGGAATTGGTATTTGCTTAAAACTTTCCCAGATCATTCCAGGATTTGTGTTAAGACTGAAGATCAGTGTTAACAGTCATCTCCTTCAGCCTAGTCTAGGTCCTATGTCACAGCTTATATACTAACTGAATGAAAAGCATCACTATTTTTTCTTAACCCCTCTCAGTTTCTTTATGACAAATATTATATATAAAGATCTGTCACCAAGTGGATCCTAACTCATTTAAAAATAACAAAAACCTTACTGCCATTGAGTCGATGCCTGCTCAGAGAAACCCCTCCTTGAGATTCCAAGAATGTAATTCACTGAGACCCTCTAAGTCAGAATGGAACTGCTCACAGAGCAGGCTGCCACATCTTTCTCCTGCTGAGTGACTGGGAAGTTTGACCTGTCAATCTTTTGGTTTGCAGCCGGAAGCTTCTCATTGTGTCACCAGAGCTGCTTTTAAGGTAATAGTTGCTCTATTTTATCCTAGTAAACTAACATTAAATGGTGCAATTTCTTCTTGGGTTTCCGCTTTCTGGTAGCTAAGATCAATGTAAATCTAACTTGGAAGAAGTATGGCCAGAATCTCCTTAGAAGCAAGGATGGCTAGACTTTGCCTCATGTATTTTGGACATCTTGTTCGGAGACATCAGTCCTGGAAAAAGGTCATTATTCTTGGTAAAGTAGAAAGGCAGCAAAAAAGAGGAAGACCCTCGATATAATGGATCGACACCATGGCTGCAACCATGGGCTCAAATGTAAGAACAATCGTGCGGATGGCACGGGACCAGGTAGGGTTTCATTCTGTTGTACAAGGGCTTGCTGTGGGTCAGAACCAACTCAACGGCACCTCACAACAACAAGCAGCCCATCGTACTATCATGGGTAATAAATATTTTAGATAGCTTTAAAGCGGATTCTAATTCTAGCTGAGGGATAGAATGGTCTGAGGAAATGAAGAAAAACGTGAAACACACTCAGATTCAGAAAATCAGCTCCTTCCCCAAATTCAGTCTGAATCTCTGAGACTGTGATTTTGGCATGATAATCTTTTTGAAAGGCTGCTAAATGGCAATAATGTACATTCAGAATTGAGAATAACTGGAAAATAATTGCCTCCAGCTATCAATGGATTAGGCAACATGGAGTAATGATATTCAAACTCAAAGTCACGGCCATGGAGTCAAGCCAACTCATAGGACAGGGTAGAACTATCCCTCTGGGTTTCTGAGACTGTAACTTGATGGGAGTGGAAACCCTCATTTTTCTGTCATGGAGCAACTGGGAGTTTCAAACTGTTAGCCTTTGAGGACGGCAGCTCAGTGCAACCACTACGCCAGCAGAGCCCCCACGAGGTAATGATCTCCCCATTTAAGTACAGCCCAGCTATTCGTTTGGAAACCAGACGGGCATCTCCCTTGAAAACCCAGTGCCCTCAAGCCAACAAACCCAAACCTCTTACCCTAGAGCTCATGTTATCTCAAAACAGCATGATGTAAGGAATTGCTCTAATGTGGCCGTTCCAGCCATGGATTAACAGGGACTATATAAATAAGGCGACTGTGACCTACCAAGAAAATTTGTCATCTTCGTCATCCTGCTGGTCTTACAAGGATAGAGGCCACTGAGGTTTGAGGGGTCCTCACGATCATCTAGAAGAAGAATCTAGACAGAGTGCATAATTTGGAATTAAGTTCCCTGCTGTGAGACCTGCAAGACCCAGAAGAAGATCAGACCATAAAGATGATGGCAGACAGCAATGGCAGGCCTGTTCATGCAGTGAGAGCTCTGAGCCTTTGGACAGGAAGTTTGCAGCAGGGCAAAAAAGCTGTGACCTGAGGTACTTTGTTTAAGGATTGGCTTGAATAATCCTGGGCAGGATTATTCCTACACTAGGGAAAATCCAGTCACCTTTGGATAGATTTGCTGTTGTTGCTTTTGTTGTTGTTGCTGTTTGGTGCAATCCAGTCAGCTGGGATTCATAGCAACCCTATGAACAACAAAACAAAACACCACTGGGTCTTGTGCAATCCTCATAATTGTTTGAGCTCATTGTTGCAACCACTGTTTTAGTCCATCTTGTCAAGTCTTAGGATTTGCTAGCAGAAATAAAAGGGTTATAGAAATAGCACCTTCCCGACACAACCGCTGAAGACAAAGCGGGTGAATAAGCAAATGTGGTGAAGAAAGCTGATGGTGCCCGGCTATCAAAAAGTATAGCGTCTGGGGTCTTAAAGGCTTGAAGGTAATCAAGCGGCCATCAAGCTCAGAAGCAACAAAGCCCACATGGAACAACATATCAACCTGTGTGATCACGGGGTGTCGAACGGATCACTGAAGACAAATGGGTGCATAAGCAAATGTGGTGAAGAAAGCTGATGGTGCCCGGCTATCAAAAAGTATAGCGTCTGGGGTCTTAAAGGCTTGAAGGTAATCAAGCGGCCATCAAGCTCAGAAGCAACAAAGCCCACATGGAAGAAGCACCCCAGCCTATCCAACCACGAGGTGTCGAAGGGATCAGGTGTAAGGCATCATCAGAACAAAAAATCTTACCATAGTGAATGATGAGGGGAGTGCAGAGTGGAGATCCAAAGCCCATTAGTAGGCTACTGGAGATCCCCTTGCAGAGGGGTCTAGGGGAGGAGATGAGCCAGTCACGGTGCGATGTAACAATGATGAGAAATACAACTTTTCTCTAGTTCCTAAAGGTTTCCTCCCCGCTCCCACTACCATGACTCAAATTCTATCTTGCAAGACTGGCTAGACCAGAGGAGGTACACTGGTACAGATAGGAACTGAAAATACAGGGAATCCAGGACGGATTAGCCCTATAGGACCAGTGGTGTGAGTGGCAAAACAGGGAGGGTAAAGGGAGAATGGGTAGGGAAGAGGGAACCGATTACATGGAACTGTGTGTGACCTCCTCCCTGGGGGACAGACAACCAAAAAGTGGATGAAGGGAGACGTTGGACAGGGCAAGATATGACAAAATACCCATTTATAAACTATCAAGGGCTCATGCGGGAGGGGGGAGCGGGGAGGGAGGGAAAAAATGAGGACCTAATGTCGGGGGTTTAAATGGAGAGAAAATGTTTTGAGAAACGATGTACAAATGCGCTTTACACAATTGATGTGTGTATGGATTGGGATAACAGTTGTATGAGCCCCTAATAAAATGTTTAAAAAAAAAAAAGAAAGAAAGAAATAGCTTGTGGTGGACAAGAAAGTTCTGAGTGTATGCCTTCCCGATTGGGTGGCAGGGCCTAAGTAGTGTGACAGCAAGAAAGCACTGTAGGCCTGGAGCCAGATGCAAAGGCACAAAGGAGACCAGTGGCTGAGGCTTAAGAGACTCTGCACAAGGGTCTACGTGCCACCAGTGAAGCTCATCAAGTCAAGGGGCAAAGCAGAAGTCATGCAGTGTGGTGATAGCTAGATTTGGCATTGTCGTGAACACGGCGACTGACTTAAACCATGGCATTTCAGTGCAGTAACGTAAGGATGGACATGAGTTACATATATGAGTGGATTTGGGGCTCGCACTTAATTCTAGCCCCAACCTAGGAACAGTTTCTTCTAATGACGTGGTCTTACTGGACGCGCTCCCTCGTGCTATAACATGATATGGTGAAGAAGCCAGATGTTTCCTGGCTGTCACAAAGAACAGGGTCTGGGGTCTTACAGGCTTATCTTCAAACAAGCAGCCATCTAAGTGAAGCGCCACTTAAGTCCACATGGAAGAAGCACACCAGCCTGTGTGATCCAAGATTTGGAAATAATAAAATCCAAATCCAAAGGAGGGATTGGTATCCGCATTTAAATTGCGAACACGTGGTTTGCAGAAGGCTGTGGATGACGGTGGAAACCCAGCATTCATCTGCAGGGTCCCCACTAGATTAGCATCCAGTGAATCCCCTCTGACTGTAGTCCAGGGGTGTAAATAGCCTTGATATCAGACAGCTAACTTTGTAAAGTCCATTAGATCAGATATAGTTCGATTAAAATGTAGCACCTTCTTATTTGATATCCCTTTTGACTCATCTTTAAAAACAAACAAAAACATTTTATTGGGAGTTAATACAGATAGCATATCATTCCATAGTTCAGTCACATTAAGCAATATTGTACAATGCTACCACAATCAGTTTCCAAACAGTCTCTTTCTTCTTGAACTCCTTGCTATCAGACACTCTTTTCTGTCACACCCACCCTGACTTCTGTATCCCCAGGAGCCCTTATTTTACTTGCTGTCTCTCTAGGTTCATCAATCCTGGGTTTCATACAACAACAAAAAATTACAAATTAAGAGGGTTACCCGCAATGACAAAATACTTCAAAGATAACAGCTGCAATATGAAAAACAAAAACGAGAAAATGTTGAAAACCTGCCAGCCATTCTGAGGACAGAGGTGAGCCGTCTTACACTCATGAAGATTTTCAGCCTCAGAAATCCTAGGAAGCATTTCCACTCTGCCCTATAGGGTCACTAGGAGTCAGAATCACTTCCGGCGGTAGAGTCTTCCCTTTATCTTGTTGTTTTCCCTAGTACAATAAGTTTTTATTCTCAAATTTTATTTTTGCCATCAACTTTTTAAAACAAATCAACTCTCAGATTAAAGTGTTTAATAGCATTCTGAATCATTTTCCAAGTTAATAACATTTTAATCTGACATAATTATAAAAGATATTCCATATAACTATAATATCCAAATGGGTTTTAGTAATCAGTATTACCTATATCTACTTGTACTAATTACTTTCTAGGATAATCCTAAATAACAAAGGCATGTCTTGACTCTATGACTTTAACAATCATTCTTTATAATTAAAATGGTTTGAAAACATCTTATTTTCCCTGGAGGGAAGAAAGGGGCTTGGAAAGAACTAGAAGAGCTATTATTGTGAATCGAACCACAATGGCCCTTTTGTTTCCTTCACAATTCACAATTACCTCCAAACCAGGGTTTGATCATTTTGAAAAATAAGGAGACAAGTGATGAAAGTAATTGTATGAAACTATCCCCTTTTGCCACCAATTCAAAACTTCAGTCTTAAAGACCAAGTAACTACTGTAGTTGGTATTCAAATAAACTTGTAATCTCCAACAATGACTCCAAATTTCATAGCCCTCAGACCACTTGCTTTTTTTAGGAAGTTTGCCATAATGGAATTACCTTTCAAATTACATACTGTTATTATTCAATAGTATTAAAACAGTCCAACTGTGAGCATTAATTTGCACAAACTACCATTGCACTTGCCAATGATGAAAATACAAATAGCAAATTACACAGTTTAAAATTACATTTGAATTTGAAAGGCTGTTGAATATCACTTTTTACCCGAATAGAAGGAACTGCCTTTGACAAGTGGGTCAAAATATAGCTCCTGATAGCTGGTAAGAGATTTCCTCATAAGCAAACATCTAGTTACTTACGGTCAAGAGGAGCAATTTTTTAATATTATATATTTTTTATTGTTGTGAGAATCATTTTTTTGGTATACTCGTCCCTTGAGAATAGGACAATATTTTATATTTCAACTTTCCCGTAAAATTCAAGGATTATATTTGTAAAAAACCTACTGTTTTCCCCAGATACTGGAAACATTGCTAGACACTAAGGATATATATAGTAGTGTGATCTAGTAGAGTGATAGACACACATGGACGATTATTTTCTGATACAGTAAGTTATGGAGTCCCTATGTGACACAAAGGATTAAAGAAATGTTCAACTGCTAACTGAAAAGTTGGAGGTTTGAACTCCCCCAAAGGCACTTTCAAAAACGAATCCTGTGAAGTCATGACCTTGGGCACCAAGGTACATGTGTTAGTCTTCACGTGTAGGGGACCTCTGCCATGAGCCGTGCATTTTGCATTTCTCCATCCTTCTTCAAGCTATAGACTCTCACCTTTCCTCTTGAGAACCATCTCTTTCCAGCGCCAGAGTTTGTGGTTGCTTGGTGTCTGTGGTTGCTTGGTGTGTGTGGTTGCTTGGTGTGTGTGGTTGCTTGGTGTTTGCGGTTGCTTGGTGTTTGCGGTTGCTTGGTGT
>NW_022107431.1:61333333-61369258 GCF_000313985.2 Echinops telfairi | reverse complement strand
GGTTGCTTGGTGTGTGTGGTTGCTTGGTGTGTGTGGTTGCTTGGTGTTTGTGGTTGCTTGGTTAATCAAATGGCTGCACATCTCCCGTGACAAAATGGTCTGTAACTCTTACTACAAGAATGGAGTGATAGCACACAATTACTAATAAATCGCTTCCATCCCTCATAATAAAGTTATTTGGCAAATTCTTGCATATTTCTCAAGCAGAATTTCAAAGCATGTTTATTGTAGTTTTGGTGAAAGTTTACAAAGCAAAATCGTTTTCTATTCAACATTTAATCCACTTTCCGTGCCATTTGTTGCAACCCCTCAAGGCAGCAGCGCCCTTCGCACTTTCTCCTCCCCTTGCCTGTGTGCTTCCATCTTCTGTTCTCTCCCTTCCTGCTTGCTGGCCTTTGTCTGGCACGAATACTTCCCTTTCAGTCCCAGATAGGATGGCTCTGAGGACCGTGTTCCGTACAGATGCTACTATTCACTTAGTAGTCCTGGCTATTGCATGGCTAAAAGGTGCAACAGGACAGCTTCCTTCAATCCCAGGGTTGAATGGAATCTAAGAATCAGGCATGGTATTGGGGGTTCTACTTGTCTCTCTCACACCAGTAAATTGGGTCTTCCTTGTGAATTTGAATTTTGTTCCACAGTTTTCTCCCAATCTGTCCAAGAACTTCTGTTGTGATTCAGATCAGAGCAGTTGATAGTCATAGCCAGGCACCAGCTGGTCTTTGTGGTCCCAGGCAGGTGGAGACTGTGGTTTGTGTCATGTATTAGTTCTGTGGACAAGTCATTGCCTCGATTCTTTGATATTCTTCACTCTTCTTTTCTCAAGATGAAAAAAGTGACCGAGTTTCATCTCAGATGACTTTCATGATCTGTTCAGACACCAAATCCTACTCACCATAGTGGGATGAGGAACATTGTCCTTGTGGACTATGGTATGCCAATTGAGCGAAATATCCCTCAAGACTACTCTCCCAAGCCCCCAAGCCCAGTGATTCAATGTTATAGCTCAGAAGTTTTTAAACTTTGACCCTGTAGTAAGCAGATTATTGTTGAGGATTGATAAAACTCTGGAAAAGAGTGGGTCATACCTTGTATTCTGGGATTTTGACAAAGATGATTTCAGTTTGGGGTTTCCTAAGATCCTTCTCCTAGTTGTGTGAAGAAAATGTATCAAAATCAAAGTTAACACAGGAAAACAAATCAAAAAGGTAGAAAGGATGATTAAACATAAAGATCTAAACGTGCTCAAATTTAGGGAATTTCTATAGTTTTCACTTGAAGCAATACGTTTTTGCTTTCCAGTTTGTTTGGACTGGAATCTGCCACTTCCAACAGAAATATGCATATCAAATATACTATGGAAACATAGATGCTTTGTGCAGAATATATTAAGTAGATGAATGTACATGAGAGCAAGTAAAAAACAAATTCTGCCAGAGTTTTAGCTCACACATGCATGAATTTAGTCCAAATAAAAGATGTTTAAACATGTTTCTGAGATCAGTGGATGGCTTCAGACATGCTCTCTCAGTAATATGCTTTTCAAAGTTTCATAAGATGCCTTTTTTAGGGGAAAAACACAAGTCTTACCAAGTCTTGGCTTATGAGGGGATCTGCTGGGCCAGTTAAATCAAAGCAGAAAGCTCTGCTCGGCAGCTTATGTGACATTCCAAATGGGTAAGTGTGATAGATTTTTTGTGAAAGACATAGGACAATCATGGAGGCTTAGTGTGAAAATGTTTTAAGAAAATTGAAGATGGTATTGGTCAGCAAAAGGCCAGGAAAGTGGTGCTGAGAAATTGTCTCCTGTTATGACATTGCAGCTGCCCCAGCTCTGAGGGGAGCAAAGACTACTCTCCCAGGAGGATCTGTTGGGAAACCTTACCCCATCCACCCTGCGGCTCCAATTTTGCCCTATGAGACTTTTTTGTTCCAAAAACTCAAATAACATTTTTAAGGAACACGATTTAAGATCCTCAAGAATTCCAAAACTGCCATTTTGGCATGGTGTAAATCAGAGCCCAAGTAGAATTCTCCAGGGAACGGTTAAGCCAATGCACTGTCGTCACGTGGATTACAACTCAAAGGGACTCTACAAGACAGGGTCGAACTGCCCCTGTGGGTTTCCTAGGCTGTAACTCTCTATGGGAGTCGAAGGCTTCGTCTTCTCCCCCAGGGAAGGGTTCAAGAAACGGAGACACTGACTGCCTTCAGAAGTGCAAAGACTTAGATGGAAGCTGTGTCAAGATAGAAATAATGTCAAGTGTTAATATATTTGTTTAACAACGTTTATATGATGTTGTAACGATTCCTTTTGTACATACTTTCATAGTCTTTATATATTAATCATTCAAGGTTACCAATATTATTAATAATTGAATGCCCTTTAAGCAATTTTAAGATGTAATGCTTATAGTGAGTTGAAGACCAGACAATTTCCCATCTTGTGGGAGAAAAATCAGATTACCCTTTCTGAGAAATTAAATTTTTCAGCATACTTCTGAGTAAGCACACACTTTAATATGTAAGAGAAAATGGGCATGAATAAGCAATGCACAAAAGGAGAAACTGGCCACTGTTGTAAAATAAACGCAAAATAAGACAAGGTGTCATAGTTGCACGAAAACTTGAAAAAATGTACAGCGATTCTAGGTTGGTCACAAAGTGTTTCTAGGTCTCTTCATTTTTGCTGCATGTTAGATTTGTTCTTCCTGGGTTTCTTGGGTGCTATAGGACTAGTTACGACTAATGTGTTGTCAATAGGAGTGGTATTTTTCACGTCTAAGCCAGAACACTTACTTGCTAGCAAAGAGTCTTCCAGAGCTCCTCGGGGCAGGCTTCCAGAGAGAGGATGGCATAGCAGGGTCTCCAGTGAGTCTGCATGTGTGTCTTGAACAAGAAATATATTTATGTTGCTGTAAGTCACTGAGGTTTAAGGATTGCTTTTTACTGTGGAAGACATACTCTATCCATACTGAAATAAAAAATGAAAAGTGGTAACAGTCAATTTGACAAAGCAGATTAAAATTGAACTCTTTTTTCCCCCCTTTTTACTTTAAATCATTTTATTGAGGGCTTGTATAACTCTTATCACAATCCATCCATCCATCCATCCATTGTGTCAAGCACATTTGTACATTTGTTGCCATCATCATTCTCAAAACACTTTCTTTCTACTTGAGCCCTTGGTATCAGCTCCTCATTTTTTCTAAAATTGAACTCTTATATAATGTTAGTGACAAAATAAACTAAGGAAACATTTTGGATTATATGTTTGCAAAATGTTCTTAAGTGATCATTTAGATTATTTATTTTTCTTATGTTAATATACCCTAATATAAAATGGGAAATAGAAAAAATAAGTATTATCAATGATAATAAGTTTCATTATACAGGAAGTGCAGAATCAAATTTATTTCAATAGCTCCCCAGTATATTCTAAATTAAGAGAATGCTCTCTGAATTCAAATCATTTGATTTTGAATCTATAGGTTCTGCCTTCCATTACCTCTGCTCACTTAAACTTCCTGCCTTTCAGTTTCCTCATCTAAAAAGGGAGCTACAATATAATCAAAATCAATTGGATGGGATATACACTTAGTAAATTTTAGTTAACATTATCGTCTAATATAAGACCTTAGGTTCTGTCATGCAACTTGCCCAAATCTACATGCACTGTCCCAATTTTAGGTCATTGATGCTTTAAGTTCTATATCAGCATATTACTGAAAATTATTTATTTTCATTCTATTCAATCATTTAAAAATTAAGCATACTATTATTGAGCAGTGTTGACAAATAACATCTCTAGCATTCATGTTTAAGTTCATGACCAAATAAGAGACAGACATTTATTTAGCATGGGGAAACCACAAAGTCATCTTTATTCTTAAATAAGCTGGCTGAAGACTTTGACTGACATACTGAGCAGAATGAGCTAAGCTAAGACCCCTTTTCCACTGGTCAGGTATAGTCCAAAGAGTAAAGACCCTCACAATGGGCTGGGGTCCTTATCACATGACATAGAACAGCAGTGAGCCACTTCTTGTAAATATAGAACAAAGAAAGAGAAAGTCTCCAATCAGATAAATTCTCCCAAACTCTCCAATCAGATAAATCCCAAATTAGATGTGAAAAAGAGGGGTAAATAAAGATTGGGCGTGTTACCTTAGAATAACTTTCTGCCCAAAATGGGTACATCAGCAAATGTGATGAAGAAAGCTGATAGTGCCCGGCTATCAAAAGATATAGAGTCTGGGGTCCTAAAGGCTTGAAGGTAAACAAGTGGCCATCTAGCTCAAAAGCAACAAAGCCCACATGGAAGAAGCCTGTATGATCATGAGGTGTAGCTGGGAACAGACATCAGGCATCAAAGACCCAGAATAAAACCATACCCAAGGGGAATGGGGGTGGGGGGAGGGGGCATGGGGTGGATACCTAATGCCCATCTGTAGACAATTGGACATCCCCTCACAGAGGGGTCACAGGGAAGAGATGAGCCAGTCAGGGTGCAGTATAGCACCAATGAAACACACAACTTTCCTCTAGTTCTTTGGTGCTTCCTTCCCCCTACTATCAGGACCTCAATTCTACCTTACAAATCAGATTAGACCAGAACATGCACACTGCTACAGATAAGATCTGCAAAACAGGGGATCCAGGATAGATAAACCCCTCAGGGCCAACAAAGTAGTAGAGATACCAGGAGGATTAGGGGAGGGTTAGGGGAGAAAGGGGGAATTGATCACAAGGATCAATCTAGAACCCCCTCCCAGGGGGAAAATAATGGAAAAGTGGGTGAGGGGTGACAGAGGACGATGTAAGATATGAAAATAATAATCTATAACTTATCAAGGGTTTATGAGGGAGGGCAGGGGAGGGAGGGGGAAAAATGGGGAGCTGATATCAGGGGTTCAAGTGGGAAGAGAATGCTTTCAAAATGATGATGGCAGCATATGTGCAGCTGTGCTTGACACACTGGATGAATGTATGGATTGTGATAAGAGATGTAAGAGCCCCCAGTAAAAGTATTAAAAAAAGAAGAAGAACTCCCTGCCAGCGAACATTTTGCCAGGTAAAAGAAATCTATCTACTGGCATTCTATAGTTTTTAATCTCTGCTGCCATTATACTTGAACAGATCGGCTAGAGGTGTCCATACTCCTTGTTTTGAAGATCAAACTTTAGCTAAGACTCTTACTGTTCTTTTCTAGAGGATTGTCACTCAATAGGAACCATAGCCCATTTGGGTATCATCGTCCTGGGCATATTAGGACAGTTACGTTTTTATCAATGAAGGTTCAAAACAGTTCATATTCACTTATTCAATTAGCTCTAAATGACACTATCTTCTACATTTAACATTTTTCCCTCCTATTTTAAATTATATAGCCAGATTATTCAACATAGATTTTCAAAGAGCAGGCAATGTAATTAAATGACAGCAAAAAGACGTTCTAAAAATAATACTAGAAACACAAGGTTGTATAAACTTTGAGGGGGGTTTCTCTCTCATAAAGTGGGTAGGAATAAATGAGAATCCAAAAAATAGAATTCTTTGAAAGTGACAGTGATCCCACCCCCGACAGGGATGAATAACAGAAATGTGGGTGCAGGGAGACAACAGACAGTGTAGCTTAGAAAATAATAATAACAATATACAATTGATGAAGGTGGAGGAGGGAGGTGGGGGAAGCTTATACCAAGGGCTCAAATAGAAAATGTTTTGGAAATGATGATGGCAACATATGTATAAATATGCTTGATACAATTGATGTATGGAATGTTATGTGCTGTAATTTTAAAAATAAAATTATTTTTAAAAAAGAAAAGAAAAGAAAGTGAAGTTGAACTTAAGAATTAAATTCAAACTGAAATTAAAAATTTAATTCAAACTGAAATCTCTACTTATTCCTCCACAATTTCTGCTTAGTCTGAGCAACTTAAATCTGGAATTCCTATGATTAGAATTCATGTAGTCGCTCTCTCATTCATGGTGAAGTTCAAGGCATTAACAGATGACAGATGATATGAGGTAATCAAGGTATGGGCTCTTTAACACTTTAACCTATTGTTCAAACTAGTCCTTTTTCTTCTCTACCATTGTGACTAGTTCTCATCATTTGTAAGCTTATGATGACTAATTTCTCGCTCATTATCTCGATCTCTCAATCTCTCTCTCTTCACTCTCTGTGCCTTTGTGCTGCCCTCTATTTTCAAACCTAGGCATTTGTTCTCAAGGATGTTCTTGAGCCTTTAGGACAAGGACAAGCACATAGTGAGTTCTATGCCCTTACAAGCACTCAGCGTTCATTTTCATTTGTCTAGACTGGATAATATCAGGAAACAGTAGAAACTCAGGCTAGAGCTTAATCTCGACTGGTCCCCCTCCCAAAAAAACAACACACATGCACTTTTAATATGCCTCCGTTTGTCTACACCTTTCCTTAAGACTACTTTTTAAAAAATGTTTTGAGCATGATTCCTCAGGATACAAAATTCTTTCATGATGACTTTCCATCCCCAGTAACGTTATCCCCACTGAATATACATTTAGAAATTCTTTGAAGAATTTAAGCTGTTTGTCCCTTCTCAAGTTGGTTAACGTTTTTTAAAACCGTTTGTTTAGCATCCTAGTCTTCACAGAGCTGTTTCTCCCAATTGCTCCTCCTGTTGACATGACTGGAGGGTTGTTGCTGTTAGTGCCATGAGACAGTTCCGACCCACCGTGCCCACATGCACAATGGAACGGCACACTCCCCAGGCCAGGGCCATCTCTGCAGTGTCCTGTGCTTGAGCCCATTGGTGCAACCACCATCTGATTGAGGGCCTTCCTCACTTCCACTGCCCCTCCACAACCAAGCAGGATCTTTGTCTCCAGGGACTGGCCTCTCCCCAAACCCATTTCTTCATGGAGGTTGGGAATTAAGGGAACTCACTTTTATGATTCAGGCTGCCAGCTCCAAATCTACCTAAATTCCCAGTTATCCCAACTCTTCCACCAGGAGTCTAATCCAATTCTAAAGGTGACTCTTCGGTTGCTTATCAAAGCAAACGAAAATTTTTTTAATTTACCAAACTGAGCATTTCATTCGATTAACAGGTGGTGTGCACTATAAGAAGCACAGTAAATTAAACATGGGATCAGCATTTATGTTAGCTCGGTTCTGGGTTTCACTTGTTGGTTTTATTATTATTATTATTATGTTGGAATCATTGTTTGCCAGACCCAGAGTCTTTTCATTTTATAAAGAATAGAAGGAAGTCGGATTTTTTTTTCAGGGATTTTACATTAAAAAACTCTTTTTCAGAACTAAATGTAGTAAACTGTTTTAAGTTATTGCAATCAAGCAGTAGTTTCATTATATTTGTATCCATAATGTTTTGTGTGTTTGAAATCCTTCATCATGGAAATAGTAAGCTATGCTTTTAAATGTCAACTTTAACTGTGACTGCCAATGGGTTGCCTCAACATCAAAAATGTACCTGTTTCCAAGTGCTGAAATACAGAACTTCGGGCCATTACCCAACAAGAGTCCACCTCTCCGATTTTGGCACCCAAAGGTCAGTCTCTTTCTATGTCTCACGGCTTCAGCCCAGCCCCAAAATGCTAAATTCCCCTCCTCTGTCCAGGAATAAATACTGGAATCAGATGAAGATCAAAGCATCATCTTTCCTATGCAGGAGGATGATTGGGGAGCATCGCTTTAGACCTTTTGCCAACTCTTCACGCACTTGGAATGAACTCAGTCATCAGAGTCCAGCATGGTGGATGCCCACAGAGCAGACATTTTCCACATCACTAAAAGCACACCCTAAAGATGTCCTTTCTACAGGAACATAAGATATCTGAAAACATTTTCTCCTCTGGAGAGGCTGGTGTATTTGAATCACCGTATTATCATGGCTCGGTTGGGCAGAAGCTGTAGAAACACATCCGGTTATGATCACTGCAGTTTCGAACTTGCCTCTTTAGTAGGAAGTATAAATGCGCAAAGGGGCCTGTGCCTGGGAAGGTCTGCAGAACCTTCACAGCTGGAGGAAAGTTTTCTTTTCACTTTCTGCTTGCTTCTCCAGCAAAGGTTAGGTTTGTATAACCATAGCCAACACGGAGCACAGCAGCCCAAGGCTGATTGCTTGGCTTAGCTGTGCTGAGGTGACTGGGGGTACACTGTAGTACCCATGTGATCGTGTTTAAGCCGAACATAACCCAATATAGACCTCATTTCCCATCGAGGACTGCTGATACCCTGCCTTCCCACGATAAGGCTAAGTGAGAAGTCTGCAGTCCTCAAATGTAATTTTTCTACATGGGTTATCTTGCTTGCTTGCTTTCTTCATTGATGCAGAAAAAAAAACCCAACAGTGACGACCTTTTTCTTCCACAACAGTTCACTGTGATACAGTTTGATAGGCCACACTAACTCCTGAGGAGGATCATTTCTGAAATATGAGAGTATGGGTGTTTTGCTTATTTTCTTTATCGGCACTTTTTCCCCCATATCACCAGAGACCTCAGCACCATGCAGGAACCAGAACTGGAAACACGACAGGTAATATGTACCCTGTGTGTTCATTAAAAGGTGGTAACTGCTAATTGTATGGTGTTGCCCACTTTAACACATCACAAATACTTAGCTTCCCATGAGTGGAAGGAACACTTCCCAGCAAAAATTTCAGGTAGCTTTCAAAGCCGAATATGCTCCGCTAGCAGATGCCAAGATTTGTGGCTTCATGCATTGTAATTCAGATGGTAGACAGGACACAGTTCAGGGGATTCTGGGGGCTTGCAGCAAGTCAGTTATGCAGACAAATGTTTCCATGGTGACCCTCCCCATTCAGTGTGAGACTTCGGTATACCCAGGAGGATTAATAATGTGACATTAACACCAACAATCATAATGAAGAGAATTGACTGAGAGTGGGGCAAGCCAACCCTCCTATGCGTGAGGAAACAGGGTGGAAGAATTTAGCCAATGTCTAGAGGAAGACAATATGGAACTATAGGGAGAGGAAATCCATTCCTTTTTTATCTCATAGAATAGATTTCCTTCCAGAAAAGACCTTGCTGCTGACAGACTTTCTTACATGTCCCTTTGGGAATTCTCTTGATATTACAAGAAAGTAGGGGTGGAAATAAATAACTGAAAGGCATGATTCACTAAAAACCAAAAGAAACAGGATGAGAGAATATGGAAGGAGCCAAGGAAAGCCGTGTCAGTGGTGCACTCACCTGTCTCTCTGCATGACACACCTTTTCGTTCCTCTCAAAAAGAAAATGTCCCTTTCCCATCGCTGTAACATAGTTGATTTCCATATACAGAGATGCAGGCCATTGTACAAACTGATCGAGTGAAACATTAGGAGTTCACAGTCTAGTTCTGGTGCCAGTGAGGGTGAAGAGACTCAGAGAGAGATTACACCTTTTCAGGTCAAGGCAGATCATCACGGGCTGACTTGGGATCCTTTTCATGGCTTTGTGAGTTGTTTGCATGTTTATCTCCTTAGTTACATTTCAAGAGTCTATAAGGCAGACATTGTCTGCCTTATTGTCAGTTCCATTCCTAACCTTTACACACTCAAATACACACCCATACTTACAAAATCACACAGATACACACACAGCATTGATCTAACACCTTGCTATTCACACCATATTACCAAAAACAAAAAACAACAAACCCCACCATCATCAGCCCTAGATAGGATTTCCTTGACTATAAATCATTAAAGGAGTAAACAGCCTTATCTTTCTCCCAGAGCGACTAGTGGGTTTAAACCACTTACTTTGCTAAAAGGACAAATGAATCTTTCTCAGAAGAAGTTCAACCAGAATGCTCCTTAGAGGCAAAGATGATGAGACTTTGACTCACATACTTTGGACATGTTGTCAGTCAAGAACAGTCCTGGAAAAGGACATCATGCTTGGTAAAGTAGAGGGACAACCAAAATGAAGTAGGCTCTAGATGAGACAGACCGACACAGTGGCTGCAACAATGAGCTTAAACATAAGAACAATTGTGAGGATAATTCAGGATGAGGTGGTGTTTCATTCTGCTGTACATATGGTCTCAATGAACTGGAACTGGCTCGACGGCCCCAAACAACAACTTTATGGTCAGCATCCCAACACATAACCACAGTGTCAGAGCTCTATACACACCCTATTACTGCGTATATAATAAATGCATGTAGGAAATTAGCAATTCAAACACTTCAGATGATGCAAGGCAGCACAATTTTTAGAGGGACTCTCTAGAATGACACTCTAAATCATAGTAATTCCTTAATCATTTTTACCCATCCTAATAATGGTAAATGCATACGAAGGACTTTCTATATATATCAGTTGTTGTTGTTAGGTGCCATTGAGTCAGTTCCAGCACATCGGGAATGCGATGCACAAGAGAACAAAACACTGCCTAGTCCTACACCATCCTCACGTTTCATCTGCTACTTGAGCCCATTGTTGTAGCTACTGTGTACCTCCATCTTGTTGAGGGCCTTCCTCTCTTCTCTGCCTTTCCACTTTACCAAAATTGATGTATTTTCTATGTACCAGAGCCTACGATAAGTCTATGAATAAGATGCAATTATTATAGTTGTGTCCTAGGTAAGAGTTATGGCATGGTAGAGCCCGCCCTCCCCCCAGAAAAATTTATTTCAGAAGACAGCACTGAAGCTGCAGATCAGGGAGAGGGACATGTCTGATCAAAGCACATGGGAGAAAATGAAGTGGGAGGAAGAGAGGGTGGAGCACATCCTGGCCCACCAAGCCTTGAGGACGATATTCCCACTCAGAGCAGCCAATCCACAGAGAAGACCACATGGCCGGCCCCACTATGAGACACGACATCTCTCACTGACCGATAGCCCCACAGGGGACAACACTGGAGACACAGTGTGGGAATTGTGCCTGATCTGATCCCAGTACACTGAGCAAAACACTAAGGGCATGAATTAGAACAGCAAGGGGAACAGAGTAACGAAGTCCCTAGGGAATACCAAAAATAGACTTTGGGGCCAGGGCTTGGCACCCCATCAGACTTGACCAGAAAACACTCCTAAAGGCCAACAAACAGTCCTTGAACTAACTACAAGCTTTTCTTTTGTTGTTGTTGTTGTGTTGTGCTGTGTTTTGTCATTGGCTTGGTGTTGTTTTCTTTTCTTTTGTTGCTTGGTTTTGCTGTCTTGTTTTTGTGCATGCTATTATCTCCGCAGGTCTGTCTAAATAAGATAGGCTGGATGAACAATCTAGAGGAGAAAACAATGACCAACAATTCCTGGGGGACAGGGGAGAGGGGAAGGTGGGGGGAAAGGAAATGGTGTTAAAAAACCCAGAGACAAGGAAACAAGAAGTGATCCAAATCGGTGGTTAGGAAGGTGTAGGAGGCCTGGTAGGGCATGATCAAGGGTAATGTAGCCAAGAGGAATTATTATAGCCCAAATGAAGGCTGAGCATGATAGTGGGACAAGAGGAAAGTAATAGGAAATAGCGGAGAGAACTAGGAGGCAAAGGGCATTTATAGAAGTCTAAATAAAGGCATGTACATCGGTAAATATATTTTTATATGAGGATGTAGAAATAGATTTATGTGCATCTATTTATAGGTTTAGTATTAAGGTAGCAGATGGACTTTGGGCCTCCACTCAAGTACTTCCTCAATGCAAGAATACCTTGTTCTATTAAACTGGCATTCCATGATGCTCACCTTCCCGACTCGATCGCTGAAGACAAATGGGTGCATAAGTAAATGTGGCGAAGAAATCTGATGAAGCCATACTATCAAAAGATATAGCATCTGGCATCTTAAAGGCTTGAAGGTAAACAAGTGGCCATCTATCTCTGAAGCAACAAAACCCACATGGAGGAAGCATACCAGCCTGTGTAACCATGGGGTGTTGAAGAGATCAGGTATCAGGCATCAAAGAACAAAAAATCATATCATTTTGAATGAGGGGGAGTGTGGGGTGGGGACCCAAAGCCCATCTGTAGGCAACTGGACATCCCCTTACGGAAGGGTCGAGGGGAGGAGAGGAGCCAGTCGGGTGCAGTGTAGCAAATATACAACTTTTCTCTAGTCGCTAAATGCCTCCTCCCCACCCACTATCATGATCCCAATTCTACCTTACAAATCTGGCTAGACCAGAGGATGTACACTGGTACAGATAGGAAACGGAAACACAGGGAATCCTAGATGGACAATCCCTTCAGGACCAGTAGTGAGAGTGGCGATACTGGGAGGGTGGAGGGAGGGTGGGGTGGAAACAGGGAACAGATTACAAGGATCTACGTATAACCCCCTCCGGGGATGGACACAGAAAAGAGGATGAAGGGAGATGTTGGACAGTGTAAGATATGACAAAATAATAATTTATAAATTATCAAGGGTTCGTGAAGGGGTGGGGAGCGGGGAGGGATGGGGAAAAATGAGGAGCTGATGCCAGGTCCTTATGTGGAGAGCAAATGCTTTGAGAATGATGATGGTAACAAATGTACAGATGTGCTTTATACAATTGATGTGTGTATGGATTGTGATAAGAGTTGTATGATCCCCCAATAAAATTATTTTTTTAAAAAAGAAAGAAACCAAACCCAACAAAATCCAAGGGTGCTGTGTTTTGTATCTACTATAATTTCTTTGTATGTAAACTTTTTAAAATCCATACAGTCAAATCATAACTTTTTAAACCTATGCAATATGGCTTTGCTTTTTAAATGTGTAGACAATTCCATATGATACAAATACAGTAAAGCCTGGGAGACAGGGAAAGAAAAATGTGTGAGGCAAAAAAAAAGAAAAAGCAAGAGTCTCTCAAGGCAGCTGAACTCTTCAGACTGACTAAAGCTTGTCTGCAGAATGCTGATGACTGGACCTATGATAGCATTTATTAATCCATCAAATATTTATTGAACTCACACTTTAATAGCTATTTACTCTGTGTCGAATACTGTCCTAAGTGCTTTCAGCAAATTAACTTATTTAATCTTCTGTTTAAGAGGCAAACACACACACACACAAAAGAGGCAAACACTATGAGTAAAGCACCTGTTTTTCAGACAAGCACAGTGATGTGCAGATCATTTAAGTAACTTCCCTAAATTCACACAGACAAGAGAAGTAGAGCCATAAACTGAACCAAGCCATATGGCTCCAGATCACAAACTCTCAACCATGATACAAGTACTGCTGGGTTAGACCCGGGGAATAGAACAATAATCAAACCATGCATGCACACCTTGCTTTTGTAAGACTTGGAGTTGAGAAGGACAGACATACAGGGAACAACCAAATGCAAAAGCCATTCCCAGGGAGAAGCCCAGGGAAACGCCAGTGTAAAGTTATGAGACAAGTTATAGCTAGAGAAGGAGAAAGACAGTAAAAGAGATGAGTAGCGTTTGTCTATTGACCTGATTTCCTGTTGACATTTGGGGATGAATTATAAATGGCTCAGCCCAAGATATTGAGTCATATTGGGAAACTTGTCCTTGGGAGTGGTTCCCAAGGTCAATTGGTGAACTTTGAAAAACATCTCTACTAGGTATAACACAGAGCAGAAAATTAGCACCTGACTAGAGAACAGCTATAATGTCAGGGGAAACCTGTGGGCTGATCCTGTAGAAAGGGCCATGAAGCAGCAGAGATAGATTCCCCAGAGAACAGCAGCAGCAGTAGAGATATGATCAACTCTGCTGGGTGAGACAGGGTGCACACACTTGAGTAACTTCAGGGAGCGGGAACATGCCAAAGAGAGTGCTGCAAAATCTTAGTGACACCGGAAACATTTTTATATTATATTAACACACACGGAGTACTTTCTAAGGACCAGAATTTCTGGTGAGCCTAAGAATAAAGTATTCTTATGCTTGTCACCCTGATAAAATTTATGGCATGGTCGAGCTGGATTATGAAATGAAGCCCAATATAATCCAAAGGCATTGCACATAGTCTCAACTATTTTTGTGGGCATTTGACACGGGGCAAAGTTAATACCAGTTCACACGAAAGAACTATTTTCTCAATAGGAGTACTTCACCTAGAACCATAGTAACATCTCCAAAATTAATTTTTCACTTAACACCACTGATGCCCTGGTACAGAGGAATGTAGCCCAAACTAGGAAGAGCTTTGGTGGTGCTTTGGCTTTTAACTGCAAGGTTCACAGTTCGCAACCACCTACCACAGCTTATGAAGAGCAGGCAGCCTGCCCACATGGGGGTAAATCAAGAGAGGAGCACAACAGACCAGTGATGGGAACGAAGCCTCCAAGCACCTGAAGAATCCCGCTTGTAGATATCGGACAGGGCTCAGCACTGGCACCCGATCTGACCTGGTGGGGGATTACTTACAAGGGGCCACACTGAATGTCTAAAGGCGCATCCCTGACTGCAGGAATAGCAACGGGGGCATTTAGGATGCTCGCCTTTCAGACTGAAAGGGGGTGTGTAACCCTGAAAGAAATGGGAACTGGACTGAAGTTTATAACATGCCCTTCTCTCTATTTAACAGCGAGATATTCATCTGCTCTACGTCAGGATCCCTGTTAGTCTTGTGACTAATCAGTCCGTTGATTTATTTATTTATTTTCTTTGTGGTGTTTATCTATACAAGATCAGCAGGATAGGCAATCTTATAGACACAGTGTTTCCTGAGGGCCATGGGAGGAGAAGTGGGGGGTAGTGAGCAGGGAGCCAACAATGATGGGTACAGGGGAATAGTAAGAGTTCTAAAATTGACGGTGAGGAGGGTATAGGTAGCTTTTCTGGTGGTGGCTGATCAATTGAATTGTATCTGAGAGGTGAAGGATGGGGAAAGCTAATAGTGGGATAGGAGGAAAAAATAAGAAAAGAAGAAAGAATATATATATGCTTATAAACATATATATGTTTATTTATATATGTATATATACAAATGCAACAAGGAAGCAGAGGGACTTTGGGCCTCTACTTAAATCTTACCTCAGTATAAGAACAGTTTGTCCTAATAATGTGGCATTTTGTGATACTACCTTCCTGACATGATCGCTGAAGACAAAATGGGTGCATAAGAAAATGTGGTACAGAATGTGGATGGTACACAGCTATTAGAAGATATAGCATCTGGGGTCTTAAAGGTTTATAGTTAAACAAGCAACCTTGTAGCAAGGAGGCAACAAAGCCCACATAGAAGCACACCAACCTGTATGATCATGAGGTATCGACAGTAAGAGGTATCAGAAGGTTAAAAAAAAACCCATGCAACCAAATCAATATGAAGTGGGGGTGGAAGAGGTAGAGACCCAAAGTCCACCAGCAAGACAACTGGACAGTCCCTCTCAGAAGGGCATGCAGAACAGAGGTGTGGTATGGCATTGATAAACCACATAGTCATCCTCTAATTGCTTACTACCGTGTTTCCCCGAAAGTAAAACATCCCCCGAAAATAAGACCTACTTACAGTTTGCCTCTCACTGAAATATAAGGCATCCCCCCGAAAATAAGACCTCCCCAATAATAAGGCCCCCCAAAGCTACCGTAACTCTGGACTCTGGACCTTAGCAGCGGGCACCACTACACAGCTCACTGTTGGCCGAAAGGCAGCCAGAGCAGACAGGAAGTGCGAGTAAAAGTGCCATAGATTATGAGTAAATGTACCATAGATGATGAGTAAATGTACCATAGATTATGAATAAATGTGCCATAGATTATGAGTAAATGTACCATAGATTGTTGTACAGGGAAATAATGGTAGTAACAAGAAATTCTTGATACTGCAGGATTCACACTTTGTCTGGTTATGCTGGTTTGTGATGACAATTATTACCGTACTGTATACAGGTAATAAATTTCCTTTTTAATTGTTCAACAATAAATGTGTACCAGATTCTTCTTCATGGAAAAATAAGATAGCCCCTGAAAATAAGACCTTGCACATCTTTGGGAGCAAAAATTAATGTAAGACACTGTCTTATTTTCGGGGAAACAGGGTATTCCCTACCCTTATTATTAAGGTCTTTTATGCGTTATTCCTCAGTAATCATGTTAGATTTGGGTTTGTTCATTTGTACATTTAAGATCACTCGGTATATGGTTGTCAAGATAGATGACCCCTAAGAAACTGTGACAGGAGAAATGGTTCCCCAAGGATATGGAAGTGGGGAGAGGGAGATGACAGCATTGATGGTGGGATAATCCGACCTGATGGGCTGGAACAACAGAACTGTATGTGAATGGAGGTATTGGAATGAATAAGATATGTCCATAAATAATATATAATTTTTTAGAAAGTTAATGAAAATAATTTTTAAAAGGGTTACAGTCTCCAAAACTCACAGATGATGTTCTACTCTGTCCTATCGGGTGGCTATGAATCAGCATCGACTCAATGGCAGTGTTTTTGTTTTTGAAGTTTCATTGGCACTTAATTCACATATCACATAATTCACTTAATTCACTTAATTCACATATCACATAATTCAATAGTTCAGTCATATCAAGAAGAGTTGTACAATCATTGCCACAATCAATTTTAAAACACTTAAATCACTTTTTAAATGAGTTGTGTAATCACCATCAGTTCTAGTGCTCCCTCCCCTCTCCCACATACATAGTTTGCTCCCTGCAGTTGACAGTGTTTGGGTATGGGTTGGAGTGCAAACTATGGAGACATACTAAGAGGAAATGCAATTCTTTTTTCTCATCTCAAAAAATTTGTGAATCATGCTAGAACAGCTGCATAGCATAGAGCCATTAGACATTAGAAAAATAGTATTCAAATTATAGCCAATACCATGGTAAATATTCAAATAAATTCCTAAATGAAAATTTTTTGATAAAAGATTGAAATATATGCTTTAGAATAAAATAGAACTGTGGCTTTTCTAGTTATATAAAATTTATTGAAAATATTTGTTAATGAGAGAAAAATATCTCTGAAAACATTTTGGATTTTAAAAAGCCTTTGGGGAGCCACAAACATTTAAGGGTTTCTGGAACAATTGTCATGCAAATCTCCTACAAATTACAAATCGATCTGTAACAGGCTCTCTGTGTCCTCTCCCGACCATTACCACCCTCAGGCTCTTCCCACAGTCTCCAATGGGATCTAATCAAGCAACATGTGAGACTGATATTGCCCTTGCAATCCATGCTTAGAGGCACGTTATACATCTATATTTGGTTACAATTATATGATGGCATATCTTTTGTCTCCCTTGCATCGTAGTTATGACTGAGATGTACAGGAAAAAGACACCATTGTCATTTATAAAATATGGAAATGCCAAAATAATTGTCATTATCTTGGCACAAATCTGGGAGCCCTGGAAGAATTGTGGTTATATATTGGGCTGCTAAATATAAAGTCAGCAGTTTGAAATGAGCAGCCACTCTGTGGGAGGAAAATGAGGCATGCTATTCTCAAAAAGAATTAGTCTTAACAGAAAATTGGGTGAAGGGAGACATTGGACAGGGCAAGACATGACAAAATAATAACTTATAAATTATCAAGGGCTCATGAGGACGGGAGGAGCTGGGAGGGAGGGGAAAATGAGGATCTGATGCCAGGGGCTTAAGTGGAGAGCAAATGTTTTGAGAATGATGAGGGCAATGAATGTACAAATGCGCTTTACACAATTGATGTTTGTATGGATTGTGATAAGAGTTGTATGAGCCCCTAAAAAAATGATTTTTTTTAAAAAGAAGAAGAATTAGTGTTGAAAACCCACAGGAGCTATTCTGACCTGCCTCATGGAGCTGCTGTGAGTAGAAAAATGACGATGGCTGAGAGCTTTGGGCTTGTTTTATTTTTGGTTTTGGGGTGGCCCAAACCTACTTCACTATACAACACCTTTTAAAAAATATCGTAGGTATTTTATTTTCAACATAAGGCTGGCTTACTCAAATAATATTGTTGCCCCCTTTGGAATTCTATGCCTTCTTGAGTTTTAAGGCAGCCTTCCAAAGTATTTTCCAATAGCATGGAACAGAAGCTAACTTTCTTCCTTATTTGCTGTTTACCTGTAGCAAATTGGATGACACTTTTGAGATAGTGAAGCGAGAATCTCCTACCCTGTGCGCAAACCTGTATAAGTCCTGGGTCTTGGTCTTGTTGCTTCGGGTGCCTTATTAGGGATTTGATGCATTGTCTTTTGTCCTATTGGCTATTGCTGCTATTTTCACTTTCCTTTACTTTCTGTGGTATCCCCCTGCATTCTGGAATCCCTTTTTGGCTGCCTTTTCTCCTTTGTACAAAATGTTGTCTTGTCTTTTCAGCATTTCAAAAGCCATCCCTGGTGACTTGAATTTGAAGAAAGCTGCAGGGTCTTAGCTCAGTGGGAAGCTTAGAATGACAGTGAAGTCCCTAACCAGGGACTCCTACTTCTGAATAGCACAACCTAAAAATAAAAGCTGTCTGCAGCTGAGACTGTGTGCCAAGACAGCTATCACTGAAATGCAGAGGAAATGAAAAACACAAATAAAACACAACTTTGTGAAGGAGGACGAAGGCATTAAATCGGTGCCAATGTAAAAGTCAGGGAAAGACCAATTTTATAGACGGTGGTTTGTCACACTCGGATAGTTTAATCTGATGGAAGTTTGAATCATCCAAGAAATGTCATGCATCAAGATTCAAGAACACTTATCTGTTATTGCCTTTTTATATAAGTGAGATCATGAAAGTACAATATTTGTCTTTGGTGATTGACTTATTTAACTCATTGTAAAATCTTCAAGCTCCATACTTGACTTATTTAACTCATTATAATATCTTCAAGCTCCATATGTATTGTGGCATGTATCAATTCTCTTCTTGACTGAATAGTATTCCATTGTATGTATGCATCACATTTTGTTATCCATTCACCCATGGATGAGTGGTTAGGTTGTTCTCTGTTTAGTTATTGTGAATAGTTCTACACTGAATATCAATATACAGATACATGTTTCGGTCTTAGTTTTCAAGGATTTGGGGTACAGAGTTCACAGTGGAATAGTGGACCCATATGGTAGTTCTATTGTTTAGTTTTATGAGGAGCCACACACTGTGTTCCACATGGCTACCCCATTTGGCATTTCCACCAGCAATGGAAGGGTTCCAATTTCCCCACATTTTTGCGAATATATGTTATTTTTGTTCTTCTTTTAAATTTTTAGCTATGTTTGTGGGGGTAAAATGGTGTCTCATTGTAGTTTTGATTTGTATTTCTCTGATGGCTAATGATGTTAAATATATTTTCATGTGTTTAATAGTCAATTCAATGTCATCTTGGGTGAAATGCTTACACAATATCAGGCAATTGCATAGAAAGCAAAGTCTCTTAGTGATTACCATGTGTGGGAGAGACCAGAGAAAAAGGGTTGTAATTGTTTATGGAATACCAGGTTATGGTTTATAATAATGGAAACATTATATTAATTAAGGGTAAGGTTGTACAGCTGAGTAATTTGACTGCCATCAATATGTTGCACACTTGCAAAACACTGAGTTATCAAAAGCTCCATATTATTTAATTCTAACCCCCATCTAAGGACCTCCTTATGACATGGCCCTGCTCCCTGCTCACTCTCATGAAGAGAGCATTGAAGCTATGGGTGCTATAGCAAAGTGTGGTGAAGAAACCAGATGGTGCCTGGCTATCAGAAATGATAATGTCTGGGATCTTAAAGACTTGTCTTCAAACAAACACCATCTTAAGTGAGCCATCAACTAAGTCCTCATAGAAGAAGCGCACCAACCAGCTCATGTGATCCAAAGATTGGAAAAAATAAAGACCAAATCCAAAGAAAGGAATGGTATCAGAGCTGAAATTGGGAACACCCAGCTTTTAGGAGGCAAGGAAAGCCCAAAATCCATTTTCAGGTCTCCACGTGGATTAAGTCTCCAGTGAAATCCCTTTGACCATAGTTGAAGGATGTGAATGGCACTGCTATCAGACAGAAAGCAATGTAAAGTAGATTATGGCAGATGTTGTTGCTGAGCACTATGGAGCAGGTTCTGACCTATGTATAACAGAATCAAACCCTGCCTGATCCTACACCATTCTCGTAACATCCCTGTGTCTCAGCCACTGTCTCAGCCACCGTGCCAATTCATCTTTTTGAGGTCTTTCCTCTTTCTACTGCCCCCCACTTTACCAAGCATGATGTCTTTCTCTAAGGACTGCTCTCTCCTGACAACATGTCCATAGTATGTGAGAAGTCTTGCATTCTTTGTATTTAAGGAGCATTCTAGACAATCTAGCACCACAATTCAAATTCATCAATTCATCTTCTTCTGTGTTCAATGTCCAATTTTTACATGCATATAAGGCAATGAAAAATACCACAGTTTGGATCACGTGCACCTTAATCCTCAAAGCAACTTCCTTGATTTTCAATACTCCAAAGAGGTCTTGTGCAGCAGATTTACCTAAAGCAATGTCTCTTTTCATCTCTTGAATACTGCTTCCATAAGCATTGATTGTAAATACAAGCAAGACGAAATCCTTGACAACTTCAACCTTTTCTCCATTGATTATGATGTTACCTGTTGGTCCAGTTGTGAGGATTTTGGTTTGCTTTACATTGAGCCATAAAATCTATAGTGAATATTGCAATCTTTGATCTTCATCAGCAAGTGCTTCAACTTCTCCTCACTTTCAGCTTACTTGTGTCATTTACACATCACAGGTTGTTAATAGGCCTTCCACCAATCCTGATGCCACATTCTTCTTCATATAAGCCAGCTTCTCTGATTAATTGCTCAGCGTACAGATTCTAAAATTATGGTTAAAGGAAACAACTCTGATGTACACCTTTCCTTATTTTAAACCATGCAGAAGTCCGTTATTTCATTTGCACAACTGCCTCTGGATCCATGCCCAAGTTCCCCATGAACACAGTGAGTGTGCTGCAATTTCCCTTCTTCTCAAGGCTATCCTTACTTGGTTATGGCCCGCATGAACAATTATCTTGGCATATAGAAGCACAAGTAAACACAATAAAACACAAGTAAACATCTCTCTGGTATTCTTCTTCGAGCCAAGATCCATCAGACATCAGCAGTGATCTCCCCTGTCCCATGACATTTTCTGAATCCAGCCTTAACGTCTGGCAGCACCCTGTCTGTGTACTGTTGCAACCGTTGTTGGATGATTTTCAGCAACATTTAACTTACATATGATAGCAATGATGTTGTTATTTAATTTGAGAATAGTGTTGAGTCACCTTTCTTTGGAATGGGTACAAAAATGGACCTCTTCCAGTCAGTTGTCCAAGTAACTGTCTTCCGAATTTCCTGGCATAGATAAGTAAGTCCCAGTGTTTCATCAGCTGATTGAAACATTTCAATTGGTATTCCATTAACTCCTGGAGATTTGTTTTTGGCTAATGCAGCTTGAACTTCTTCCTTCAGCACCTTTGGTTCTTGCTCATATGCTACCCCATCAAATGGTGGAATATCAACTCGTTCTTTTGGGTACAGTGACTCTGTATTC
Organism: Echinops telfairi; assembly: GCF_000313985.2. Lineage (NCBI taxonomy): Eukaryota > Metazoa > Chordata > Mammalia > Afrosoricida > Tenrecidae > Echinops > Echinops telfairi. The sequence goes on along the minus strand of NW_022107431.1, from coordinate 61,347,803 downwards.
TTTCTATCTTCGTTTGATGCATCCTGCCTCATTCATTTTTCTACTCATAGAATCTTTTAATATGGCTTGACTTTTTTCTTGAGTTCCCTTAGTTTATGTCGAGTGCATTCTTCCTTTTTGGTTTTCTAAGTCTAGAAAACCAAACAGCACATTTCATTATGATATCTGACTATATCTTCTCGACCTCCATTTTGGAATATTCTATTCAGCTCTTTGACTTCATCATCTTTCCATTTGTTTTAGTGACTATATTTAAGAGCATGTTTCAGAGTCTCTTCTTCTTTTCATTTTTTAAATCATTTTATTGGGGCTCGTACAGCTCATCACAATCCATACATGCATCCATGTGTCAGCACATTTGTACATTTGTTGTCATCATCACTCTCAAAGCATTTTCTTTCTACTTGAGCGCCTGTTGTTAGCTCATTTTCCCCCTCCTCCATACTCACTCCCACATAATCCCTTGATAATTTATAATTCTTTTCATGTCTTACAGGAGAGTCTCTTCTGACATCCAAATTGATCTTTTTCTTTCTTTCCTATCATTGTAATGATCTTTAGCTTTCTTCATGAGTGATGTTTTTGATTACTTCCTACAGTTTATCAAGTCTTCTGTCATTTTTGTTTAGTTCATCAAATCTCTTCTTGAGATCTTCTTAAGATGCACGTGGAACAGATTCAAGGTCATATTTTGGCTCTCTTGTACTTGTTTTAATTTTCTTCAGCTTTAACCTGAACTTACATATGAGCAATTGATTGTCTGGTCCACAGTCAGTTCCTAGCCTGCTTTTAGCTGATTATATTGAGCTTTTCCATAGTCTCTCCCACAAATGTAATCAATTTGATTTCTCTGTATTCCATCCAGAGAAGTCCATGTGTATAGTCATATTTGTATCGTTTTTAAAAGGGGATATTTGCTATGAACAAGACATTGGTCCAGCAAACTTTTACCATGCAATCTCAAGTTTCATTTCTATCACCAAGTCCTTATTTTCCAACTACTGTTCCATTCTCTTTGTTTCCAACTTTTGCATTCCAATCATTACTAATGATTATCAGTGTATCTTGTTTGTACATTTTGATCAAATTGTGACTGAAATTGTTGATAGAATTCTTCAATTCCTTTATTACTAATTTTAGTGGTTGGTGCATAAATTTTAATGATAGTTGTATTGAATGGATTTCCTCGGAGGCAGGTAGATACAATCCTATCATAGGCAGCATTGTACTTCAATATTGATTTTGCAATGTCCTTTTTGACAATGAATGCAACACCATTCCTCTTTTTGCGTTTTTCCTGGAATAGCATATCATATGATTTTCTGATTCAAAATGGCCAATGGCATTCCATTTCAGCTCACTAATGCCTAGGATATCAGTCGTTATGTGTTCCATTTCATTTTTGAAGCTTTCCAATTTTCCCATGGAAATGTCCTCCCACAGGAGACCGGTCTCCTGTCATTAGTGCTCGTGTTAGAGCTAGGATTCTATAGAGAAACAAAGCCAGGACACTTATGAATATATATATATGTATATATCATGAAGGAATATAACAGAATAAAATTAGTCCACACAGCAGTACAGTTCAACTCACTTCCATGGAACCATTAATATACTGGAAGTCCTTCAACTCACGAGGGCTGCTGGGTCCAAGGTCAAGGAAGCAGACAGCTGAGTCTTCCCCAGGGCAATGCAGGTAGTCTGGCCACAGGCAGCAAACAGCAGGGTATGTCACCAACAGTCAGCAGTTCAGAAGCTTAGCAAAGTAGGCCTGAATAGGATATCAAACTCAAGCAATGCAAGATGACAGGCTCTGACAGTCTCAAGCTCACGCGATATATACACCAGCAGTGTGGTGAAGCAGGTCTTGAAGGAACCTCAAGCTCTAACAATATGAGCCACAGGTTGTCTGTCCCACAGGTAGTGTAGCTCAGAAATTGAGACAGAGAACTAGCTAAAGCAGCCGCATGCTCGTCTGACCACCAGAGAGCTAGTGAAAGAGGGGGCAGGGCTTGCCGAGACATTTAGCTCTTTGCCATATAATCAAACTGCAACCTTATTAATTCCACATGTTCCTATTGGCCAGGCTGGCACAGTAAAACTACCTATCACAGTGCTCAATGCATCAAATCTTGAAATGTTCTAGAGATGTTCTCATAATTCAGGTGGGGTACACTCCAGGTCATATTCCTACGAATATTGAAATGGCAGATATAGTTAGGTTAAAATGTAATACCTTATTTTATCTCCCTTGATCCATTTTAAGGTTGTTTCAGTTTTTAGTATTTTCAACTTTCTCTTTGATTTAGGTTTTTCTATGTTTGTCTACTCGTTGTTGTGAGGTTTTTTGTTGTTGTTGTTGTTGTTTCTTTATTTGCTTCCTGCTGTGTTTTGTATGATTTTCTGTACATGAAATCCAGTATAGCTAGATCTGCAGAGACAGCAACTGGACAAGGAAATGATAGGGAAGGATGGGAGGAAATGTGGAGCTAACAGCAATGAGTACAAGAAGAAAATGTTCTGAAACCAGTTGAGCTGATGATTGCACAAATCTTCGTACGATCAAATGATTATAATGAATGATATGTGAAGTATAGGCCAATAAAATTAAGGTTTTTTTTAAAGAAAGGTGTATATTAGATTTGCATCATCAACTAAAAAGAATTAGAAATGAGTTTGCTTATGTGTAAACAAATACTTCATGAGATTTGCTTACATCCTCAGTCGGGAAATGTAGGGCCATGATTTCACAGGACATCTCTGCCATCTGGCCTAATGACATGCTTAGTTCTTCTGTGTATCTCATTGTGTGTGCTTCCACTCTTTAAAAATTTCTAATGGCTATCTAAGCTCTATTAATTGCTCTCTATTTGCCTGGAGCAAAAGAGGAAAAGAAAAGTTCAGAATAGGAGAAAGATATGGAATAGATGGCAGGTTGCCTCCATAAACAGCTGTTTCCCTTATCTTCACATCTGAAGAACTCAATAGTACCTGGCATCAAAGATTCCATAGGAGAATCCTTCTGTCAAAGTAGGGGATGATGCAGAACATAATTTCAAATTCTCATGGATATAACATTACTTGAGTCATTGAGGTTAGATGAACCCCTAAAAACAAATGCCCAAAAGACAGTTTTATCTCTTAAACCATAAATATCCCCTGAGGTCTTCAAACCACACAGTAGTTTGCTTAACTAATGAAGAATTTCAGGAGCCCTAGTAGTATGGTAGCAACAGATTGGGCTGCTAACTGCAAGACCAGCAGATTGAAACCACCAGCCACTCAGAGGGAGAAAGACTGACTCTCTACTCCCATAAGGAGTTGCAGTCCCAAAACCTCACTGGGGCAGTATGATTCGGCATGAGCTCAATGGCTGTGAGTTTAGTTTGGGAAGTAAAGTATTTCAGGAGCCCTGGTGTTGCAGTGGGTTAAGGATTGGGCTACTAACCAAAAGGTCATTGGCTCAAATCCACTGGCTACTCTTCAGGTTAAAAAAAGATAGTCCACTTCCCTAAAGAGTTGTGTGCAGTAGTCCTACTGTGTTCTACATGGGCCTAATGAATTGACTTGGTGGTGGTAGGGTTAGAGAGCTTTTCTACCTTTAGCACTGTGCTTATAAGATCTATCTACATAGGATCAAAGTGGCAACAGCCCTTGGAAAAGCTATCTTATAGGACACGGTAAAACTGCTCTTGTGGGTCTCTGAGGCTATACCTCTCTATGAGAGTAGAAAGCCTCATCTTTCTCCCACAGAGAGCCTGAAGGGTTCGAACTGCTGGCCCTGAGCATAGCAGCCCATCAAATAACTACTATACCACCATAGCTCCTGCTTTCTGTGGTTTCATGCCCACTCTCCCTTTCAAATGCATTTTGGCTTTCAGTTTTCCAGGAACTTCCTCTTCATTCTCTGCCATGATTGCATGGATTCACTTCCTTTTGTTCTTCTGATTTTTGCTTACTAGTCTGTGGAATTTAGACCCCAGTCCTGAATTGTCACCAGGTTCATTCTTGAACTATAACCAGTGAGCAAACCCCAAGTCTAAATTTAGTTCCTACATTCAAACTGCTGAAGACATTTTGAAGTAAAGCAAGACATACAAATGTGTGGATTGTTGCTACAGATAATTCCTATTCGCTTCTTCAGCTGAAATGCCCTGTGTTGGTTGTCAACATTTCCGTGTGTCCCTCTTTCAAATTCCGCAACTTTGAGTCATGAATGTTATTAAAATCTTTTCCACCTTGCAATCCTCCTGATGTTCCCTGTGTATTATTTTCTGCTAGCATAAGCTTTTCTATAAAGAAAATGCAAGTTTTCTGCAGCATTCAAAACTATACTTATCGGTGTGGGATATCTCCCTGGGGGCACAGGAGGTTGTGTTTCATGGGCTGGTGGTGCAGCAGCACTGTGGCACAATAGCCTGGCAGTCTGCTTGCGCCGGAGCAGTTCCGTTCTGTCATGTGTGGAAGCGGAACCAACTCCCCAGCAACAGGTGTGTGCGACATCACCTTGTTGTTCTTTTAATCATTTTCCTGGGGGCTCATACAACTCATCACAATCCATACATACATCAATTGTGTAAAGCACATTGTACATTCATCGCCCTCAGCATTCTCAACACATTTGCTCACCACCTAAGCCCTTGGCATCAGCTCCTCCTTTTTCCCCCTCCCTCCCCGCTCCCCCTCCCTCATGAACTCTTGATAATTTATAAATTATTATTATTTTGTCATATCTTACACTGTCCGACATCTCCTTCACCCACTTTCCTGTTGTTCCTCCCCCAGGGAGGAGGTTATATGTAGATCCTTGTAATCAGTTCCCCGTTTCTACCCCACCTTCCCTCTACCCTCCAGGTATCGCCACTCTTACCACTGGTCCTGAAGGGATCATCTGTCCTGGATTCCCTGTGTTTCCATTTCCTATATGTACAAGTGTACATCCTCTGATCTAGCCAGATTTTTAAGGTAGAATTGGGATCATGATAGTGGGAATGGGGTTGGGGGTGGGGTGGGGGGAGGAAGCGTTTAAAAACTACAGGAAAGTTGTATGTTTCATCTTTGCTACACTGCACCCTGACTGGTTTGTCGCCTCCCAGAGACCCTTCCGTAAAAGGAATATCAGCTTTTTTTCTACCAGGATTTGTTAAAAAAGAAGAAGAAAGAAAGAAAATCCCCTTCAAGTGTTTCTTAATCACCCATCTTCTCTCAAATCATAACACCGTGTTTATTCCTCCTGTGCTAGTTTGAAAGAAAAAAAAAAACATTTTTAAATCTCTCTACCTTGCTAACTACTTTTCTTGCTTTTTCTTTCTTTTTATTGTTATTTGAAAGAATTTGCCATCTTTACTTCCTATTTCATATCCTTCTATTTCATTTGACCTAAATGTTAATTTTAAAAAATTATTAATAAAGCAATTTAATTATTTTAAAAGGCTTACAATGAAATAATCACTTACATGTTGCTGCCAAGCCTCCAGTTCTGCTACCATTCTCCCCACAAAATTCACTATCATAGAGTTGACTCTGAATCAGAAGGACCCTAAAAGGGTTTGTGAAGCTGTAAGATCTTTATAAAAGCAAACAGCCTCATCATTTTAACTCAGAGCAGCTGCTGGTTTGAACCACCACTCTTGCATTAAGCAGGCCAACTGCTTACCTAAGAGTGATGCCAGTACCCCTTTGCTAGCACTGGGCAGGAGAGCCCTCTTTCAACATTTTAGACCCGTTGGGCATTGTCAGCTTAGGATTTCAGGTCACCAAGAATGAGATTTGGCCTGGAAGTGGTGGGGTTGTTTATTTGTTTATTTGTTTGTTTTTTTATTTCTGTTTGATAGTGAATATTCTTTAGTTTCTGATAGAAGAGATAAGCTCTCAGAGTTCTTGTGTGTCTCAAAATGTGGCAATTCTGCTCTCATGCTTGATTAATAAGTCAGCTGGCTATTAAAATAGTTTACAAAGAGCAGTTTCCTGCAGTATTGTGAATGGTTACTCCACTTTCTCTAGATCCTAGTGTTATTTTGATGTCCAATGCTTCATATGTTTACATATATTATTTGTAGCTTAGTAATATTATCAAACATATAGAAAAAATGCACATAATACACAAATATTTTCTGAGATTCTTTAAGATTGAGTTAATGACTTGATAACCTCAAAATTCTGAATATTTTAATGCATATCTAATATTCTCCTACTTAATAAAATGCAGCCACCAAAATAAAAAAAAATAACATTGAAATGTAGTATCACCTAACTCTCAAATCCAATTCAAGTTTTTCCAACTGTCCGAATAGTGATTACATTAATGGAGCCGCTTCAGAATCCTATATTTCATGTCTCCTTAGTCTTCTCCAGTCTGGAACAGTTATTTCTGACAGCTTGGGTTTTTCTCATGTTTCCTCATAATTAGATTCAGGTTACATATTTTGTAGGATTACTACAGTGGTGATACATGCTTCTAAAGAGTCATATGATATCAGCATGTACTAATATTAATTATGTTACTTTTGATGAATTAGCTAAGATAGAATATGACTAATTTTTCCATTGTAAAGTTATTCTTTATCCCCTGTAATTAATAAATATTTGTGAGAGAATATGCATTGAATGCATGTACATATTCTGTCCTAAGTATATCTTCTTATCGTTTTCTTAATTATGGCTATTTTAGTGTTTACCAAATTGTTATGTTCCTCTTCTTTATATCTCAGTGAGAAAGCTTATTAATTTTCTTGTAGATCATTTTTAATTTCTTAATATCTTCCTAAGTTTAACACCTTCTATTTTTTCTGGATAACAGTTCAAGTTTCTCTGCATTCAAGAACTGAACCACTTATTCCCTCTGTTTGGTCTTTAGTTGTCATTGTTTATAAATTGATGCCTCTGTTTTTGTTTTTATCTTTGTAGCTGGCCTATACATTTTAAATTATTCTAAAATAAAAAGTTTATTTTTAAAAGATAATAACATTAACAGTTTTATTGGGACATAATCCAAATATCATACAATGCAATAGTTACCAGTAAGTCATATCAAGAAATACAATGATTGTACAATCATTCTTCTTTTTTTAAAAAATCATTTTGTTGGGGCCTCTTACAGCTATTATAACATTCCATACATCAATTGTATCAAGCATATTTATACATGTTACCATCATCATTTTCAAAACATTTTCTACTTGACCCCTTGGTATAAGTTCCTCTTTTCTCCCTCCCTTCCCCAAACTCCCACCTTGATCAATTGTTATTATTATTTCATATGTTATAATGTCCATTGTCTCCCTTCACCCACATTTCTGTTAATCATCCCCTTTTTTGTGGGGGGGGCTATATATTCAAATTTGTGTTGGGGTTCCCCTTCCCCCTCCCTGATCATCCCCCGACCCTCATGACATTGCTACTCCCACATGACATCTCACACTGTTCCTGAGTAGTTTTTCTGTCCTGAATCCTATGTGTGGAGAGCTCTATCTGTACCAATGTGTGTTCTCCGATCCAGCCAAATTTGTAAGGCAGAAATGGGTCATGATAGTGGGATGAAGGAAGCTTTCAGGAACAAGAGGAATGATATGTGATTCAATGGTGCTATACTGCACCTTAGTTGAATCATCCCTTCCTTATAACCCTTCTAAGGTAGGATATCCAACTGTCTACAGAAGGATTTTGGGTCTCCTCTCCAACACCCCTCATTCACATCGATAGAGTTATTTGTTTGAGATCTTTTGATACCTGATACCGGATCATGTCAACGTCTCATGATCACACGGGCTGATGTGCTTCTTCCATGTGGGCTTATGTGCTTCCCTGTGGGCTTATGTGCTTGGCTGTTTGTTTAACTTCCATGTGGGCTTATGTGCTTGGCTGCTTGTTTAACTTCGAGCCTTTAAAACCCCAGATGCTATATCTTTTGTTAGATGGGCATCATCCCCTCTTCACCACATTTCCTTATGTGCCCATTTTGTCTTGAGCAATTGTATTGGTAAGGTGAGTATCAAAGAGCGACAGGTTATCAAAACAAAGATTCTTGTCTTAAGGGAGATGCTTCTGAATTTTAGTGTATATTTATACATGTATTTTTTTATTTCTATACCTGTGTTGGTTTCTAAGTAGTATTGTATATCTTAATCTTCAACTAGTCATGGTTCTCTGTCGCAGAGATTACCATACCATTTCTTATAAGGTTGATCCGATTTTAACAAATTCCCTTAATTTCTGTTTTCCTGGAAATACCCTAATTTTACCAAGGTATTTGGAGGAAAATTTTGCTGTGTATAAAATTCTTGCATGCTGAGTTTTGATTTTGGGTTTTTTTGGTTTTTGGTTTGTTTTTCTTCTTTCAGAGTTTTGTACTTGCTGTACCATTGCCTTCTTGCCTGCTTAGTTTCTGCCAAGAAATCAGCACTTAATCTTATTGGATCTCCATTGGTGGTTACTTTTTTATTTTTTCAAGCTGCTTTCAGCTTTCGTTCTTTGTCTTTGGTTTTGGAAAGTTTAGCTATGATATGTCATTGGTGATTCTCTTTTGAGGTCTATTTGGGGTTCATTGAGCTTCTTGAATGCACATATTCTCTTCTTTAATGATATCAGGATAGTTTTTTCTAACAAATCTTCAACAGTTTTCTTTTTTTTAATTACTTATCTTGTATCTATTCTGGTATTCTATTAAACATAAATTATTCTTCTTGACAGTGTCCACATAACACTTTGAAAATAACTCTGCTGATACTAATCTGTTAGAAAAACAATCAGGAAAAAAAATGAAGAATGTCTAAGTGTTAGGTCTCTTGTTTTGTCTTCCATTGATTCCATGATACTCCTGTGTCTTTACAATGTGTTATCTATTTCGGAAAATTTTGTGTTAATCTTTTGGATTTCAATTGTTGGCTTTGTATGATTTCAAATTTCACAGTTATTCTGTCAATTTGTTTTTGTATTATTCCCCTGAATTATTTTAGAGTTCTGTCTGTGTTTGTTTTTTTTTCCAGTGACTTTTTATTTTGTCTTATATCTCTATTTTAATCCTCTGGACAGACTGAAGTATCAATCTTTTGATTTCATTATCAGGTAGTTCCAATAGCATTTCTTCCTCTGAAATATTTTCTAGCGCTGAATTTTGGTCACCTGTTTGAGTCATCATGTGCTGTTTTTCTTTGTATGTGTGTGATCGTAGGTTCTCTGTTTTTCAGAAACATTGTGGTAGTGTTGCATTGTTGTATTTGTTGATTGTATGTTGTTTCAATTCACCTTGATTTTTTTTGTTTTGTTTCTATTTTACATATATGAACAATGATAGGGGTTGCTAGTTAGACAGCACTAGCACACTCGCCATCTATCTCTAGGTAAGTTTAGTAGTGGTTTGAAGTTCAAATATGTGATGTGGCAGGTATGACTAAATAGGGTCATTGGTTCCTGATTGATTGAGAGTGGAATGTGAATTTTTTTTAATAGATGGGAGGAAGAGAAAAAAATATTTAAAGAGGGACAAATCAAGAAGTAAGCAGAGGAAAAAATGAAAAGAAAAGCAAAAATGGCATAGTATTAGAGTAAGTGCTACCTGCCACACACACAATTGCAACAGGAATGGGGCACTCACCACATGATAGCACACTGCCAACTCTGGAGGCCTGGGCTGGGTGTTGACCATGCAGGTGGCTGGGAGGGAAGCTCCTGCTTCATAAGATCATTCATTACTGCCTGCAGAGGTAGTGATGTCCAGCACGGTCAACTGTGGAGGCGGTGACTGCAAGGTACCCACTCCACAGGACCAAACTAACAACAACAGCAACAAGAAAGGGAGAGGAAAAGAGAAAGAAAAAAATCCAAGAAGGAGGAAAAGAGAATTTTTTTTAAATTCAAAAGTGGCACTGTACGAGCATAAAGGTTAGTCTGCAACCATGGCAACAGTGTCCATGTGGCATTTTCTCTGCAAGCATATGCAGCATCAACTGCAGAGGGTAGGGGCAGACACTGTTGCAAGTGGAGGCAATAGGAGTTGTAAGGCACCTGCCTTGCAGGATCAATAAAGAAACGGTTGATTGAAGGTGAGGGAGTAAAGGCAATGACAAGGGGAAGAGAGAACTAAGAAGAAAAAGAGTAAAGAAATGGGAAAGAGAAAAGTGACATACTCCTGGTAGCAGAGTTAGTCATCAAATATGGTGGTTATAACAGCACTCCCTCAATCACAGAGGGGCAGGGGTGGGATCTGCAGTGTTTCTGTTAACCAGAAAGTTGTGCAGGATAGACGGGACCATGCCTCTGTGGTGACTGATCAGCATTGTGGATGCTGGTTCAGTCATGGCCAAGGAGAGCAAATTATCTAGTTCCTACCCCAATCAGAATTCTGCTTGCAATAAGACAAACTGGGACACGGCGTTGGGCTTGTTGGTAATTTACAGTTCAGATGCCTCTTATTCAGCTTTCACGCAATGTCTCAGTAAGTATTAGATCTACTTTTTGATCTTTTCCTGTGAACCTCTTGGTTTCAGGATTTTCATCCATATCTAGTTTACCTGGTTTCTTAGATCAGAGAAATCATAGAATAATGTACCAGCATTGTCTACTTTCTTGGCCACCAGACTCCCCTAATTTATTATAATGGATAATACTCTTAAGAAACAAAAATATGAACAGTTGATTTGCTTGTTGCTTTTAGTGTAGCATTAAAGTACAGTACATTCCCGGTAGACACTCTCAAAAAAAACAATAAAAATATGAGTTTCACATCCCCTTAATTCCAATCCTATCTAAGACCACAGGGTACATGCTAGCCTTCCCCCTCTCCCTATGCATAATTTTTCTTTCAATCAATGACTTTATCATTCATATATATTCAGTATAAACCAGCTCACTTGAGCCTCAATATATTTTGTTCAAATCTAGAGTACAGAATGCTGGAAAAGAGTTTCAGATTATCTAAGTCATGTTAGGGTAGGGGATGGAGAGGAGTATTAATTAGTTTGATACTTATTTATGTGGGTTTTTTTTCCTTTTGTTTAGGGAAAATCTGTCAATGAAAGACAGAGATAGTATGTGAAAATAGATAAGATTTTCATAAATGCATACTAAGAACTTTATCAATACAGAACATCACTCTAGAAAATCCCTTGACATAAAACAGGTGTATAAGCAAATGCGGTGAAGAAAGCTGATGGTGCCCGCTATCAAAAGATATAGCGTCTGGGGTCATCTAGCTGAGAAACAACAAAGCCCACATGGCAGAAGCACACCAGCCTGTATGATCATGAGGTGTCTATGGGATCAGGTATCAGGCATCTAAGACCCAGAGCAAAAAATCATAATGTGAATTAGGAGGAGAGTGTGGAGTGGAGGCCCAAAGCCAATCTGTAAGCAATTGGACAACCCCTTGCAGAAGGGTCATGGGGAAAAGACGGGCCAGTCAGGGTGCAGTGCAGCACCAATGAAACATACAGCTTTCCTCTGGTTCTTTATTGCTTCCTCACTCCCCACTATCATGACCTTAATTCTAACTTACAAATCTGGCTAGACCAGAGCATGTACATGGGTACAGATAAAAGCAGGAAACACAGGGAATCCAGGACAGATAAACTCCTCAGGACCAATATTGAGAGTAGCCATACCAGGAGGATAAGGGAAAGGTGGGTGGGGAGAAAGGAGGAACCAATTACAATGACCTATCTATAACCCCCTCCCAGGGGGATGAACAACAGACAAGGGGGTAAAGGGAGACATCTGGACAGTGCAAGACATGAAAAAATAATAATAAATTATAAATAATCAAGGGTTCATGAGGGATGGAGAGAGGGAGGGGGTGGGACAAATGAGGAACTGATACCAAGGGCTCAAGTAGAAAGAATATGCTTTGAAAACGCTGATGGCAACATATGTACAAATGTGCTTGACACAATGGATACATGTATGGATTGTGATAAGAGTTGTATGAGCCCCCAATAAAATGATTTTAAAAAAGAAAATTAAATCCCTTGACACAGACAATCATTATTTTTATTTTCTAGAGGAAAGATTAATTTTACCTGTTCTATAGAAATTATAGAATATTGTCCTTTGTGGCCAATTTATTTTGCTCAGTGTGATGGTTACAATAATTTCAGGTCAACTTGATAAATAAGTGTAGGGGTGGAGGTTAGCCTGTCAATCTGGTGACAGCCTGATGATGTCTCCTTGTGGGTGTGGCCTTCTCACGAGGATTCTAGGAACTTCCCCACTCTCTCTGCCTTTGTCTTCCTGTTGACAAGCCACGTGGCGCCACACTGAGACCTACAAGAGCCCTGGAGATGCTTTCACTTCCACTGGATCCACAAGACATCGCACCCACTGGTCTGTGATCTTCCTGCATCTTGCATCATTGCATGTGCTGCATGAGTCTGCAGAGCAATTTATGGACTAGTATCAGACATATAGGCTAATATCAGACTTAGGGACCTGATCTGGCCTGGGCTTGGATACTTTCTTTCTTTTTTTTTTTAAATCAATTTATTGGGGCTCATACAATTCATCACAATACATAGATCAATTGTGTAAAGCACATCTATACATTTGTTGCCCACATCATTCCCAAAATTTGTTTGCCTCTTGGGTTCTCGGAATCCGCTAATTTTCATTTTCTTAATGATTCTTTTGGAAGGCCAGAAGTTCTTTTTTTGCAGTGGGAGGCAGGGGGAATGCACTTGTATGTCACAGAAGACGCCAAGACCAAGTCCATTTCAGTTTCACTTGTCCTCCTTGTTAGCCACCACTCAGACCAATGTTTAGACCTGAGGGGTAGCAATCTGAAGTTTTTTGGTTTTGTTTCATGAAGCCATTTTTATTTTGATGTTTTGTGATAAACCCTCCACAATTTTGATGAAATACAATGTCAGTTTTCCTTTCATCTATATTTATTTCATATTTTAGGGAAATTGCCTACTTTAAGATCACAGATTTAACTTTACATTTTCTAGTCGATTATTGATTTAATTAATTGACTATGAATTGTTATTACTATTATTCTTTTAATATCTATAGGGGCTTGTGTGGTATCCCTTCCTTCATATTGCTTTGGGAAATTTATATTTTATCATTTTTTAATTTAATATTATTGATATGTCAGATGAGATTTTTCATTAATTTATTGTGACCTTTTCAAGATACCAGCATTGGCTTTCATTGGTTATTTCCATTTGGGGCCAGTTTTCAACTTCATTGGTTCAGCTCTTATTTTTATTGTTTCTTCCTTTGGCTTTTTGCTTAGTTTGTTCTTCTTTTTCTACATTTCTATGATGACAAATTAAAACATCAATTGTGGATATTCGAATTTTTCATTTCTGTCATACATACTTTTCTCTCACTGCCCGGGAGTAGATTCTGACTAGTGGCAACCCTCTTGGACAGAGTAGAACTACTTGCTCCTTATTTTTTGTGTGGTTATAAACCTATATGGGAGCAGAAAGTCTCACCTTCCTCCCACAAAATGGCTTGTGAGTTTGTGCTGCTGAGTTGCTGTTAGCCCACTAGTGAGCAGTCACTCTGACACCAGGGCTCCTGGAACTCACTACCATCAGATCAATTCATAGTCACCTTACATGGGATTCCCATGACTATAAATCTCTATGGAAGCAGATAACCCTATCTTTCCCCTGAGCAACCACGGGTAATTTTGAATTGCCAACTTAGTGGTTAGTAACCTTATACTTACCCATAGCTCCACCAGGGCTCAGTTTAGACTTATAAATTTCTCCCTAAGCTCTGAAGTAATTACATGTAACAAATGTTATTATGTTGTATTTTTATTTTGTTCAAACATTTTTCTAAATAAACTTTTTTTTAAAATCATCTTATTGGGGCCTGTACAATCCATACATACATGCATACATTATCTCATGCACATTTATAAATTTGTTGCCATCATCCTCAAAACATTTGCTTTCAGCTTGAGCCCTTGGTATAAGCTCCTCATTTTTCCCCTCTCTCTTCCACCCTCCTTCCCTCACAAACCCTTGATAATTTATAAGTTGGGTTTTTTTCAAGTCTTACACTGTCTGATGTCTCCCTTCACATACTTTTCTGTTGTCCATCCCCCAGGGAGGAGGTTATATGTAGATCACTGTGATTGGTTCCTTCTTTCTTCCTCCCCTCCCCCTTATCCTCTAGGTATTGCTACTCTCATTATTGGACCTGACACATTTATCTGTGCTGGATTCCCTGTATTTCCAGTTCCTATATGTACTCATGTACATCCTCTGGTCTAGCAAGAGGTAGAATTGGGATAATGATAGTGGGAGAGAGGAAGCATTATAAAACTAGAGGAAAATTGTATGCTTCATTGGTGCTATACTGCACCCTGACTGGCTTGTCTCCTCACGGAGATTCTTCTCATATCCTCCCGGGGACATAAGGGGATGTCCAGTTGCCTACAGATGGGCTTTGGGTCTCCACTCTGCACTCCCCCTCATTCACAATGATAAGACATTTTGTTCTTTGATGCCTGATACCT
>NW_022107431.1:61324909-61329240 GCF_000313985.2 Echinops telfairi | reverse complement strand
GAATGGGTAGGGAAGAGGGAACCGATTACATGGAACTGTGTGTGACCTCCTCCCTGGGGGACAGACAACCAAAAAGTGGATGAAGGGAGACGTTGGACAGTTCTTAATGTGCATGTTCATTATCATTCATTTCAAAATACTTCCCAGTATTTCTTAAGGTTTCTCCTTTGTTCCACATATTACCGTTTATTGTTTAATTTCTAAATATTTCAGACTTTTCTAGACATCATATTCACTTGCATTCGGAAAACACACACACACACAAAATCACTACCATCAAGTCAATTCTGACCAATAGCTACCCTACAAACAGAATAGAATTGTCCCTGTGTGCTTCTGCAGTGATAAATCCTCACTGGACCCCAAACCCTCTTCTTCCTCTCCTGGAGCAGTAGGAGGATTCCAACTGGTGACCTTGAGTTTGCAGCCCAACTTGTAAACACCTACATCACCAAGGATCGGGAATAATTGCGATCTTTTCTAAATTTCTTGAAATTTGTTTAACAGCATAGCACATCAACTATATTAGTGAATGTCCTACATGCTCTTGAAAAGAATGTATATTCTGTGATTGGCAGGAATACTTTATCAAAAATAATTGATAATTTATAAATACTAAATGCTCCTCTTTATAGCTAATATTTTGGTCTTGATGTCTATTTTGTCTCATATTAATGTACCCATTTTCATCATTTCAATGCTTATTGAGTGCCTGGTATAATTTTTTTTTTACCACTGCTTTGATCCAATCAATCTGCTGTTTTGTTTTATTTTATTTTAAGGGAAAGTTTTTCTTCAAAGGCATGTTTATCCAGAGTAAATTTCTCTTTTTTATTATTACTTTACTCCAACCAAATTGATCATTATTTCATATATAAATGAATTAAACATTCCTATAAAAAGACAGAGTCTTAAACCAGAGAAAAAATGAGGAAGACTCTACTATATCTTGTTATTTGTTTAATCAACTTAATTATTCTTATGACATCCCTGTCATTTCAACTCATGCTTTTTAATGGATTTCTTTTTATTGTATAATTGAATGTTTTTGTGATATTCCTTTGAATTCCTCTCCCAGCCTTTTAAATATACATCTTTGCATTTTCACAAATTATTATTAACTTACCAAAATCTACTTAGAATTAATTTTATACTTCTTTGATAAAGTGTAAGAATTTTACAAAATCAGAGTTC
Organism: Echinops telfairi; assembly: GCF_000313985.2. NCBI lineage: Eukaryota > Metazoa > Chordata > Mammalia > Afrosoricida > Tenrecidae > Echinops > Echinops telfairi. The sequence goes on along the minus strand of NW_022107431.1, from coordinate 61,328,046 downwards.
CATGTATGCACCCCAAGTATTTTTTGCTAATATTGTCTTATATTATTTCTATATACATGTCTTCTATGAAACCATTCATTTAAAATTTTTAATTATCATATTCTATTTACATTTATCCACATATTTATCAAGAAGTGGTGAAAGAGATGAAGTTAAAACACTTGTGCTTAGAACCCCATATCCCAAGAATTTGACAACCTCCCTTTCTTGTCATTCCACGAAAGAAAGCAACTTTCCTCCCCCTTTTACAATCTTCTCTTTTTAGTCCACCAGAGGGGAAGGGTTTTCACTGAGAAGAAAAAGCTAGATTCTACCTGTTTTATTTTTACTTCAAGTGCCTAGTGTGACCTCTCACACAGCAAAACAAAACTCAGCAGGTTCTTTTTCTTGATTAGCGTTGTGGATTCTTCCCTGACCCACCCTTACTGTTTGAAATCCAAATTGTCATTGGCCCTGTCTACACTTGGGCTTTGCTTCCCATTCTGTTTTAAACCAGACTGATCTACTTGACATTACCTGAAATCACATTACAGTTTGCTGAACTGTGGTTTTGCTCAGCTTATGTTGTAGGAAGAGTATCATACAGTGCCCTTCTGTCACCACCAGCTCACCATCATTTGAGCCCACAAGACTTCTGTTTCACTCTAACCGTCCAAATTATTCCTTCCTTTGAGCCCCCATGTACCTGGCACATTCTACAGCCTTAATGTTTTCTTAATATTTCAATGCACTTGTTCATTCATCTGATTCTTATAAATACTTCCGGGGCATAGAAGATGTCTTACCTTTTCTTATTCCATGTTTATAGTGCAGTCTCTGTGCTGAAAGCCGTTGAATGAACACAGAAAAATACAAAGGAAGGGGGAATTTAAAAGTTTGTATGTATTCTTATTAAAGTCTAGTGGGAAATTGTAAGATGATAAATATTTCAGTGCTAAGTCATACCAGTGCGTTCTGACTCATAGTCTACAACAAAATAAAATACTGCCCGGTTCTGCAAAGTCTCATACTTGCTGTTATATGTGAGTCAGTTGTTGCACTCTATCAATCCATCTCATTGAAGATCTTCCTCTGACCCTCCACTGCACCAAGCATGATGTCTTTCTCCAGGGCCTGGCCTCTCCTGATAACATATTCAAAGTACATGACATGTAGTCTCACTAATCTTAGCTTCTAAGGAACATTCTGGCTGTACTCCAGATGTGTTTGTTCTTCGGTAGTCTGTAGTATTTTCAATACTCTTTACCAGGACTCTAATCCAAGTGCAACAATTTTTCTGTGGTTTTCTTTTTTCATTATCCAACTTTTACATGGCTATGAGGCAACTGAAAATGCCATGGCTCGGATCAGGAATACCTTAGCACTTAAAGTGACTTATTTGCTTTTTAACCCTTAAATAGGTCTTGTGCGGCAGATTTTCCCAATGCAATATGTCATTTGATTCTTGACTGCTGCTCCCATAAGAATTGATTGTGGTTCTAAATAAAATTAAATCCTTGGCAACATCAATCTTTTATCCCCTTATCAGAATGTTGTCTATTGATTCAGTTGGGAAGATTCTTGTTTCCTTTACACTGAGTTGCAATCCATACTGAAGCATCTCAATAAGAAAGCATTATTTTAAATGGAAGAATTTAAATTGAGGTGAAAAAGCAAATACTATAACATGAAGACTCAATAAAGATGGACAAAAAAATTCTCTTAGTTTTTCATACAAATTGTATTCCTGGCTACATGATTTCCCATATTTTCCTAAGAGTGAAGAGTCTGGTATCCATGTAATTAAACTAGTTGATTGGCTCAATAAAGATGGACAAAAAAATTCTCTTAGTTTTTCATACAAATTGTATTCCTGGCTACATGATTTCCCATATTTTCCTAAGAGTGAAGAGTCTGGTATCCATGTAATTAAACTAGTTGATTGGCGCAGGGTCCTCAGAGACCTCTGAGCAAGTAGAAGAAGAGGCCAGCCTGCAGAGATCAAGAGAAGGAAAGTCTTCTTTGTGCACATACATTGCAAACATGTTTGATCATTTCAGGAACTGGAAGAGGAAAACGATTTAAAATTCTGAAATTTTAAGTTCAAGGCAGAGGGAAAAAATAGTCTCTTCAAAATCAGTGTTTTAATGATGAACAATTTTAGTCAATTAAAGTTTAGACTAATTGCTATGGTGATTTTAGAAAAGAATGAAACTAATGAGTTTCTGAATGTCAACTACAATTTCTGAGTACTTTTAATTTGCCATCTTTTTATTTAATGGAATAAGCACTGACGGCTCACTCTGAATGTATTCAAACTGCATTTTAGTTTTTACAGTTGTATTTTCGCATGGGAATTATATTTTACTATAATATCCACTCCATTTTCTGAAGTAAAGTCTTAGAAAGTCCTTTCGGAGTGTGAAATCAGACAGCCTGTCAGAATCCAAAAATATCTTTGCTCAGTGTTATACAGGATAAGAATCTGGCCTGATATACTAATCCAATGATCAGGAGGAAAATAGTTGACAGATTGCTTGACCTAGAAAATCATTCAGATAACTCTGCTAAGAGCAATCACCCTGCCACTTTTTTTTAATATAAATTTTTGATCCATATCAATTTTCACGGAAGGAATTTTTGAGAAAAATGCCTCAGGATTTTTAAATTCCATGTAGTTTAAGTGTCTGTTTCAAGCAGACAGAAAGAAATCTCTCTCTTTCCCATTTTCCCACTTTGCAAAGACAAATATAGTAAATAATAAGAGTGACAAATTGTCTTTTCCTTTTTTCTCTTTTAACATATTAATTACAATGGGTGTACAAATACAGCACAGCCACCTATACTTTTAAATCTATTTCAGCTTAGACATTTACCTGAAGATCAATACTCATTAGAAATACACCCAAACACTGTGCATACATAAATAATTGGGAGTTTTCCTCACACTTTAGGATTTTCCTTTTTATTTGCTAGTACTGATGTCTAGAGAAAAAGGAATGAAATGACACTACAAAGTCTAATGCACCAATCACACAAGCCCAATCATACACAGGAGAGAAGTAATGAGCTGATTTTTCTCATTTTCCTCCCCGCTTTTTTGCCTCCTGAATTTTTAGCACTGAGGTGCTGTTTGAAATCAGAAGAAGACGGGCGGG
>NW_022107431.1:61318776-61324809 GCF_000313985.2 Echinops telfairi | reverse complement strand
ATGCACCAATATAAAAAAACATTAAAAAAAACAAAAAAGGCATCAAACCAAGGCTGACTCTTTGTGTCTGCATTTCTGATTCACACTGCCAATTATTTCAGAACTGAGAAGCTCAGTGACGCAGGATTACCTATGCTACCAGTCCAGGTTTTCTTCTTGGTTCTCAGAGGTGCAGACAACATAAAAACAAACATGGAGAATATATATTTGAAATTTTAAAAAATATTCAGTTAATGATTTACTAGTACAATAGGCACTAAACAGGACAACCCCTGAAGAAAAAACCTACCTTGTGCATTCTCTCTCTGTCTTTCTCCCTCATAATTTAAGAATTCTAGGAAGAGGTAGCAAGAATGGTTAGACTTCATTTCAAATACTTTGAAGACATCACTGGATGGGACCAGTACCTGGGAAAGGATAACATGCTTGATAAAGTAGTGGGTCGGCAAACAAGAACCCCTCATTGAAATGGATGAACAGAGTAGCTGCTTCAATAAACTAGGACAAGAATGATTGCGAGGATGGTGCAGGCCAAGGTCATATTTAGTTTGGGGGAACTTAGAGTCACTCTCAGTGAGAACTGACTATAACAGCCTAACAATTAGAGAGATCACTAATTTTGAGACTTTTAGTTGACATATTGCACTGATTTCAGGACTCTGAACTTTTCCTGACTAACTCAGGAATACTGATAATTTAAACAAACTTTTTTCAAGATGAACAGACGTTTACAAATTGAAATGCAATACAATTAGTTGATTGCTACAGGACATAAAATTTAACAAGTAATGCACAGGTAATGGTCCAGATCTATCATGATGAATTATATCTAATTGTGTATTTACAATAGATATTCAGGTACTTTCCTTCTTCTGTATTTGAGAAGAATTCGTGTTCTAAGAGAAAAATCTCCACCTCTCTTTCATATTAATCCCTCAACAGAGAAATAATATATTTAAATGATTCCTCTGGAATATTTCAGAGACTCTCTAAACACAGTACCACCACTCCTCTGTTAGTTTGTTGTTACTTTTCTGGCTTGTGTGTTGCTGTAGTACTGGAAGCCATGCCAGTGGTGTGTCAGATACTGTTAGGGTTACGCAGAGTAAACAAGTTTTAGCAGAGCTTCCAGACAAAGAACAGAAAATAAAGGAATCTGCTGTTTACTCCTGAGGGATTAGCCAGGGAAAACCTTATGAATATCAGTAGAACAATGTCAGAAATAGAGCCAGAAGATAAGTCCCTCGTGTTGGAAGGCACTAAAAATACAATTAGGGAAGTGCCACTGCTTCAAACCAGTCACCAATAACAATATGGGTAGAAGAAAGCTTTCAGAACCTTCCATTGTTAATGGAGTGCCACTCAAAATGAGAGAAATGGGCTGAAAACATCCATTAATAATTAGAGCACAGAATATATGAAGTATAAATCTCATAAAATTGGAAATCATGAAAAATGTAATGAAGCCCACAAAGATTGATTTACTAGGCATTAGTGAGCTCAAGGAGACTGGTGTTGGCCATTTTAAGTCAGACAGTGATAGGATTCATTAAGTCAGAAAGGTCAAATTAAAGAGGAGTGGCATCACATTTATTATCCAAAAGGACATTGCAAGATCTGTCTTAAAGTATTAATGCTGTCTGTGAAATGATAATATTTAATGGCTTATAAGGAAGTCAGGTTAACACCACAACTATTATTCAAATTTACACACCAATCACTAAAACATCGTGGTGACGAACTGAAGAATTCTACTAACTTCTTCTATCTGAAATTGATCAAACATTCAATCAAGAATCATTGAAAATTAATGGACACTGGAATGCAAAAGTTGAAAACAAAGGGAGAAGGAGCAATAGTTAGGAAATAGAGCATGGATGATAGAAATGAACCTGGAAATTGGGTGGAAATTTTGCAAGACTAATGATTTCTTCGTTTATATTTTTTTAAAGCATAAATGGTGACCATAGACATGGAACTCTCCAGATGTAATACACAGAAATCAAACTGACTACAAATGTGGATCAGGACCATGAACATGCTCAATATCATCAACTAAACATTTTCAAGTTCAGGTTGAAGCTAAAGCAAACTTAAACCAAATCCATAAGAGCCAAAATACAAACTTAATTTTCCCCTTGAATTTAGAGAACATTTCAAGAACAGATTTGTCACATTGATCACTAATGACTAAAGATGTAATGAGCTGTGGGAGGATACCAAGGACCTCAAACATGAAGAAAGCCAAAGGACATTAAAAGGAATGACCACCTGTTGGGCTGCAATCCTCAGGGTCAGTAGTTCAAAACCATCAACAGCTCAGAGGGAGAGAGAGAGGGTGCAATAGTTAGGTTTATTGCTTTCTTCTACCAGGGCAGTCTGAGTCAGCATTAACTGGATTTAATGACAGTGAGTTTTGTTGGCTAAAAGATAAAAACCACATCTCCATCAAACCCAGACCTCTACTTGCTGACTGAACTTTGGTAGAAGGGTAGAAGACCTGCTTTGACATTTGGACATTGTGGTCCCTGGCTCTGCACCCTGCACTTGGTTTGCCTCTGCCTGACCTTCTGATTGGGACTGAGCAGTACACACAACCATGTGAGAGGTTTCCTTAAAGTTTCATGAGCTTTGAGAGTGTCTTCTATCCTCAGTCTGAGCAGCTGGGTAAAATTGATGCCTAATAGGGTTGTTTGCCTGGTTTGGTGCGAGGCCAGGAAATTGAGAGCTGTGTTATGCTTATTTTTTTCCCAACAGTGTTATTGGCATATAATTCACATGTCATACATTTTAATCATTCAATCGCATCAAGAAGAATTGTACGATCATCACAACCAGTTTTAGAATATTTTCTTCCTTCTTATACTCATCATGATTAGCTCCCTATTTTGCTCCAGCCGCCTCTGCCATACCTCCATGGAAACATTAAGCCAGTTACTGTCTCTATAGATTTACTTATCCTGGATTTCATATACAGAGAAACATCTTTTAAAAAGTAATAGACAGAACAAAACAATGTAAAAAAAAAGTTTCATGAGCTTCTGTGGGAAGCTGCAGCAAATCATAGAACTCAGAGGTGTGAGGGGATTTACTCAAGGGAAGGCCAGGGAGGGGTGGAAATGGAGCAGAATGGCATCTTAGAAGAGTTGGACATTTGAGATATCTTTAATCTCCTTTAAACTACTGAGGACTAGTCTAGCATTAATTTTTCCACAATAAATTATGATCGCAAATGTCTCAGCAAATATGGCTAGTTAAAAGTTTAAGAATAGTATTTCATTATTTTATATAAGATTACAGGCCCAGTGATTCATGAGACACTAGTCTTGGTGGATGTTGGGTAGTTGTTGGACTGCTAATGGAAGGATTGTAGGTTCAAACTCACCAGCTACTCTTTGGGAAAAAGAGGAGACTATTTGCTCTCATAAGAGTGTACAGCCACCAAACCCTCTGCAAGTCACTGTGAGTCGCTGTGATGGCACTTGTATTGGTTCTTTCGGTAAAACAACTATTAAAGCCCTGGTGGTTGGGCTGCTAAACTAAAGCTTAATGGTTCAAACCCATCAGCTTTTTTGTGCGAGAAAAATGAGACAATCTACTTCCATAAAGATTTACAAACTCGGAAATTCTATAGGGCAATGCTACTCTGTCCTGTAGAGTTGCTATGGATCAGAATCTACTTGATGGCAGTGGGTGCTTTTGTTTCAGCAAATGTAAGTGGAATTCGACTGAAGTTAATGCCCAGGGCTTTTTCATTGGGGCAAAGTGTAAAATTTAACATATTAGCATATCTTTCAGCTGGAAATGCCTCGGTGGTTACTGTGAGGCACTAGTGAGTCCATTAAAGACTGTTCATTTAAGAGATAAAAATCATAAAAATATCAACAAAGCATCAAAAGGTCTCCAATTAACAAATCTATTGATTGAACTTCCAGTATTACCCAAATTAATTGGCATCCCGTTATTGTTTAAGCAAGCAAGCACACACACACACCATTTTATACTGAGAGCTATGCCTAAGTAATTGTTTTAAATGGAGCAAGCACAGCCCCTCCCTCATAAGTAGAGTACATCCAGCCGTTGCTCAGTGACAGGACCTGCTCTCCATGGCATACGGTTTTGTATGTAGACCTCTAGTTCTAACAGTTATAATGATGCTTTTTATCATGATCACAAAGCATTTAATTGCACAGAGCAATTTAGCAAACAGTCTAGGTCAAGACAGATCGTAATCTAAGACAGATAGCACTGATGTGGAAAACCTAGAGGCTATGCAGACAACAAAATAATAAGCAATGAATAATTACAAAGATAAGACAGTGTTTTTACTGAATTTCTGCCTCTGAATAAATGCATTTTGGACAACTTACCTGTGCTTGCTAACTGCTTTCAGAGCCACGACATGTTATGTCCTTGCTGAGGGTTCAGTAATCCAGAGGCTCTGCCAGACCCCTAGCTATAGCCCTGGGTAAGGGGGCCAAGAGTAAAGAAGCTAGTGAAAAATAAATAAGTCCAAATAAGCCTCTCTGTGAAATATCATTTAAGCCAATTTTTGTATAATAAATCTATAAGTAACAAAATATATGCCATTTCAACATTCTCCACCAGGGCAATTTGATGATACTAAGTATTCATCATGCTGTGCAACCACCACGGTCATCCTTTTCCAAATTTTGTCATCACCCTTAACAGAATCTCAGTGTCTCCTATGCAACGAGCCTTCCTCCCACCCATCCCTGGTTACTACAAATAACTTTAGATCTGCATGCATCTGCCTGTATTGATATGTCATCTAAATGACATTTAATCATATATTATATAGCATTATATTTCTTATCATGTGACTGACTTATTTCACTCAGTATTATGTTTACAACTTTCATAGATGTCGTAGTATGTCTGACGACTTCAGTTCTCTTGATTTTTGAGTAATATTCCATTGTAAATATGTACAATGTTTGGTTTATCCATTCATCTGTGATGGAAATTTAGGTTGTTTGTATCGTTTGGCTTGTACAAGGAGTGCTACCATGAACATATATGGTAAAAGATAATAGAATGTTTCTACAAACTTTATGAAGCCTCCACATACTTATCTGTTTCGTTTGTTAAGTCCTTAGTTATTGTTAGGATTGAATTGTGTCCATCCCAAAAAAATGTGCTATAAAACCTAACTTCTATGCCTGTGGTTATAACCTCATTTGGGAATGGGCTGCTTTACTAGGTTAAAGATAAAGGGTTCCTGTAGGGTATATATTAATTCCATCTCTATTGAGTTATAAAGGAGATTCAATAAGCAACTGAAAGAAGCAGAGTTGGGAGAAGAATAATGCCAAGCTCTCCAACAAAGCTCTCCAAGGAGACAGGAAGCCAGCGTCTAGACAAGGACCTTCTACCAAACAACACGGAGAGAAAGATTTTCCCTAGAGCCAGTACCCTACAGACTTCCAAAGTACTACAAAAGATCCTTGCCGACCCAGTATGGACAGAAGAACAACACTCACCAAGCATAAATAAGAGACCGCCACATAGAACAACCCCACCCAGAGGGCAACAAAGAGAAAACAGACCCCAAGATAGCATTGGCCTAAGGATGGAAAGATGTCAAGAGAGATAAGCTTAAAAAAAAAATACAAAAGGGGCATAGGGAAAAAGCTACTGTATTGGGTGAGGACCAGGTAGTATGGCAGGGACCAGATCAAATACAGGGATACATATGGTAGACAACTAAAAAGGAGGTGGGGAAAGGAAAAATAATCATAATAATAATAAAGAAATGGGTAGCAGGGACACAGGGCACTAACCCACCCAAGGGGAGGGTATTGTTTATATCTCCACAGGGAAAGAGGGACTAGACTTCAAGCCAGTGCTCCAAGATGTGAATTCAACATCCGAGTGTGGAGTAGGGAAGAGGTCTGAGGGGCCGGCTCCAATCCCAACTACTATATGGACACCTGACCCGCCCCCCAGAAGAATTTACTTCAAAGGACGGCATTGAATTTGCAGCTCTGGGAGAGGGACATATCTGATCGG
>NW_022107431.1:61281558-61317830 GCF_000313985.2 Echinops telfairi | reverse complement strand
CCACTCAAGTACTCCCTCAATGCAAGAATACTTTCTACTATTAAATTGGCATTCTATGATGCTCACCTTCCTGACACAACTGCTGAAGACAAAGCGGGTGCATAAGCAAATGTGGCGAAGAAAGCTGATGGTGCCCGGGTACCAAAAGATATAGCATCTGGGGTCTTAATGGCTTGAAGGTAAACCAGTGGCCATCTAGTTCAGAAACAACAAAGCCCACATGGAAGAAGCACACCAGCCTGTGCAATCATGAGGTGTCGAAGGGATCAGGTATCAGGCATCATCAGAACAAAAAACCTTATCACAGTGAATGAGGAGAGGAGTGCGGATTGGAGACCCAAAGCCCATTTGTAGGCCACTGGATATCCCCTTACAGAAGGGTCTCTGGGAGGAGACGAGCCTGTCAGGGTGCAATGTAGCAACAATGAAACATACAACTTTCTTCTACTTCCTAAATGCTTTCTCAGCCCCACTATCATGATCCCAATTCTCCCTTAAAAATCTGGCTAGACCAGAGGATGTACACTGGAAACACAGGGAATCCAGGGCGAATGATCCCTTCAGGACAAGAGATGTGAGTGGCGATACTGGGAGGGTGGAGCAAAGCTGGTTTGGAAAGGGGGAACCAATTCCAAGGATCTACATATGACCTCCTCCCTGGGGGATGGACAACAGAAAAGTGGGTGAAGGGAGACGTCAGACAAGGCAAGATATTACAAAGTAAAAATTGATATGACAAACTAATAATTTATAAATTATCAAGGGTTCATGAGGGAGGGGAAAGTGGGGAGGGAGGAGCAAAAATGAGGAGCTGATGCCAGGGGCTTAAGTGGAGAGCAAATGTTTTGAGAATGATGAGGGTAATGCACAATTTATGCATGCATGGATTGTAATAAGAGTTGTATGAGCCCCTAATAAAACGATTAAAAAAAAAAACACCTGTGAAAGTTAGATAATCTCCTGTCAACTTGAGCAAAGGGGTGGATTCTGGCCTGTCCATTAGGTGGCAGCTTTATGACCTCATTTAGAGGCTCGAAAAAGATAAATAGCTCAGTGGAGGCCAGAAACACTCTCTTTGCCAGACATTCCTATTGACAAGGCACATGGAGACACACTGATGGAGCCAGAGCCCTGGAGTTGGAAGAGCCATGTGGACACCATGCCAGCGCTGAGATGCTTCCACAAGACTTTTCACCTCGCCTGTGATCTTCCTGCTTTTGGCACCCTTGACAGTGCTGCATGAGTCGGTAGAAGAATTCATGGACTAATATCAGACATGTGTGCTAATATTGGACTTGATCTGGACAAGGTTCATATGTTTTCTTAATATACAATTGCTCTTTGATATAAAGTTTTCTCTCACACACAGATGGGTATCTCTGGATTTGTTTCTCTAGTCAACCCAGTTTAACACACCACCCAACTCACAATTAAAAATTAATTAACAAAAGATATCACCTAATAAAAACTGTAGCCCCAGTTCATACTTTTTCATGGTTTAAAAAATACATAAATGCTACAATAAACCTGACCCTTCACCTTGAAAATGATCAAGAATTTGCCTGTTGAAATGGAAACTTGTTAGTTATTGTGAAATGGTGGGAAGAAGGTTTTCTGAAAATGAAAGGCAGTTGTACTTCCAGGTACGGAAGAGTGTTGATGACTGGTTATTCTTGTGAGGTGTGAGTGTGCATGTATTTTGTGTATCTCTATAAGGTACAGTGCAGCTGTGTGTATTTTCCTGCATCCGACTTGTTTTTCTTGAAAGTGAAAACACAAACAAGCAAATGTAAAGTTCAACTTATTCTAAAATCATATCCTAATACATCAGAAGATATGGAACAAATTAGCATCATTTAAAACAAGCATTACTGAAGATATGACTACTCAATGTTGTTAAATTCAAAATTATTTTTGTATGTAAAATAAGACAGCAAAGACATCAGTTAGCAAACATTTAGGTGTCAGACACACACACACCAATTTCAAATAGAAATGACATAAAAATGAATGAACTTGTCAATTATACATGTAAATCAAGTAGGCAATGACAATCCAAGTATCTATATGATACTTCTCAAATTATATTGGGATCGAAATAATTTCCAGGATTCTTTGAAATTCAGATTTCCAAACCCCAGAGTTCCTAATCCAACGTGTGTTTCTAAAAAGTTCCAGGAGATGCTAATGAAGCTGATCCAAGTGCTGTATTTTACTGTGGGACCCACTGAGCTACCCACTGCCAGTGGACAGGTTCCAGCTCCTGACAACAGCTAGGCCAGAGTAGAACTGCTCCCTACGCTTTCTGAGACTCTCCACCTTTACAGGAGCAGCTTGTTGATGGGTTCAAACTGTTGACCTCGTGGCTAGCAGCCCAACATGTAACCCATTATCCTAGTAGGGCTCCTTTTGCACTGGTTAAACCATAAAGCTAAGTCACTGCTATCAGGTTGATTGGACCATACTAATTATTACTGAACCATAGACAGGCCATTTCATTTTCTTGAGTGTCAGATTTCTCATCTGTAAACTGGAAACTCACTTGTTTTTATAGAGTGAGTGCGTTTGTGTTTGTGTGTGTGAGAGAGAGTAAGAGTTTAAAAACATAGAGCATGAAAAGCACATTACAGTGCTGGTACCTATTGTTGTTGTGTGTCCTTGGGTCAGTTCTGACTCCTATAAACCCCTTGAGATAAAAAAGTACTGCTCCCATGGGGTTTCCTAGGCTGTATCATTTACCAGGAGCACGTCACTATATTTTTCCTCTGCTGTGTCTATTGAGTGGGTTCAAATAGTTGGCCTTTCAATTAACAGTGAAGCATTTAACCATTGCATCAACAAAGTTTCTGTGGTACATATTAGGAGGCAAGATATTTCAAGAGACCCTTAGATTAAATTAGATAATAGCAATAATTCACCAGATTATTTAGGCCATCTGAATCCCATAGGAGGTTGAGGCCATTGCTGTAGCGAAAGGGTTTTCATCTTGAGAGATCTTCAAAAACTATAGGACTAGGGATCCTTTCCAGGAGTCCTGCACTGGTGAAGAAAAAAAAGCCCTGAAAACATAATACTTCCCATATTAATTTAGGGAAATAAAAAGTAGTCTTATAGAAACCAGATTATCAGACAGTGTTTCACATGACAAAAAGGCAGAAGCTCTTTATGTGCCAGTTGAGTTCGTTGATTTCTGACTGGCAGCTGTCACATTTGGCAGTGGGACGTGAAACCAAAGGCTGAGCGTATCCATAGAAAGTAAGCCATCAAACAATGAAGCTGCTGGAAAATTGCATGGCACTTTAGAAGTCACTTATGAACACCGTCCCCTGAAATACTCCTAAAACGCTGGTGAAGTCGTGGTCCATTCTACCACTGCTTGCCAAATAGCAATCATCCCAAAGTGCTAAGTTGAAGAAGAATAAGGACACCTTCACAGCTTTGGCATACGCCAGCCCTGCTGTTTGCGATGCACTAAAACCTGCACTGTTGGAAATTCCATCCATCAAAGATAATGTGCATTTCTACCACGGTAATTGTAAGTGTATGTTAATGGATGGGTGGCTAGAGTTTTGTTTTGTTTTTCAGGTTGTTTTCATCTTATTTTAACACCTGCGATGCACTTTTTAAAAGACATCATCTAAATGATAGGTTCACCTGAGGAAAATTGTAGAATGTGCTCAGAAAAGCAGAATATGTCATGTAACAGGTTTGTGATCTTGCTGTTTGCCACTGTCACCTCATTATTTAAACTGAGTTACCTGGGTGTTACTCAGAATATATGATGTTCTAAGAAAATATGATTTCTCATGAAATGAGCACATAGTGAATGCAAATATTTTTATCAAACTTATTTTTAAAGCCCATTTGCCTAAAAATATTGGAAATGAAAATGCTATTCTTGAGGAACCTGGGTGCTTCCCCAGTTCCACCATTGCCAGCTAAATGACCTTGGGCAGGTCAATCCAATTTGTCCGCATCGTCAGGAACCACAAACAAAATGCAATCGGCAAGGACCACACAGAACCTTCTGATGAAAACAATCAAATCATAAATATGAAGGTGGGTTTCCAGGGAGGAAGTAGTAAAGCAATGTTGGCCTTTTTAACAGGTCGAGATTCACATACTATCTCTATGACTGATACTTGTGACGCCTGTCTACATTGCAAAAGACAATAATGGCACCTATTGTGTCTGTCTCCTACAAGTCACTAGGAAGCTCTAATGAAATTGCATTCCATTAAAGTGTGTCACAGTAACTAGACGGTAGACACATATTATTTTAAAAGTAAAAAGTAAGTGCTGTGAACTGTAAAATATTATGAAATCCAATGAGTAGGTGTTTGGCCATTATGGAATACACTTTGTAACCAGAGTCTTCCCAAGGACATCTGCATGGAGAAGTAAAAGATCCGCCATGCCTATTAAACCCGCCGGGTGATCGTCTCCAGGAAGTCAGGGATTTTGACTGTTTTGTTCTTTCAGGTGCCTTCAGCAACTAGAACAAAGTATGATGCACGGTAGGTGTTCAGCAAATAAGGGTCTAATACTTTAACATAAGTAATAGTGAAAAACATTGAGCTTGCTAATAGTTCAAGTTAAAAACAAAACAAAAACACGATCTAAATGCTACAGAAAAATCAACTCTCAGTGGTGATGAAGGTTGCCTAAGTAAACTCATTGAGAGTTTATTTTCAATCCCATGATTTCCATGGCAAAGAAAGAACCACATTACACTTCCCTTGAGGTCAAACAGAATATGGGTTTTCTCCCACACAGGCAGAAAAGAAAACAAGCTAATTTTAAAAGAAAAGAAAATTCTAGAAGCTAGTATACAGCTCTCACGAAACCTTTTCAAGAAAGAAAATGTCATGTCCTCGTGTTAATATTTATGTAGTCTCATACCTTACATGCTTACACGTACCACTACGATCCAACCAAATGGCCATTGCTCACTGTAGAACTCTGAGCACTCAAAGAGGCAGTAAGTTACAGTCAGCACTGGCCTTATCAAGAGGTGTATAGGTATGCCCTAAGAGACTGTGCTTACTAATTCGGAGAGGTTTGTAGTATGCTTTATAAATACTTGCCTCAAAAAAAGAATTCTTTTTTAGAGTATGGGATTTATTTTCTCTTTCTTCCAAACATTTTAATTGTTTTGCATTAAGAATGTAGATAATTCAAAGATGAAATTAGCATAACCAGAATCACCTAGAGTTTATAATTCATTGAGAGAGAAATTAAGCCTCTTTTTCTTACTGTGGGGGGAAATTCTTTTATTGCGACCATCTGTTTTCTAGACCACCAATAATGCTACATCATGTTCACTGACTGTAATATTAAAAATTCAAAAATCAAACCAAACTCACTGCCATTGAGTCAATTCTGACTCACAGTGATGCTATAGGATAGGGTAGAACTGCTCCTGTGGGTTTCCAGGACTCTAACTCCGACAGGTGTAGAAAGCCTCATCCTTCTCGCACTGAGTGGTTTTGACTTTGCGGATAACAGCCCAACATGTTACCAATTATACCACCAGATCTTCTAAAATGAAAAACAACTCGATTATATTAAGACGTATCTAAATTGATTGATTCTGGATTTTTTCAAAGTAGCTATTAAATATTAGGTTTTTGTTTGATTGGCTTGGTTGATTTTACTTCTTTTCTCTCTGTGTTAGTAATGTTATTATTGATGATTTTCTAGCAGCTTCCAATGTATCTGCTAAGAAGATAGTATTTAGTATAGTTGAAGGGGGGATAGAAAAGTAAATAATTATAGCAATATAATTATAATTATAATAGTAAACTATTAGTATAATAGTCTTCTACTCATACTTTTCTACCTCCCCTTCAACTATAATATAGGCTTCTTAGGAAATAAAGTATGCCTTTTGTGACTTTGTTTCTCTAATAGGTAGCACAGTACTAGAATATTTAGGCACTAAAGATATCTGAAAAGGCAGGAAGACAAATGGGAGGGAGAGTTAGAGGGAGGGAAGGGGGAAGGAAATACCCATGTGATCCACATGACTATATGTCACAGCTTATCCAAACTGACAAGTGGCATGCTAGCTGAACCCATAGAATGTTTAATAGATATTTATATTTATTTATTTATGCAAAATTTTGCCAAAGAGTCAAGAATATACAAAAGTGAAGGGAGGTGATAAGGGTATATTTGAATCACAGATTAGATCAAGACTATCTACATGTACTAATTAACCTCATATTTTCCTTATGCTACATGGCAGTCCCAGCCTACTGAACTGGGCAGCGTCTACTCTCCAGATAAAAGTCACTTGTAGCCAGGGCACAGGTTTCATAGTCAGAATAAAGTAGACAATTTGTGGTTGTTACTTGAATAGCACTAACACAAATGGCGACGTGGGGGGGGGGCTCTAACTCATCCTCTCTTTGTTATTACATTTTAGCCTGAATTACCTAGATAACTGGTTTCGCCCTTCATTTTTGCCTAGCAAACGGAGACCCCACCAAGTGGCAAATAGAGATTTGCCCTGCCTTAACCTATGGTACCTCTCTTATCCCACACTCTAAATAAACAATAAAACAACCAACAACTCCCAGAGAAAGGTTCTGCCAAAATTATATGCCTGCTGCTTCCAGACTTGAGAAACAGAAACTCAAAAGTGATTTACAGGAAAGAAAATGCGCAAATAAAAGTCCAGCTGGGTGCAGTCCTACAGAGCAGGTTTTACTGGTAGAGCTGCAATTTTCCTTCTACACCACACTGTGTAAGTGCTCTGAGATTCAAATGCAGAACTGTCCGAGCAAAGGGCATGCCCCTGAGGGATCTGGCATGGTTTCCCAATTCCGTTCTAACCTGGGATAGCATTTCTCAGTAGTATCTGTTAGGTCAGCCGGAAAGATACTATTTTACCCAAACAAACTTTTTAAACAACTTTTATTGAAAGTTATGATTGCATCTTCAACACAGCCCAGCATGTGATGTGTCAACTTTATTGTCCATCATTTTCCTGTTGCTATTCCCGGAAAGATCTCTATCAATGACTGCCTGTGTAGTAGGGGAAAAAAAATCCAAACTGGCACATGATAACTAAAAGCCCAGCCGACACAAAAGTAAACAAAAACAGCAAACTAACCTGGAATCCCATGTCCTTCATAATTACAGTAATAAGAAAACTTTATCTGATTTTAATCTAGCTTGGTCCACATTTACAAGACGAGTTTTTGAAGCCTACCCCCAAAAAATGCTGCATCTAGACAAATGTAAGATGTTTGTAAGATATAGCTGCATGTGGCCAACTCATGCTACCCAAAGATGCTCCACTTACACGGTTCCTCCCGTCTGACCCAAACTGCAAGCGAATTGTCCTTCTCCACAAGCGTGTCTCGAAAGCTGGTTCCTTAGGACTTCGCTTTAAGCGGTCTCTCCTGGAAATGTTCTTTGAACTTTCTGGCTGAAATAACTTTCCTCCCAATCCCAGCTCCCTGTATGGTTTTCCAACAAAGTCCTTACAAATTATAATGCCTTGGTCTATTGGCATGCTTCCTTTTGCTTCCTCCAGTAGACTTAGGGAGTGATTTGCATTTAAAGCTGTTGTGCATTGTCATGTGTGTGCAGGGTAAAACGGCTTCCTCATCTTTTCAAGGCTGTAACCTTTCAGAAGCAGATGGTAAGGCTTATCTACAGAACAAAACAAAACAAAACTCACTGCCACTGAGTCAATTCCAACTCCTAGCAACTCTATAAGACAGGCAAGAACTGTCCGCAGGTTCCCAAGGGAGTACCTCTTTATGGGGGTAGAAAGCCTCATCTTTTTCCAGAGGAGCAGCTGGTGGTTTCAAACTGCTGACCTTATGGTTAGCAGCCCAATTTTTAACCACTATACCACTAGTACTCCCTAAGTACATCTAGGTGAGTTAAAACCACAAACTTTTGGCTAGTAGTAAAGCATGAAATTTTGCCCTACCCAAGGCCTCTAAGTTCTATTGTAGCATTTGAGCTCTCAGGGGGCAGGTACCTTGTCCAACTTGTTGATCACTGTATTCTCAGCACCAAACGCACAGTAAGGGCCTGGTATGTGTTACCTCAGAAACCAGTTACCATGGGGATGAGCTTGACACATGGCAACGCTGACTCATAGCAACTATATAGGGCAGAGTAGATCTGTGCATTTCTGAGGCTTTAAATCTTTATGAGAGCAGAAAACATCATCTTTCTCGATGGAGTGGCTGGTAGTTTCAAACTGTTGACCTTGTGGTTAGTAACCCAACACCTAAAAGACTCAATGGCAATGCATCTGAGTTCATGGAAACTCTGTGAGCTCCATGGAAATGTTCAATGGCAGATTTTTCAAAACTAGGTCACATAGCTTCTGTTCCAAAGCACTTCTAGGTAGAATCAAACGTCTGCCTTTTCAGTGAGCAGCTAATCGTGTTGACCATCTGCACCTTTCTGGGACTGATACATAAGAAGTGCCTAATTATTGGGTTAAGTGACTGAATTATTTAACTGAAGAGTACATATAGGTGTCAGACCAGAGTTCATTCATGGACCTTGCAGAGTATTTGATGTATAGTCTTGACAGAGTTATTTGCCTTGCTAAATCTCTTGATTGCCTTCATCTATAAAATTATGAGAATATTTATAAACACATAGACATGCTGTGAAGATCAAATGTAGTAATGTGAGTAAAGAGTTTAGCACCATTTCTAATAAGATGGGAGTAGACAACAGTTACCTGTCATTATTATTGCCAAAACTAGGGAGGGGGAGAGGAGATAAGGTGAATGAGTGATCCCAATGAGTACTTATTAGGAATTTTATATGCGTTTATGGGAAACTGAGACAACGAGTGTTGCTAATTGATACTTTTTTTGAGCCAGAAAACCACCAGTTACCTGTCCACAAGTAGAGGACTAAATGTTGTGCATATATCCATAGGAGGAAGGAAATAAGAAGATATTTAAGGGATAGGATTCCGTAATTTATCCCTACTCAGCTTGTTCTGGATACTCTCTGGTCTTCTTCCTGAAGCCCAACCTTGGAAGGAACCAAACAGGAAACAGTTTGGAGAGGGACAGCGTTTTCAGAATTTGATGCACAATCTCTATCCCACTGCTCCATACCACCCCAAAGACAAGTACCACTACATGGCCAGAGAAGGAAGAAAATGACAAAGGGTTTGGGGCTACTCTGTTATCCTGTTAGGGGGCCATTCTGAGTCAGGATTGACTCTGTAGCAATGGTGTATCAGCTGTGAAGGGGAGGAAAGCAAGTGGGTGGAGGTTTTTGTTTGGCTTCTATGTAACAGAGAAATCTTTATTCCATTGGAGTCTTTAAAATAGTATATAACTTTCTAGTTTAATATGTATTTATATGAAAACTAGCATTATGAAATTAAGAAATGCCTCCTTTATTATTACAAATCATTTTCAAATGTCAAAAAAATGAAGAAATGTGCTGGTGATGATCTGCATTATAAATCTCAAGCAGAAATTTGAAAGTTCATAAAGAAGAATGAACTTTTGAAAATGTGCAGACATATCATATGGTTGCCCCAAAATTGAAACATCTTTTTTTTCCACTTAAGAAATTTTCCACTTAAGCCCATAACAAACTATATTAGTTAAACTTTAGTTTACTTCTCATCACAGGTTTGCAAGTAAATGTTCTTGATTAAAATAATTAAATGCCATGTAAAGATCATATTTCTGCCAGCAGCATCTCTAGATCTACCTGAATATGGGAAGTATTTGAGGTCATGGGTGATGGTGATAATACAGCTTTTTAAAGAAAGAGTGCTTGTGTAAATGGGAGTGGGAGGTGGGGGTGGACGCTGTGGGAATACCAACATGGAATTATAGGAAACTCACATTTCAGAAATGAATGCGGCTCTATTTATGATCCCTGTTAGGCTAGCTGCATATTGTTGTTTAGGGTTTTTTTTGTTTTGTTTTGTTTCTTTTATCTTTTATTTTATTTTTATTATTCTTATTTATTTTTTGTGTTTTGGTGGTGTCTATACAAGAAATGCAGCATAGGAAGTCTTATGGAGACAGCAGCCAGACCAACAGTTCCTGGGGCATGGCAATTACAGGTACAGGGGAACAGTATGTGTTCTGAAATGGACCACGAGGAGGGTATAGCTTTACTGGCCAAGTTTGATCAATCAAATTGTATCTGAAAGGAATTACTAAGAGGTGAATGACAGGCAAATGTAATAGTGAGGAAAACAAAGCATATATATGTAAATATGTATATGAATGTGTGTGTGGTTGTTTATATATATAAATGCAACCAGGAAGCAGATGGACTTTGGGCCTGTACTTAAATCTTACCTCAGTACAAGAATGGTTTGTGGCATTGTTTGATACCCACCTTCCTGACACAGTCACTGAAGACAAAATGGGTGCATAAGCAAATGTGGTTAAGAAAGCGGATGGTGCCCGGCTATTAAGAGATATAGCATCTGTGGTTTTAAAGGCTTGTAGTTAAACAAGTGGCCATCTAGCAGGGAAGCAACAAAGCCCACTTGGAAGAAGCAAATCAGCCTGTGCAATCATGAGGTGTCGATGGAAAGAGGTATCAGAAGTTTGAAAAACACCCATCCAAATCAATATTAAGGGGAGTGGATGTGATGGAGACCCAAAGTCCACCAACAAGACAATTGGACAGTCCCTCTTAGAAAGGCCTCACAGAATGGGGGATAAATCTAGGGTGCAGTGTGGCACTGATGAATCACATAACTACACTCTAGTTCTTTAAGGCTTCCTCCCCTTTCTATTAAGGCCATTATGTGATATACCTCATTACTCATGTTAGATTTGCGTATGTTCATTTGTACATTCAAGATCACTCAATACGTGGTAGTCAAGATAGATGACCCCTCAGGGACAGTGACAGGAGTAAGGGTTCCCTGAGGGTATGGGCAGTGTGAGAGGGTGTGAAGGTGGGGAGAGGGAAGTTGATAGCATTGAGGATTGTGTAGGCCCACCTGATGGGATTAAGTTACAGAACTATATGGGAAGGGATGAGATATATTAAAATAAGTAAGATAATGTCCATAAAAATATTATTTAATTTAAAAGAAAGAATGCTAAAGTTAGCCTTGAAAGGGTTTCTGGTTAAAATTCAAGGAGCAAACTACTTGTAACTACTCAGGGATTCTCAACTTTTTCATATATTTGTTGTTGGTGGTAGGTGCAAGAGTCAGCTATAACAGCATTGTGGACAACTGCATCAATACACCTCAATGAGGGCCTTCTTCTTTTTTACCGCCCACCCCCACCCCACCCTCTCCTGCCTATTTTGCCAAGGGTAATGTCCTTCTCCAAGGACTGGGTTTTCTGATAACATGTCCAAAGTTCAGGTGTGAGTATTTTACTGTGTTTGTCGGTTAGTTCAAACATCATTGTCAGTCCTAATTAATCAGCTTTGATGCAGTGATTTTCCCTTCTTTATAGGTTGTATTTTCTTCCCCATATCTTTTATGCCTAGTTGATTGATATTTGTGTTCTTTAAGCTTCTAGGCATTGAGGACTTAAAATTGCTGAGAACTGGGTGTTTTTTGTTCCTAGAAATATTCTTGAGATTGTTCTATTATGTAGTTAATTGGGAAAATTTTGATGCTTTGGAGTTTTGTTTTCTTTCTTCTTCATCTTCTTTTTTTTTTAATTTGTTATGCTAGACCAGAGTAATACTTTGTCTAATTATCCTCTACTGCCAACATAAGACCCTTCAACCTAAAGCCTTGAGATTTGCATCTGGTTGGTTGGAACAAGCCCTGTTTCCCAGCCTGTGGGAGTTCTGGATCCTATTTCATTTCATCCTCTTCAGTGATTATTTTTCCCTCCTTAGGGTAGTTTCCTCTGGCCCATGCTTTACTGAATATTAGATAATGCTTTGGCAATTCTTCAGCTTTCTAGTTTTGTGCACCTGTCCCCTCTCAGGAACTCTGTGTGCCACGTGAGCTTGAGCTCTCTTCTTTCTGGATGCTCAGCTCCATCTCCTGCTTGCAGGTAGTCAGTCCACAGACCTCCACCTGGGCGGCACCTCTGTATGGCCTGGAAATTCCCAAGGCTGGAGCAATCATAATGCTGACTTCATCTGTTTCCTATTGCCCAGGAGTTACGGTCCTTCATTGTCCGAAGCTAATGTCCTAGAAATTGTTATTTTCTATATTTATTTCAGGGTTTTTTTCTTTAGTTATTTTATGTAAGAGGTTAAATCCAATCCAATTTTTAAAATCTGGACCACAAGGGAAGTCCTTGTGCCTCTTAAATGTCATATATCTAGATTTATAAAATGTACATTTTTTCAAACAGAGTTTAGTCTGTGTACACTTACTATTATACTTACATACTTGGACATGTTTCTTCAGTTTTAACTTATTTTTCCAACTTATTTGATATTTTATATGTGTCTTTTTAACTTTCTTTCCTTCTTAAAAACAAAACAAAATTCTGACACTCCCTATTGTGACAAGAAATATAACAACTTCTTGAATTCCTTAGTTCCTCTCCAAACAAACCCATCACATGACATTTTTCTCAGCTTTTAAGTACAATTCATTATGGATATACCTCTTCCTTTTCTCTAGTCTTAAAAATTGTCTATGACAAAAACAGTGTCAGGCTATTCAATTGCCTTTCATTCAAACATCTCCTGAATTTTTCTCTCCTGCTCCTTTATCCAAAACCATGTCCCATGAGTCTCCTCCTGGAAATCCTCTTGTGGCTTTCTATGCTGGAGAATATTTTTATAATGCTGGCATATTTGAAGATAGTTTGACTAGATACAAAGGTATGGATTTCAAATAATATCCCTAGAGTAAAGGATCGGATCCCTGGGGGGTTCTAACAGTAAACACTGGGCTATAAAGCGAAAAGCTGTCCGTGTAAAAGCAGGCCTGGCCCTCTGCTTCCAAAAGACACAGCCTCAGGACCCGGCGAAGCAGCTCTCTCTGCACACATGGCATCAACATGAGTTGGAATTGACTTACCGGCGACTAACAACAGCAAAAATACTTGTAAAATAACCCTTCATTACCTTCTTAAATCCAATGCTTGCTGGTGAAAAATACCTATCTGTCTGGTGTCAGGGTCTTCACTGTCTTCCTGCTATGGGGTGTTGTGGTGGTGTGTCCTAGAATGGAGGTTATCTTGACCCTGGTGGCACAGTGGTTAAGCACTTAGCTTAACCAAAGACTTGGTAATACAAATGCACCAGCCACTGTACCAGAGAAAGAGGAGGCAACCTGATTCTGTAGATTAACGTCTTGGAAATCCTCTGAGGCAAGTCTACCCCAACCTATAGGAAGAGTGTGAGGTGGAATCAACTTGACAGCAAACAATTTGATTTAGTTAATCTTCATGGAAGCAGATAGGCACCTTAATCTTTTCTCCCGAGTAACCTTGGGGTGAGTTTAAACCACTGACCTTGTGGTTAGTAGCTGAGTATTTACTAGGGGCTCCTGTGTTTTGTTCTAAATACCATATATACGTCTATGATGTGAATATCTGTCCCAATCCTTTTTTGGTCATCTTTCAGATACATTTCCTAAATTTAAATTCACAATCAGTTTATCTTAATACTTTTGTTTCTAGTGGTGAGAGTGGCGATAACGGCAGGGTGGAGGGAGGGCGGGGTAGAAAGGGGAACCAATTACAGGAATCTACATATAACCTCCTCCCTGGGGGGGATGGACAACAGGAAAGTGGGTGAAGGGAGATGTCGGACAGTGTAAGATATGACAATATACTAATTTATAAATTATCAAGGGTTCATGAGGGAGGGGAGAACAGGGAGGGAGGGAGGGGAAATAAGGAGCTGATGCCAGGGGCTTAAGTGGAAAGCAAATGTTTTGAGACTGATGAGGGTAACAAATGTACAAATGTGCTTTATACAATTGATGTATGTATGGATTGTGATAAGAGTTGTATGAGCCCCAAATAAAATGATTTTTTAAAAGAAAATATATATCTATAATCTTGGATATGCTTTCACTTTTGAAAAATGGTTGTGCTCCTCAAACTGACCAATCCCCTCATTCGAGTTCCATACACTCTATTTACATGTCTCTAGCCATCATTTGGTGGGAATTACAAAGACTTTGGGAAAGGAGTATCCATTTTTTTAAAAGAATGAAAGAAAAGGGATATAATTGCAGATGTCAGATGGATCATGGCTCAAAGCAGAGAATACCAGAAAGATGTTTGCTTGTGTTTTATTGGCTATGCAAAGGCCTTAAACTGTGTGGATCCTAGCAAACTGTAGATAACCTTGAGAAGAATGGGAAGTCCAAGCACATCATTGGGCTCATGTAGATTTATACATAAACCAGGAGACAGTTGTAAAAACAGAACGAGAATACTGAATGGTTTAAAACCAGGAATGGTGTGTGTCAGGGTTGTATATTCTCACCATACTTATTCAATCTGTATGCTGAGCAAATCATCCGAGAACCTGGATTATATGAAGAAGAATGTGGCATCAGAATTGGAGGAAGGCTTATTAGCAATCTGAGATATACAGATGCCACAACCTTACTTGCTGATAAAGAGCTAGTTACACTATAGTGGAAATTACACTATAGATTACAACTCAACATAAACAAAATCAAAATCCTCATAACTGGACCAATACATAACTTCATAATAAGTAGAGAAAAAATTGATGCTATCGAGGTTTTCATCTGGCTTTGAGCCATAATCAATGCTCATGGAAGCAGTAATCAAGAGATCAAGTGCCACATTGATTAGGTAACTCTGCTGCACAAGTCCTCTTCAAAGTGTTGAAAAGCTAGGAGGTTACTCTGAGGACTACGGTGCACCTTACTCAAACCACGGTATTTTCAAATGTCTCATATGACATAAACGTTGACAGTGAATAAGGAAGACAGGAGGAGAATTAATGCATTGGAATTGTGGTGCTGGTGAAGAATACTGAAAGTACTGACTACCAAAATGACAGTCAAATCTGTCTTGGAAGAAGTGCACCTAGAATGCTCCATAGAGGCGAGAATTGCTAGACTTCCTCTTAGGTCCTCTGGACATGTGAGGAGAGACCAGTCCCTGGAGAAGGACATCATGTTTGGTAATGTAGAGGGGCAGCAAAAAGGAGAAGGCCCTCAGCAAGATGGACTGACCCAGTGGCTGAAACCATGAGCTCAAACATAACAACCATGGTCAGGGTGGGATAGGTCTGACCAGTGTTTCCAAGTGTTGCTAATATAGTTGCTACGAGTCAGAATTGACTCAATGGCACCTAAAAACAACAACAAAGACTAAGGGTAGGAGAGCCATACTCAGCAATTCAACTATGCCACAGTGACTCACCCATTAGTGTTTCTTAAGGGCCCATAGATAATTTCACTTGCAACTAAGGTTGAGTACTGGTGTCCCAAAAATTTGGAAAATGAGCGATGGAGACAAATGTGCCTGGATCTAGTTGTTATCATCTTTTTAATTAGAACTTCAGCAGGAAAGACTGCTTGACTATCCATAATCGTTCACAATTTACTCCTAAGGATGCCTGATTCAGAGATCTGGGTAAGAGGAGCATTTGTCTGAGGATAATGGAGATATTGGATACTGGAGCAGAATTTCAATTATTCTTTTTCTAGTGTGTCTTTTCACTGCCCTTTAGAACTGAATCTAATCTCAGACTGAAATCATCTCTTTCTCTCTCCCTCTCTCTTTCCCCTTCCTCTCTCTCCCTCTTTCTTTCATCCTCACACCTTCTCTCTTTCTCTCTCTCTCCCTCTCTCTCTCTCTCTCTCTCTCACACACACAAATGAACACACTCACTCTATAAAAACACGTGAGTTTACAGTTTACAGATGAGAAATCTGGCACTCAAGAAAATGAAATGGCCTGTCTATGGTTCAGTAATAATTAGTATGGTCCAATCAACCTGATAGCAGTGAGTTAGCCTTATGGCTTAACCAGTACAAAAGGAGCCCTAGTGGGATAATGGGTTACACCTTCGGCTGCTAGCCACGAGGTCAACAGTTTGAACCCACCAGCAAGCGAGCTGTTCCTGTAAAGATGGAGAGTCTCAGAAAGTGTAGGGAGCAGTTCTACTCTGGCCTAGCTGTTGTCAGGAGCTGGAACCTGTCCACTGGCAGTGGATAGCTCAGTGGGTCTCACAGTGAAATATAGCACTTGGACTTTTCTCAGAAGTCATTGGGAAATGATAAAAGTTTAATTTTTATTATTATTTTATTGGGAGCTCTTACAGATAACATAACAATCCAAAAATCAATTGTATCAAGCACGCTTGTACCTATGTTGCCATCATCTTTTCCAAAACATTTTCTATCTGTTTGAGCCCTTGGTATCAGCTCCTCTTTTTTTCCCCTCCCTCCCCCTCTCTCTCACCCTCATGAATCCTTGATGAATATACCCCCGTCTAACTGGATTTGTAAGGTAGAACTAAGTCATGATAGTGGGTGGAGAGGAAGCTTTCAAGAACTAGAGGAATGTTGTGTATTTACTTGGTGCTAATACTGCTGAACCTCTAAATTTTTTAAAGAAGGGAAATGTCACTAAACTAAGTTGTAAATTCCTAAAAGGAGGCACCATGTCGCTATTACAGCAGAATCATTAGAGACTGGGGAATAACATGGCAAAAAGCAGGGAATAAAGATCTCCTGAAGACATCCCCTTACAGAAGGGCCTCGGGAAGGAGACGAGCCAGTCAGGGTGCGAGGCAGCAACGATGAAACATACAACTTTCCTCTAGTTCCTAAATGCTTCCTCCTCCCCTACTATCATGATCCCAGTTCTAACTTACAAATCTGGCTGGACCAGAGGATGTATACTGGTACATATAGGAACTGGAAACACAAGGAATCCAGGGTGGGTGATCCCTTCAGGACCAGTGGTGTGAGTGGCAATACTGGGAGGGTTGAGGGAGGCTGGATTGGAAAGGGGGAACCAATTACAAGGATCTACATGTGACGGCCTCCCCGGGGGACGGACAACAGAAAAGTGGGTGAAATGAGACATAGATAATATGACAAAATAATATGACAAAAGGTATGACAAAATAATAATTTATAAATTATCAAGGGTTCATGAGGGAGGGGGAGCAGGGAGGGAGGGGAAAAAATGAGGACCTGATGCCAGGAGCTTAAGTGGAGAGCAAATGTTTTGAGAATGATGAGGGCAATGAATGTACAAATGTGCTTTGCACAATTGATGTATGTATGGATTGTGGTAAGAGTAGTATGAGCCCCTAATAAACCGGTTTTCAAAAAAGGAAAAAAAGATCTCCTGAAGAGAGGGATGGAGGGAGGGAGATAAAGAGATAGTTATGAAGAGGAGACATAGAAGGGAGGAAAATACTTCATGAGGGCTAAGATGATTACAAAAAAAGAATTGTTAAAGAAACCCTTTACTACAATAGTAATCATGCAATAGTAAGAATGAGACATGAGAAATAGTTACAAGGAAATAGCCAGTAGTACTTGTGAAATACTGTAGTACTGTAGACCCAACATGGATTCTGTAGGCCAAATGATAAAAACTCACTGCCACAGAGTCGACGCTGACTCATGGTGACTGTATAGGGCAGGGTATAACTACCCCTGTGAGTGTCCAAGGCTTTAATGTTTTATGGGAGTAAAAAGCCACGTCTTTCTCCTATGGAGCAGCTGGGAGTTTTGAACTGCCAACCTTTCGAATTGCAGTCCAACATGGAACCACTACACCACCCCCTCGGGTCCCTAGGCCAAATGATAGTTTCATTTAATTCATCCAAAGGAACACATAATAGTGTACATTCAGAGATAAAGCTAGTGAATTTATTTCCTGCACAGTAAGGTGTGTTAAACATACTTGTATTTTTCTCAGTTATATACTTTCAATAAATATTGAATTTGTACTTGCATAAATAAACAAGGCTTTATCTACTTCACACAATCAAACTATTTAATTCCCCACTGCTGTTGCAGCTGAAGTGACTTCCACAATGGGTCTTTCTGGTGCTTGGCACCATTGAACTGGAAAGGTTTGTTTTATATCTGCTAACATTTTTCATTGTTTTTCTAATTTTACAATTTATACTTAATGGATTTTAGCAGTTCGCCTTGAACTGAATGTGCTTAATAAACACACCTGCACATGAACTAACTACCCAAACCAGTAGTATGTACCTTTAAAGAAAAGCTTTTTTAAAAAGAAAAGAAAAATTAACAACCTGTCATCAAGTCAATTCCAACTCATATCAGCCCTATAGGTTCTAAGGAAAGCTTAGCATGTGGCAAAGAGCTCTGGTGGCCGAGTGGTTAAACACTCAGCAGTTAACAGAAAATTGGAATCCTCCAGCTGGCTCCCTAAGAGAATGATGTAGCCATCTGCTTCTGTAAAGATACTTGTTGCCTCTTACTCAACCCCTACTCATTGTGACTGCGTTGAACCGAGTAGAACTGTCCGATGGGGTTTCCAAGGCTGTCACCTTATGGAAGCTGACTCTCACATCTTTCTCCCACAGTGCTGCTCGTGGGTTCCAACTGCCTATCTTTTGGTTAACAGGTGAGGGCTCAACTACTGTGGCGTACTCTGCTAGGATTGCTGAAAGTCAGAATCAACTTGATGGAAGCATATTTGAGTTGGACGTGGGTAGCATGTATGTGGTAGTTACATAACATCATGTCAACTTGATAAATAAATGCAGGGGTGTAGTCTGGCCAGTCAATCAGGTCACAGCCTGATGATGGCTACTTGTGGTCATAGCCTAATCATGAGGATTCTGGGAACATCCTTCCTTTTTCCCTGGAGGAGGGCCACACGCTCTCTCTGCTTCACTTTCCTGTTGAGGAGTCACTCGCAGAGAGCTGGAGGAGCCACGTGGAGACCCGCACCCATGCTGAGATGTTCCACTGCCACTGCACCCACAAGATTTCACACCCACCGGCCTGTGATCTTCCTGCATTCAGCATCATTGCAATGAGCTTGAGGAGCATTTTATAGACTAGTATCAGACATATAGGCTAATATCAGATTGATGGACTTAATCTAGACTAGCTGGGATGTTTTCTCAATATACAATTGCTCTTTGACATAAAGCTCTCTCTTATACATACATGTGTGTCCCTGGTTTGTTTCTCTAGTCAGCCTGGTCTAACACAATGTAGCAAAAGAGGATTTTTTTGCTATGAAGGATTTTAGGTATAAAGAATATTCCTTTATAATGTGGTACCTAATTGAATAATTGCAGCAGAATATGACAGAATGGAATCATTTGGAGAGTGGGAATCTAAATGGATTGGGAGGAAAGGAAAGTGTAAGGAAGATAGTGATAAGTAAGTCCTAGGTGGGAGTATAATTGAAGAGAGGGTTCTACAAAAAAGCAAGAATACAGGCAGTACACAAAAAGAGAAAGAACAGTAGTGTGGATTATTAGTAAACCAAAATCAGACTCACCACCACCCTACAGGACAGAGTAGAGCTGCTCCCTTGGGTTTCTGAGACCATAAATCCTCACTGGAGCAAACAATCCCACCTATTTCCCTTGAAACACCAGGTGGGTTTGTACCATCAACCTGTGGTTAGCCAAACATTTAACCCACGACATCAGCAGTGCTCTGAGTGGAATATACAAAAAAGAAGAGATGAGCAAGAATAAGCAACATACTTCAATATTAATTGAAGGTGTCTTTAAATATCTTCCAGAAAGACATGAAACTTATTGAGCTCGTGAGGAAAGAGGAAAAAATGACATGTTAGACACAGTGAGAAGAAAGCAAGTAACCAAAACACATGGTAGTGGAACAAAACTCGTTATGTGAGAGCTACTGAGTGAACCACAGGAGGGAGGCTCGTGCTCGAAAGATGATCTGTAAGCTCCAAAGGACAACAGGGTTTTCTTGTGGTGACAAAATCAAACTCAAAGGTTATTTCGAAGTTTTCATGTGTTTCCAATTAGCAAATAGATTTAGTACACATGAATGTGAAAGAAACAAAGACAGGCTTTCAAAGGTACCAAGGCAAATGTGCCTAGTAGAATAGTAACAGAGGAAACTACCTGTGCCTTTAAATATAGAAATTATAAATTATAAAAACCTTGAATTGTATAAAGAAATTAGACACAGTGGTCTCTAAATAAATATGGAATATTAAAGAAAGTGGATCAATGGAACACTTAGTGAACTTTTGACTGATAAGGTATGGTATGGCTCTTATATCCATTTCTATATAATTCCCACCAAATGATTGCAAATAAGGTGGAGGCACCTCGTAACTATCCGTAAGAATGAGGCATTTCAGAAGCAGGAAAAGGGAATTCCTGGGACCAACAAGGAATAAGAGTCACCAGCAGAACATGTTTAAGGGGTCTCTCCCTACCTGAAGTGGTGGAGGCAGCAGAGGCCAGGCCACGCAAGGCCATGGGCCAAGGCAAAAAGAGAAGAGGAGCAGCACAGAGACAAGACTAGGAGGCAGAGCAACAGGCCAACTCTTGACCCATGGAAGCAGAAACCAGGGGATGAGTGAGGACAAGAAAGAAAGACTTATTTCCTGGTTGAAGAGAGGCATTAATGGGAGCCAAGGACTATCCTTCACATTTTCTGATCCAGACTTTTGATAACATGTTAACTTCCCTAATAACAACCCCCACAACCACTCCTAAAATCATGATTGTCGTTTATGAGTTCTGTGTGCCCATTGCAATGAATTCTAGAACCCAGAGGAAAAGTAGAGTGTTGTGAGCAGAATAGTTGGTATCAGAATAAAGTAAAAGAAAGATGGAGGCTGGAGGCATGTCTGACTTCGACCTTGTGCCCTTGGCCTTGGATGGGTAAGGAATTGGACTTTCATTGTCCTTCGTGGAGCCAGAGGAGATCAGATGTGACTCCCACACCATTTCTTTATAGGGTCATTAAGATGTTTGGCCTTTGCTCCTCCACCTCCAACCTCCTCTTTCTGCCAGTTCTCTAACCTCTCAGGTTCTCTGCATACTTAGGCATCTCTTTTTGGGGGGACCAACGTTTGGAGTAGGTTTCACCTTAGTTGTTGCTGTTGTTCGTATCCATTGATTTATACCTTTACAGTGTCCTGGTGCACAACTGGACAAAATGCTCTGGCTCTGCATCATCCCCATGAGCAGTTGTGGACCCATAACATTTTCATTGGCTGTTAATGGCAGTAGATCACAGGTCTTTCTTCCTACTCTTCGTCTATTAGTTCCAATGACACCTGCTCATCGTAACAGCATACTGACACCCTACTTCATTCACGATTAAAGAGTCATTGAATAAATGACAGCATACTGACACCCTACTTCATTCACGATTAAAGAGTTATTGAATAAATGACAGTATACTGACAGGTGATAGAACGAGGCTACCACGGGAAGTGAGAATCCTATAACTGAATAACCCAGTGTCCTCTCTAGGCAATAAACGGGAAATGAAGTAGCATCAATTGATGTACGTAAGTGCCCAGAAGATATATATTTCATGCTAAACTCTTTCAAAAATTTACTGGTTTTGAGGACTAAGATCTAAGCCAAAGGAATGGAAACTTTGAACAAATAGGAAACAAACAGATAATTGAAATAAATGGGAAAATAACAGATAAGCAATAATGTTGAAAACCACATAGGAAGGTACTAGAATTATCTTTTTATGTTAATGACAGCACATCTGATAAATTACAAACTTTGCTTTCCCACCGTTATTTTCTTGCATACTAAATATCATCTATTTACAGCAGCACATGAACTTGTTCTCATAATATGAATAATGGAGAGTGAATATTATTTCAGCAAATAAAACTTTCTGGGGAAAAAAAGCATTATTTCAGTTATTGGTAGATACCACCACACATATCTACACATATACACAAAACTCTGGTAAAAGTCTATATTTTTACTACATTTTGTGAAAATGACTAGTTTGTTTTATAAACACTGATTAACAGAAGACATTAATAATAATATCCAAAGGGAGATAGTAAGGTGAATATACCAATCCTGAGATTATTCAACACGCTAATAGAATACTAATTAAGAACAAGGTGGTAGCTTCTAGGCAGCTATCTTCTTGTATGTCTGACAAGTCCACTGTAATCCTCTGCTGTACAATGTTTTGTCACAAATAAACCGCATTTTACATAATTATTTAATTGTCGTTTTATAATTAATTGCCACTCGACAAAGGTATATGTGGTGTTTCAATCCTTCCAAGACCCTAAAATACTGACCTCGAATGCAATTGATGGTGAGATTTTTGTTTTGGCTTGCTTTCCTTCAGGTTCTAAAATTGTTTAACTCTTCTCCATCTGATTATGGTTCTTTGTTTCTCCAGCTTCTTCAAACCAAGCTCACTGACATGGAGACAATTCCCATCCTATAGAGACCCTACAGGATAGAGTAGAACTGTCCCTGTGAGTGTCTGAGACGGTCACTCTTTATAGGAGTAGAAATCCTCATCTTTTCTCTCTTGAGCAGCTGATGGTTTCAAACTGTGGACCTTGTGGTTAGTAACCCACCACACAGTTACTATGTTTCCAGGGCTTTCCTCCCCTTCTATAATGTGCCACCTGTTATTTATTGTTTCTCCAGTCTCTATCAAAGCTCTGTATCTCCCTTCCCCCCCTATTCTCATTATCTTTTCTGGGTCATCTCTGTTTTGCTCTCTCAGTATTAGGGGATTACTACTCTTTGCAAATAATTTTGCAACCTGAAAATGGATAGTAATAAAGCCAGGCCAAAACACTGGCAATCAAAGGCCAAGAAAAGAGGCTGAACATGAGCTGGGGTGGAGTTGGAGTTGCAGACCCAGGTCCTGAGGCGCATCATGCACCACCTCACCTGGAGCCATGGGGAGTCACAGACTGGGTTGTTGCAGGCCTGCCTGGTGAGCGCCTAGCCACCAGGGCCTCTGAAAGATGCTGCCTTGATCTATCCCATCCCCTTGGTCTGTCCCAGCAATGCTGCCCCATCCCCTGGACCCCAATGTGTCACCACCCGCCCATTGGGCCCCTACAGCCATCTCACTGTACTGAGTTTCCCATCAATCAAACTGAGTACCCATAGCTGTCCCCACCATTGCTCACAATCTCTCATTGCTGTTGACTACTGAGTCGCCGCAGCACCTGTCTACATAGCAGTCTGACCCACCTCCATGGTAGGCCACAGGCAGCCATTGAAAACACTGTTTCCCGATGAAAAATACAACTTT
Organism: Echinops telfairi; assembly: GCF_000313985.2. Lineage (NCBI taxonomy): Eukaryota > Metazoa > Chordata > Mammalia > Afrosoricida > Tenrecidae > Echinops > Echinops telfairi. The sequence continues at coordinate 61,294,660 of NW_022107431.1, read as the reverse complement.
CCTCTAGTTCCTAAATGCTTCCTCCGCCCCCCACTATCATGATCTGAATTCTTCCTTACAAGTCTGGCTAGACCAGAGGATGTACACTGGTACAGATAGGAACTGGAAACACAGGGAATCCAGGGTGGATGATCCCTTCAGGACCAGTGGTGTGAGTGGCAATACTGGGAGGGTAGAGGGAGAGTGGGTTGGAAAGAGGGAATCGATCACAAGGATCTACATGTGACCTTCTCCCTGGGGGATGGACAACAGAAAAGTGGGTGGAGGGAGGTGTCAGACAGGGCAAGATATGACAAAATAGCAATTTATATATTATCAAGGGCTCATGAGGGAGAGGGGAGTGGGTAGGGAGGGGGAAAGTGAGGAATTGATGCCGGGGCTTAAGTGGAGAGCAAATGTTTTGAGAATGATGAGGGCAATGAATGTACAAGTGTGCTTTACACAATTGATGTATGTATGGATTGTGATAAGAGTTGTATGAGCCCCCAATAAAATGGTTAAAACAAAGACAGATGGTCCCCAGCTATAAAAAGATATAGTGTCTGGGGTCTTAAAGGCTTGAAGCTACACAAGCTGCCACTCAACAGAGTAGCAATAAGTCCACATGGAAGAAGCACACCACCGGTGAGATCATGAGGAGTCATAGGGGCTAGGTAAGAGGCATCAGCAGATACATAACAAACAAACAAAATATATTATTGAGAACGAGCAGGTTGGAGCACTTCTCTAATGCCCATCTGTAGACAATGGAACAATCCCTCCACAGAGGGGCCACAGGGAAGGAATGAGTCAACCAGGGTGCAGTATAGCATCGATGAAACACACAATATTCCTCTGGTTCCTTGAGGCTTCCTCAGCCCCCACTACATGGCCCCAGTGCTGCTTCTCAATTCAGACTAGACCGGAACATGTACACAGGTATAGAAAGGGTTGGGAGCTCACGACACACAGAATCCAGGAACAGGAGTGGGAATAGTGATACCAGAAGGGTAGAGGGGAGTGGGAGAGGGGAAGGGAGAAAGGGGGAACCAATGACACATAACCATACACCCCTCTCCAGGGGAAAGACAACAGAAAACATGGGGGAAGGGAGACAGCAGTGGGTGTGAGATGTGAAAATAATAGCAATGTACAATCTATCAGGGGCGGTGGGGGAGGGGAGGAGCTGATACCAAGGCTCAATAGAAAGCAAATGTCTCAAAAAGAATGAAGGCTACACATGTACAAATTCACCTGATGCAAGCGATGTATGGATTGTGACAAGAGTTGTAAGAGTCCCCAATCAAATGATCTTTTAATAAAAAAAGAAAGAAAAGAGGCTAAACAGGGTAGTATGTTCACAAAATTAGTTTTAAGACTCTCATCCTAAAATTATTTGATAGTTTCACTCATAGTCTCCTAAATATTTTCATAATTCTCCACTTTGTTAATTACCTTAAAAAATTATGTTTGAAAGAGGACACCAGTTGTCTTAAGTAGTTGATAAAGTGAAAACATACATATTATGTTTTCCTTTTTCAGAATTTCAACATCTGAGGAAAATCAGAACATATGTGATTAGTATAGTATGAACTATTGCCTTCATTGTTTGGTGTTAGTTAATTGTCTCCTGTATTGGTGCACAGTGATTAAAGCATTCTGCTGCTAACTCAACCTAAGTTTAATGCATCAGTTCCAACCACTGGCTGCTCTGTAGGAGAAAGATGTGAGAATCTGCTGCCTTGAAGATGTCCAAGCTTGGGAATTCTACGGGGTCATTCTTACTCCATCCTGTTCTCTGAAGCAAAATCAACCCACTGGGTGGGTTTGGGTTTTCATTCACTTACAAAAGCTATTTGTGTTGTGTCTTCTCTCCCACTAAGTGTTCTCTCAAGACTGTATACTCTTCCAGTCAAATCAAGTAGTCTACAGGGCTTTTAGGGCCTTACTGTACATAGAACAGAATCTCTGTGATTACCGGTAATCTCACTTGGTCAGTTTTTCTCTTGTCCAGGGAATATCTTTAGTTGATTTTCTATTTGAAATGATAATGATGAACGTCAAGTTATATATACAGCAGAAGGTTAATTCATATCACTTGATTTTGATTTCTATATTCATGGTACTTTTTAATATCCACTTTCTGTTGGCAATGGTTATCTTACAGGGAAAAAGAGGTTCCTGTGCTTTATCCATAAAGCACACATTGAAATGCTAGTTTGGGAAGTAAAGTCTTATAGATTGCTCAGATTATATTTTTGTCTTTATTTTAAAATATATTTTTAGAAATGCAAAAGCCAAATATATGAATGCTGCTTACTAAAAAATAACATTGAACTGAGCGAAAACACTCAGGGGTGAGTTGAGACATTGTCTCCATTATGAAATAAAACTAGGACTGCTTTGAAACAAAGTAATGCAACTGAATGGAGTCCAGATGTAAGATCTGAATATTCAATAACTACTGAGCAGAAAGAGTAAACCGCTCTCTTTTTGTTTCAGATAATTACACTAATTAAAATGAGAACTTTCACCTTTAAAATTACCTGCAGCTGTACAGTTCTTGCCGCTATTGTTGGTGTACATGGAAAATACTCCAACAGAGGGCACCGAGAATTACTTCTGCTCTACCCACCCACCATCTTGTCATTTTGGAAAGATTGCCAGCAGAATAACTAATAAAGTTATTGTGCTCTTGTGAAAGAATAATAGCATGTTTGAAGAGAGAGTATTAACCCTGTTGTAAAGTATTGATTGCACTCTGTAGCAAAGGAAATGAAAGAACAAAGACAACGTGTTTTTAATTTTTACCCTGTTTGCTCTTGCTTGTTTTATTTCATCTCAATTTACACCTATATTCAAGAACACTAAAAATGTATCACCCAGCCTCAAAGGCACTCTTATTTTTTCTACACACTTTCCTAACAATGTGATGCTTTAAAGAACAGATGTGTAATCTAACTTCGAAAGTGATGAAGTAATATTTTCTGATCTCAAATGACCATGCACTCAATTTGCTATGTTTGCTATTATTAAATAAAAGAAGAAGATGAAGGAAGAAGGGGAAGCTGGGAGAGAGGGCGAGGGAAAAAGGAGAGACGTGGAAAAGGGTTCATTTAAAACCTTGTTAATTTGGGTTTACTTTTTCATTATCTTCAAAGATTTCTATTTTCTGAACCATAACAGTAACAGGTTATAATCCTGATTGTAATTCTAAGAGAATACAGCAAAAATCTTAAATTTGAAATTAGAATCATTAATGATATGCTGATTTTCACTATAGATGATTAGTGACAATAATATGGTCAGAAATAGTTATATTGGTCAAATCTTACCCAGCCCCACTGCCAACTAGTAAATTCCACCACGCAGAGGCCCTTTGATGAGAGGAGACCTGTCTGGGAAGGATTCCAGGGCTGCATATCTGTACAGAAGCAGACTGCCACCTCTTTCTCTGCACCCTGCAGCGGTGAGTTCAAAATGTCAGACCTTTTGACTGGTGGCTGAGCACTTTCACCACTGTGCACCAGAGCTCTTGGCTTAAGACCCACACCCTATGGATATAAAACGAAAACTCTTTGGAAAGGGCATAGAATGAGAAACAGAAGTAAGAGAAATTTAGATTTTTTTTTTCTGTGTTAATTGAAAACAGAAAAAAAAATCCTAAAAATGTTGGTACAAACTATAGCATTTATATTTAGGGCACCGGTGGCACTGTTTTGTTGCATTTATTATACATAGAACAGGATATGCATGAAAATAAGTCATATTTGCATTTTGATTGCCTCTATATTCATTGTAGTATAACAGGTCTTCAGAGTATAGCTCATGAGTATTGATGTATAAAAATAAATTGGGTTCCAGGTAAATGAAAAGGATGTTCCCAGTTTAAAATTTAAAAGATTTTTAAATGAAAAGAGCCTGGTAGAAGGAAATTCCAGTTTTGAGTGGCAGATGATGGGAATTTCATACATCAGTTATTAGACATCAACTAATACTTAGAAATCATATCAAAGTCTCTCTTTTTGTTCATGAGCATCATTTGAAAACACACTGGTGTGGTGATCCTAAACTCAAAGAACTCACTGCCATCAAGTAGATTCCAACTCATAGAGAACTGAATAGGACAGAGTAGAGCCGCCCCATTCCATTTCCAAGATTTTACATCTTTGCGAGGACAGGCAGCCTCATCTTTCTCCCAAAGAAAGAAAGGTGTGTTCAAACTGCTGACCTTGTGGCTAGCAGCTCAATGTGCAGCTCACAATGCCAACAGGGCTCCTTCATTGCCAGTGATGTAGTAAAACACTCACCTTTCCTGAACCACTTTTTTTTCTTTTTCTGTTTTTAGTGTATAAAAAAGAACTTTAAATCAACAAACGTTCTTTATATCACGAAGGAATCCCAGCCCAGTCCTAGTCCAGTCCATGGGCCCAGTGCTATAGCTAGAGTTCTCCTCGTACTCAGAGCAGTGACACAGAAAAGTAAAGTTGAAAGATTAAAGGCTGGTGGGTGCAGAGTCCCATGGATCCACAGTTGACGGGACTATGGCAAGGTGCCAGCAGCTGTACAAGTCAGCAGCCCACATTAGCCAGGCCTTGGAGGCCAAGGTCCCAGGGAGGAGGAAGGCAAGGGGCCAGAAAAACAGAAGTTCTCTTTGAAGAGCAGAGTTCTTATCATTGCATTCACATCCTGTCCCACTTTTCTGGAGATGTATCTGTAAAGGCATTTGGCAGCTCATCAGCGAAAACAGCAGCTGAAGAAAGGCTTCCCTACGGGCTCTGCCAAAAGAATTGCTGGTTTAGGTGCAGTTTTAATAGACATTAAGGATTTACTGACATAACAATAGATGGCATGCTTTCTTTCTATTATTTGTGCCTTTCTCTTTTCATGGAAATTAAAACAATTAGAGAGCAGAAAAGATTTAGCTCCTTGTTAAGAAGATTGTGTTAGAGTCCATGAGTTGGTATAAACAGACACATGTATGAGAGACACAAGTTAAACTTAATTGCTATTTTCCAAAACATCCGTGAATGTTGACCCAAACCACCAAATCAACGATATCCTAGGAGGTTTTGTTTTCTTTTAATTCCAATTAACATTTTCCTAAAATTGTTGGTGGTTATCTGCCTTCTTTCAACTTTAATAGTTCTTTAGTCTCTACTTCTCTCCATTATATCTCTAGGTTATAATACCTATTTTGATGACTACACAGAAACAGTGAAAATTTATGATTAAAGGGTTTACTAAGAAAGTTAACACGTTGTAATGCCAGTGAGAAATGTTCAAGGTAGTTGTTTACCAGGACATGCTACAAAGTATCAGGTCTGCTAATAAAAGCCCAAAGGGGCCTACCACTCTGCTGTAAACTTTACCATTCAGCTCCATGGGTCAGCAAAGGCAGCTACCTGAATTAGGTACCCAGGGGCACTCCACTCCAGCAAGCTTCAGCTACATTTCCATGGGTCAGTAAGCCCAACTCCCTGAATTAAGTACCCTATTCCAGTAAGCTTTAGCGCAAAGACACCCAACTTCATTTCCTACTTCAATAATTAAGTGCCCAGAGGCAACCCACTCCGCAAGCCAGCCTCCTGCACAAAAACATTCTTCTTAACTTGCACAGTGAGTTGGGAAGTCAATCATCTTGTTCCAGACACTATCTTGGTTCTGCTGCTGCTTCTGTGTTGATATAGTTGCCATCTGGATCCAGGAGGTTCACTGCACAGGGATCTCAGGTCTAGAGGACACACTACTCTCCTGGGCTTGCTGGTAATGAGATACCCCTCCTGTTCTCAGAGAGCTCATTTTATACCCAACAGAAACAAAATCCCAGAAATGTTGGTATAAACTATAGCATTTACATGTAGGGTACCATTCCAGGGAATCTTCTTCACAATTACTCACAGGTGAATCCTATCAATATCTTCTCTCCCCCCACCCCCTTACCAGACTGTGGCAGTTACATAATCTGTTGTCAATTTGAGACTTAAGAGTGAAGGGGTGGAATTCAGCTTGTCAATCAGGTTGCAGCTTGATGACTTCATTTGGAGGCGCTAAGGCAATAAATAGCTCATTGGAGGAGGGACACATGCTCACTCCCTGTGACACATTCGTGCGGACAAGACACATGGAGCGATTCTAGAGTCCTGGAGCTGAAGGAGTCACATGGAGACCCCTGCCAGCGCTGAGATGCACTGGATCCGCAAGACTTCCCATCCACTGGCCTGTGATCTTCCTGCATTCGGCGTCATTGCATGTGTTGTGTGTGGGAGTCTGAAGAGGACTTTATAGATTAGTATTGGACATATGGGCTAATATCAGAATTATGGACTTGATCTGGACTGGGCTGGAATATTTTCTTAATGTATAATTATTCTTTATATAAAGCTCTTCTTAAAACACATATGAGTGTCTATGAATTTGTTTCTCTGGTCAACCGGAACTAACACACCAGACCCATGCAGGGAAAGGTCATTTAGTGAGACTTAGAGACTTTGGCTGGAAATGCCACATTAAATAATTCACTACCCCTGCAATAACTTACTGCTCTATACATTTCCTACAATTTGCATTTAACATACAATACAAATTAGACAAATATGAGTGGCATCGAGCTTTGGATAGAGGGTGACTCTGGTGCAGTCACACTACAGAGTGCCTTTGCTTCAAACATCAATAATTGTTCAGCAAGGTAAGAGTCAACTACCAACCTAAAAATGGAAAGGGGGTTGTAAAAATATATATATATTTTTGATAAGACTCTTGAATATATGACACGTGTACATTTTAAAAGTCCATTCACTTTATGTTTGATTAATACTTAATTATAGAAACAGAAATAGAGAGCAGTGGTCGCATTTGTCAATCTAGCATTCACTTTTAAATGCTTCCTAAATTTGTAAAATGAAATCCTATTTCTTGCGGTAATTTTAGGAAACAGCTTCATTTATGCATGGTCAATTGTCTTTTGTTTTTCTACTCCTTGCAGAAATGAAAGCAAAGTAAAGATAATAAAAGTATAAACCTTCAAAGACAAAGAGGATTAGAAGGCAGCTAAATGCGAATACAAAACCTGTCACATGTGTTGATAAAGACTCATTAAGATCTGTCGACGAGAATAGAACTGCCCCAGAGGGTACAGGGCTTTCATCTTCATGGATGGTTAGGCTTCATCTCATGCACTTTGGACATGTTATCAGGAGAGACCCAACTCTGGAGAAAGACATCTTGCTGGTAGAAAGGCAATGAAAAACAGGGAGACCTCAACAAGATGGATTGACACAGTGGCTGCAGCAATGGTCTCAACACAGTGGCTGAACAATTGTGAGGTCGATATAAGACCCAGCAGTGTTCTGTTCTATTGTACCCTATGCGTCAGCACCAACTCAACAGTGCCTAACAGTAACAGTCTGCACGCAAACTGTTTGCCACATCTTTCTCCTACGGAGCAGCTGGTGGTTCTAGCCATCAGACTTTCTGTTAGCAACTGAGTGTTTAACCGGCTGTGTATCCAAAAGTCCATTCAAAAATACCAGCAGGCCAGAAATGTGGACAAACATTTAGAGTCACCCTCCAAATCCCAGGAAGATAGGGAGACTATGAGTAGTGAAAGAACAGGGGTACCTGGGGGCGCATTTGCCTGCAGATTACTTCCCCAACCTCAGCAGGAGACCTAGGCTGCATAGGGACTGCCTCAGGTGTGCTGAAGGCTGGGATTGAAAAAATTAATTAAGTGGATGACTAAGTACTGAGTAAAGTTATCTTCCACTTCACTCATTATCAATGTATTGCCAGTTCCAAGACCACCAGTAACAAGTTGTGAATCCAAACACATCTGAGGAAAAACTTCCACATGTTAACACAGAACAAAAGATATTATTTGACAAATTACCCTCCCTAACAGCAGTAATATGAGAATGCCTGGTTCCTTGTGTCTTATTCAAACTGAATATTTACAGTTGTTTTCAGGTATAAGAGAGACACTATTCTCAAATATAGTCTAAGGAGTATTTATTAAATCTTAAATGGGACAAAAACACATCATCCGGATGTGGAAGAACATTAACACCAGGTCATAAGGGCATCCAAGAATTCACAGCCACATACCTACTTAAATAAAGCTCCGAACGCAAACATAACTGTCACGAATTCATGTTTGGCAGCAAATTGATACATGCCAGTTTCAGGTGAGACTACAGAAGAAGGAATGGATCCACGATGGGACATAGACATTATGTTAGCGAGAAGAGTTTACAAGTGAAGTCCAGAGCCTTCTGATCAAGGCATTCCAGGTGTGGCTCAAGACCATGCAACGCCCGGTATTGTCCATAAAGACACACCCCGGCAAGCCCCTGAGGGAGGCCACCCCTGGATGGGCTGGCTGTAGAAAGAGAAAGTCAGCCCACTTTCCTACCGATCTGCAAGATTGTTCTCATTCCTACTTAACAGAAGGAATCCCTCACTCCCAACTAAATTCTCCACAGAGTCCCAGCGACCCTATTGGACAATGTGCACTGGCCTTGTGAGATTCTGAAACTACTTTCTCCCTCTAAGAGGCTGGTGGTTTTGACCTCTCAGATTGTAGCTCAACTCATAACCACCCCTGCCCCAGGGCTCAGTAAATAGAGACAATCCACATGAGGATCCTGCCCATGGATTTGGGGGTTTCACTGCCATGCATGGCCTTCTGCAAATGGGATGCTCAGAATTTTAGCTCTAGTATACAGTCATAAAAAAACAAGATTTTATTTTCTTTGAAATTTCTACCTCACTCCCCAAATACTCATCTCTTGATAATTAATGATAAGTAATGTTTTAAAAATCTATTTGGTATTTTCTGTTCTTTGTCCCATTATCAAGTGAGTTGCTCAACTTCTGACTGAGTTTTCCAAAACCTAAAGTGTTCTCATTAAGATCATGGATATATATATTTTTAAAGTTTATTTTTAACAACTTTGCTAGCATACAATTCACGTGGCATTTATTTTAATGGTTCAATCATATTCATAATGTCCAGGAAGCCTGTCACTGTATTAGCCAGAAAGAGAGAGCAGGTGGCTTGGAGAAAGTCTGGGGCTGTTCCTGTAAGCACTTGCAGAAAGAGAATAGCCAGGGTTCTCCTCTGAGCCGCTTCCTCATTCAGTCCTGACCCTACAAGCTGATAGACAAGAAGCAGAGTTTGTTTGTTGTTTGCACAATGATGACAAAAAGAGATTAGCAGGTTTTTACAATGTCACAGGGTACAGTTGATAGTCTTCTAAGGCAGGTTTTACAAGGATCATTAGGAAATTATCTACACCTACATTTTTCCAAGGGGTATTAGACCCTCATCCCATTTGATTTACTTATCATGGGCCCATGTTTTCTCCTTCCTGAGCCTGGACATGCCTACTGACTAACTTAAAAGGAATTTTTACTGCAAAAGCTAGGGCTGTTACATTTTGCATGGTGTCTCATTTTGACTTACCTACAATTACACTAATCTATCCTGCAAAGTACTGTCTGGTAACAAGCCTATTTATATATAATACACACACACATACCACAAAATCCAGTTAATACAGCTATCATTCAAATTTACACAAAACCACTAACATGAGTGATGAAGAAATTAAAGAATTCTATCAACTTCTTTGGACTGAAATTGATCCAACATGTGATCATGATGCATTGGTAATTATTGTCAGTTAGGATGAAAAGTTGGAATCAAAGAGGAAGGAACAGTAGTTGGAAAATATGACCTTGGTATAGAAATGAAGCTGGAGATTGCATGATATAACTTTGCAAAACCAATGACTTATTTATCATAAATGCCGTTTCCAACAACATAATCAGTGACCTCTCCAGATGAAATAAACAGGAATCAAATTGACTACATCTGTGGGAAGAGACGATGAAACAGCTCGATAGCATCCACTGAGACAAGGCCAAGGATGGCCTGTGAAGCAGAAAATGTATTACTCATATGTAAGTTCAGGTTGAAGATGAGGAAAATTAAAACAAGTCCCTGAGATCCAAAAGAAAACCTTCATTATAATCCTTGAATCAGAGACCATCTCAAGAACAGTTATGATCACAGAACCACGCACCCTCTACAGGAGGGAGAACAACAGAAAACACAGGGAAGGGAGACAGTGGTTGGTGTGCGAGATGAAAATAATAGCAATCTACAATCTATCAGGAGGCTATGAGGGTGCGGGCTGAGGGGGGGCGGGAGCTGATACCTGTACCAGCTCAATAGAAAGTAAATGTCTAGAAAGTAAAGGGATCAATAGAAAGTAAATGTCTAGAAGAGAATGAGGGCAACATATGTACCAAAGGCCTGATTCAATGGATGTATGGGTTGTGATAAGAGCTGTATGAGCCCCCGATAAAATGTTTAATAAAAAAAAAGAACAGTTATGATGCCTGGAATGCTAATGACAGAACTGATGAGTTGTGGAATGACATCAGGAGGTGGTGGCAGGGTGAAGGGATGATGACGCCAGGGGTCCATATAGAAAAAGAACGTTTAGGAACTGATTGTGGTAGCAATAAATGGTGGAATGATTTGATATATGTATTAACCCTAAGTTTTTAAAAATTCCCTTAAAAATACATAAAGAAAGTAAAATGTCATTAAAAAGAAAGGAAAGAAAGAAAACATCAAAGTGGATGTCTGAAAAGACTCTGAAATTTGCTCTTGGAGCAAAATAGCTAAAAGAAAAGGAAGAAATAATGAAGTAGAAGGGTGGAACATCAATTTTCACAGGGCAGCTGGAGAAAACAAAGCATTATAGTGCAATATGCAAAGACCTGGAGTTAGAAAACCAAAAATAAATGACGCATGCAGCATGTCTCAAAGGGAAAACATTGGAGGGTAGAGGGCAAAGCCTCCAGTTGCAACTCAGTAAATCCCAGTCACTGTATGGAAAGAATGAATTAATGCTCAGCCACTTGAAGAGGTAGCATATGATCAAGAACCGAGAGTATAGAAGGAAGAAATCGAAGCTCCACTTAAGGCATTAGTGAAAAGCAAGGCTATAGGAATTGATGGAATCCCAGTTAAACTGTTTCAACAAGCTGACGAACCACTGAAAGCATTCACTACCCGATCTCAAGACATTTGAGAGACAGTTACCCAGCCAACCACCTGAGAGATATCCATATTTGTGCTCGTTCCAAAGGAAGGGAATGCAATAGAATATGAAAGGTACCAAACAATATCATTAATATCACATGCAAGTAAGATATTGCTGAAAATATCCCAAAAGTGATTGTAGCAGGGAGCAGTACATGAACAGCAAGCACCAGAAAGGCAAGCTGTATGCAAGAGATACCTTGGCTGGTCTCAGATGGATCTTGGCTGAAATTAGAGAATACTAGAAAGATGTTTGCTTTTGTCTTATCACAGTGCAAAATCACCCAATTGTGTGGATCATAACAAACCGTGGAAAACATTAAGAAAGGTAGACCTGGGGGCTCAAGTGGGAAGGGAATGCTGTGGAAATGATGATGGCAGCATATGTGCAAATGTGCTTGCCACACTGGAGGAATGTATGGGTGGTGATAAGAGATGTAAGAGTCCCCAATAAAAGTACTTAAAAAAAAAGAAAGATAGACATTTCAGAACACTTAATTGTGCTCATGCAGGACAAGCACCACGTGCCAGTCATTAGAACAAAACAAGGGGATGCTGCAGGTATAAAATCAGAAAAGGTTGTATCCTTTCACCATGGTACTTATTCTGTATGCTGCACAAATAGCTGGAGAAGTTAGACCATGTGAAGAAGAACACAGCATAAGGATTGTAGAAATGCTCACAGCCATTAGCCATTCAAGAAATTTAAATCACAGCAACCACCCCAACCCCAGCATTAGTAGCAAAGTTAAGAAAAGAAGAAGAAGAGCACAATAAAAGTTATGGATGGTGTGGAGAGGCTGGAATACTCCTATATTGTTGGTAGAAATGTGGAAAGCAATCTAGCACTTCCTCAAAAAATTGGAAATAGAAATACCCATCAACCCCTCTACTTGGTATATATTCTATAGAAATAAAGTGAAGTGAGTGGATATATTCACACACCTACGTTCATTGCATTACTATTCACAATAACATAACGATGGAAATAATCGAAATGTTATCAGCACAATAATGGATAAACAAACTTTGCTACTTACCTGAAATGGAATACAGCATAACTTCAAAGAATAATGAGGAGCTACTAAACATTTCAGGATACACCTGGAAGACATTAGGCAGAAATTATTCAATTACAATAGTACAAATGTTCAGTGAGAACATTATTGTAAAAAGTCAAGAAAAGGTATGTTAGACAGGGTTTTCTAGAGAAACAAAACCAGGACACTAATGATTTTATATATATTTATATATATCATAAGAAATAAACAGTTAATTAACCTATAAAGCAGTATAAATGCCTCATTGCAACTCATTTCCGTGAGACAGCTAATACACTGGCAGTCCTTCAAGTCTTGAGGGTCGCCGGGTCGTCCTCCGTGGAGAATTCAGGCTATCTGGGCACAGGCAGCAAACAGTCCCCAGCTCAAGTGATGTATACTCCAGTAGCGTGGCGAAGCAGGTCTGGAAGGAACCTCAAACTGCAGTGAAACAGTCCACAGGTTAGGTATCCCACAGCTAGTGTAGCTTGCAAATTGAGGCAGAGAACAAGCAAGGCAGCTGCACACTGGTTCGATGATCAAAGAGCAAGAGACAAGATAGGCGAGGCTCACTGAGCCATTTATCTCTCCGCCCTTCAATTAATCCCACATGTGTTCACTGGCCATGTTGGCACAATAAACCTACCTATCACAAAAGGTTTTCACACTAAAAGAAAAAATGATAATTATAGGAATCAGAGAAGGGGGATAGAAAAAGAATAGTCCCTACCTAAAGGGTGTATATATATATATCTATATATATATGAATGTTCACTTGAGCAACGGGGAAGGAAATACATATTTAAAAAGTGGTTGGCCAAAGCCCACGTGGAACAACATATCAACCTGTGTGATCACGGGGTGTCGAACGGATCACTGAAGACAAATGGGTGCATAAGCAAATGTGGCGAAGCAACAAAGCCCACATGGAACAACATATCAACCTGTGTGACCACTGGGTGTCGAA